>NC_045428.1:117107640-117425640 GCF_902635505.1 Sarcophilus harrisii | reverse complement strand
CCTCCTTCCTGAGGCTGGGCAGCTTTCTGCTTTCAGACCGGCCTTAATCTCATGGAAAAATGCAGGAGGAGAGCCTGCCATCAGGAGCCTGACTGAGGGTGGAAATGAATCTCTTGTCTCCTTGGCTCTGAGAGCTTCTTATGTGCTTGTCTTCTCTAGCTTTGAATCTGAGGGCTTTTTAGGTCCCAGCTTATATGCTTTACGCTGAGTATAAACCAATCATTATATCACTACGAAACCATTATTTGTTGTAAGATTAAATCAATCATACTGAACTAGAGAACTATTAAGCACCATGCTAAACTAGATAAACATTGTCTCATCAATTCCACTTACCTTGTAAAAATCCTTGTTTCAGAGTTCTGGCCCATAACACGATGTTATTATCCTCATTTTAGAGTTGAGAAAATTTATATTGAGAATCAAACAGCTAGTAGGTTTTTGAAGTCAGAGCTGATCTCAGGTCCAGGGCTCTATCTACTTCCATATCTAGATGCCTCTACTCTTGAGGGCATGAATTGTCTCTTTTTGCTTGTATTTTTATCCCCAGCAATAAGCACAGTGTCTGGCATACAGTAAGTGCTCAATACATGCTTATTGGCCTGCCTCATCTTGCCATCTCCTTCTATACTTTCCCAATTTACTAACCCTATTCTGATTTCCCTTTTCCCTTTCTATCCAATCCTTATTATATAGTTAGCCATTTCAATAATTTATAACCTTTCTTCTAGTTTTGAATCCTTTATCCCCTTAAATCAGTCAAACAAATATTTAATACACTTCTACTATATGATAGCAGATACTGTGCTAAGTGCTAGGAACATGAATATAAAGGTAAGAAATCCTTCACCTTAAGTAGTTTAAGTTCTATTGGGGATCAAAATATATTAGCAGAAAAGAAAATATGGAACACATAGAAATGATCTTTTTTTTTGGGGGGGGGCTAACAATTAGAAGAATCATAAAAGATTTTTTTTTCAGGAAAGAAGAGGAAATACATTTTATTTTGAGAAATGCAAACTTGTTACATGTTATTAAAGTGCAAGGCTCCTTTCAGGGACAGGGACCTAGGCTACTTCAGAGGCAGGAGACATCCATTCCCTGTCTGGATGCAGACCAAATAGCTCTCACTACAGGGCAGATTCACCTACCTCTGGATGAGACAGTAACAAGGTAGATGATCAAGAACAAGATAGTTCATGCTTTACAAAATGTAAATTTCAAAATGTAGTTTCAATAGCATGTCAAGATTGGAGGTGAGGGACAGAGAGGGGGCAGAGAGAGAGAGAAAGACAGAGAGAGAGAGAGAAAGGAAAAGAGAAACAGAGACAGAGAGGAGACAAGACAGAACAACACAGAGACAGAGACAGAGAGAAACAGAGAGACAGAGACAGACAGAAGGAGACAGAGAGACAGAGACAGAGACAGAGAGGGAGACAGTCAGAGAGAGACAGAAAGAAAGAGACAGAGACAGAAAGAGAAAGGAGGAAGAGGAGGAGAGAAAGAAGACAAGGAGGAGGAGGAAGGGGAAGAGGAGAAAGAGGAAGAGGGGAAGGAGAAGGAGAAAGAAGAAAGAGAAGGAAGAGGAAAGGAAGGGAGAAGAGGTTGGGGAGGGAGAGAAGACTGACAAAGACAGGAGAGATAGGGGAGGTCAGCAGCTGATTCAGTCCTTTGGCACATAGATGTTGTGACCCTGGACTGAGAGGGACTGGTCTAAGGATGGATTACAGCCAGTGAAGAAGGGATCCCTCCCATATAAGCTTTCATCACATCTCCCTCTGATGCCCCATCCCTACCTCTCCTCTGGGTAATGCTCCTGAAATAGAAGGCTGTCAATCAACTAACTGGCTTCCCTTGAATGGGTCAGTTTGCAGACAAGAACTCATCGGATTCCCTCAAGCCTGTCAATTCTTCGATTTCCATGCTCGGCTTTTTGACCAAATCCTGCCCTCAGAATCAGGGAACTAACTAAAAGCAAGAAACAGTCCTAGAGTTTGAGCGGGGCCACAGAGAGCAGGGGAAATGTATGAAGAGCTTGGCGGCAGTGTTGGCTGCAGGGCTTAACACTTGAGAAAGCCTCCCACAAAGGATCTTTTATAGGAAATGACCCAAGTGTTCAGACTTGAAGGAAGTAAGGTGTTCCAAAGGAAAAAGACTAAGGTAGCTAAGCATTCCAGGCTTGGGAACAAGTTTGTACCAAGCACAGAATGAGAATATGAAAAGTTAATTATGGACAACTTAAAGATCAAATATAGCTGGAGTGTAGAATGAATGAGGAGGAATAATGCTTTGAAAAGTTGCACAGAACTTTAAATGTCAAAAAGAGGAGTAGTTCTTTGACCATGTCAATCCTTGCCAGCCCTAGATAACTGCTACTATCTACTCCTAGTCCTGAAGAAGTGGTAAAAGGATGGTGGGAAGGATGAGAGAAGATGGTGGGGGAAGAATACTAAAAGAAATGAAACTATGCTGCCTGCATCCAACCCAATTCTTTGCTATCTAATTTAAAGTGAAGCCCACAATCTTTCTATTCTCTTATTGATTCTTTTATATTGAAGAATTAGGGAAGTTGGAATAGACTGTCTCAAAGATGAATTCTAAGCTCTATGATTCCATGATTCTACAATTGCTATTCTGAATTTCCTCTTCTTTGTTCAAGGCTTCATCTTCACCCTTCTACCCTTGTTGTCAGCAAATGATCTCCCTTCCTTCTTTATGGAGGAGTTTGAGTTCCTTCAGTGAGAATGCCTCTGACTCCTTGCCTCCAGACCTTTAAATCTTTGTATCTCTACCCATCCCCCCATTCTTCTCTCTAGTTTCAAAGGATCATAGAATTAGAAATGAAGGGACTTCAAATTTATTTAGTCCAAGCCCTTCTTTTATGAATGAGAAAACTGAGGTCCAAAGAAATTAAAGGAAGAGGTGGCTCTCCTCCTTGTTAAAATTCATCTTTCGACTTATACCCTTTGATCACATCTCCTCAAGTCTCCTTAGAGATCTTGCTCTATTGGTTATTCTCTGTTTCTCTTTGCCTCTGTCTCTCTGTTTATCTCTTTGTCTCTTGCTCTATATCTCTGTCTCTTTGTCTTTCTATCTCTGTCTCTGTCTCTCTCTGTCTCTCTCTCTGTCTCTGTCCTCTCTCTCTCTCTCTCTCTCTCTCTCTTTCTCTTTCTATCTGTGTGTGTGTGTGTGTGTTTCTGTGACTCTGTCTCTTTATCTCTGCCTCCCTGTCTCTGTCTGTGTGTAGGTGTGTGTGTCTCTGTACCTCTTTCTATGTGTCTCTGCCTCTCTGTGTCTCTCTTTGCCTGCCTGTCTGTCTGTCTCTGTCTGTTTCTTTGCCTCTCATATACACATTTTCAATTTCTTCTTTACTATTAGCTCCTTCCCTCAGCCTACAAATAGGCCTAGATGTTCCATTGCCTAAAAACAAAAATGAAATCTACCTTATCTTGATACTACTACCACTTGAGATTTTCCAGCGATCTTTCCTCCCCTCCACAGCCAAAATTCTACAAAAATTAATTTTTACTCACTTCCCCACCACTTACTCTTCAACCTTTTGCAATCTTATTTTAAGCACTATTATTTTATTTTTAATTTTTATTTTAATAGTATTTTTTTCAATTACATGTAAATACAAATTTGAACATTATTTTGTTTTTCAAATTTTCTTCCTCTCTCCCTTCCTTCACTCCTCTATAAAATGATAAGCAATTTGATATAGGTTATCATTTTAGGAAGCACCACTACTTTAATGAAAGAGCTTCCTCCAATCTCCCTAATGACCTCCTCATTACTAAATCTAATGAGCTCTCTTTTGTTCTCATTGTTCTTTATTTCTGTACAGCAGTGGTTCTTAAAGTGTGGTCCAGAAAATTCTGGCCAACTCTGAACCCCTTTCTGAGGGCATACAAATTCAAAATTAGCTTTTAGTTTTAATATGGTAAATCGCTATAAATATAACTCACATGAACAAAAATTCCTTGGACAAATCCTAAATAATTTTAATAAAATATAGATAATGAGAATAAATGTTTGAGAAGCAATGTTATACAGCCATCTAATATGTTAATTTCCTCCCTCTTTGAATAAATACATACTTTTTAAAATTTATCTGATTTTTAGCTACATTTGGCAGCCAGATGGTACAGTGGATAGATTTCTGAGGCTAGAGTTTAAATCTGGCCTTACATGGAACTGGAAACTGAGTTGATGCCTATCAGTCAGAGACTAGCTGAATAAATTATGATATATGAATGTTATGGAATATTATTGTTCTAAAAGAAATGACCAGAAGGATGATTTCAGAAAGCTCTAGAGAGACTTACATAAACTGATGTAAATGAAGTGAGTAGAATCAAGAGAACATTGTACATAGCAACAAGATTATGTGATGATCAATTCTCATGGACTAGGCACTTTTCAACAATAAGGCAAATCAAGTCAATTCAAATAGACTTGTGATGAAGAGAGCAAATTCATCCAGAGAGGACTGTGGGGATTGAGTGTGGATCACAACATATTATTTCCACTTTTTTGTTGTTGTTTGCTTGCTTTTTTTCTTTCTCACTTTCTTTGCTTTTTAATCTGATTTTTCTTGTGTAGCATGATAATTGTGGAAATAGGTAAAGAAGAATTGGACATTTAACTTAAAAATTTATTTTTTCATAAATCTGGCCTCAGACTCTTACTAGCTGTGTGACCCTGGGCAAATCAGATTTTTTTCATCTGTAAAATGAGCTGGAAAAGGAAATGGCAAATTAAGAAAACTCCAAATAGAGTCATCAAAAGTCAATCACAAAGTCATTAAAAATGACTGAACAACAATAAAAACATGTATTTTACCACTAGACTGTTATGGGTCAGAACTTGAAACAAGGTCACTGGAATTGATTGAAACAATGCTTATGTACTTGGTTCACACCTTTGGAGTTCACACCTATGGGAGAATTCATACATTAGCTCACACATTAGAGTTCACACCTCTCACACCTTTAGAATTCATACCTTTAAGAGATTATATATAAGGAGTTCCCACAAGCCAACTAGAGACTTCAGAAAATTTGCAAGTCAGGATTCAGAGGAGGAGATTCACAAGTCACAGCTCCCACAAGCTCAGTCTCTTGGAGGAGGAGTCAGATCCATTCGATATTCTATCTTTATGCTGGCTGGAGGCTTTGGATCAGAGGGAGCTGGAGGCTGAAGCTGGCAGAGACAAAAGAATAGCAACAAGAGCTCTTGGAACCACAGAAAGCTAACCAGGCTATTTTAGAAGAGACAATAAAGGATTGGACTTTAACAGCAGGGTGCATTTGAGGTGATTATTACATTGAACTGAAATGAAGACTGCCTCCAAAAGTCCCCCAAGAAACCTCCTCCCGGGAAACAATTATATTTTAGAGAAGAGAACATTACATTTTGGCACCCAAATAGGGACAGACACAATCTTGATTTCAGTGGAAAAGCCTCTGATCCAGATCCAGTGGAAAAGTCTCCTCAACCCAGAAATTAGGGTGAGTACAACAAGGAAACTTTGTTAAAGAGCTAAAGTAGAATTTCAGCTGAAATAGGACAGATGTTTAGAAAACAGCTTTTGGTTTCTCTTCAAGGAAAATATGTAGAAAGCATTGTCAGGGTTATGAAAAGCCAAGGTTTGATTATAATTTGGGAGCAGATCACTGAACTTTTAGAAATTGTACAGTACACATCTCTTTGGTTCTCTATGGAAAAAGAATTGGATCTAGACAAGTGGAAATTAGTAGGAGAGCAACTAGGTGAATACTACAATTCCAATCCAGACTTAATTTCCAAAGACACACTTAATAGGCACAATTTAATACAACTGGTTTTAAGAAATTATTTAAGTACTAGAATAGGGAGAAAGAAGAAACACCAGGAGGGGGAGGTGCCAACTAAATTAAGTGAAAAGGATGAAGAATCAGATAAGAATTCACAGCAGGAGAAATTAGATCATTTCCAATCCCCTGACCTCCTTCCCTCAATTAGTTCTTCATGGAAGGAGGGAGAAAGAGGAGGGGGAGAAGCAGTGACACAAACATAATCACCTGTTAAGGCTGCTATTAAGCTGCCTATGACAAGATTAGAAAAAGCATTGGTTAAGGCAAAAAATGAAGGACAGGATGTAGCTGATTTAATATATGTATATCCTGTAATTGAAGAGCTTGACTTTTCAGGTCAAAAAAGGAGAAGATATACTCCTTTTGATTTGGAAAAAAATTAAGGATTTAAAAAAGGTTTGCACTCTTTATGGGGCTACATCATCTTATGTTAAGATGTTACTATATAATTTGTCTTATGAAATCCTAACCCCTAGTGATTGGAAATCCATAGCAAGGACATGTTTAGAACCTGGACAAAACTTGTTGTGGCTTTTGGAGTATCATGAATTATGTAGGATTCAAGTCCAATGCAATAGGCAAACTGGAGTTAACATACAAATCACTTTTGACCAACTAGTTGGTGAAGGTCAATATGGAGAGAATTCAGAACAGATTAATTATCCCATAACAGTGTATGAGCAAATTTCTAAGGCTGCAATAAAAGCTTGGGGTTCCCTTCCTGGACAAAAAAGATGGAGGGGAAGCCTTCACAAAAATAGAGCAAGGTCCCAATGAACCTTTTGTGGATTTTGTGGGACATTTGCAAATAGCTGTCACAAGAACCATTGGAGAAAATGCAGCTACAGAATAATGACCAAACATCTGGCTAACGAAAACACTAATGAGGTTTGCAATGGGGACTACACAAAGATGATCCTTTAAAGGAGATCATAAAATGCTATGCCACAGTGGGAACAAGTGCTTATTATACCCAGACTATGATGAAAACAGGGTCCCTCTTGGCAAGGGACTTCTAGAGAAAATCGTCAATGTTTTCAGTGTGGAAAACTAGGACATCTGAGGACCCAGTGTAGATATGGAGATAGAGTGAAAAGATAGGCTGAGAAAAGATCTAAAACCCCATGTCCAAAATGCAACTGAGGTTTCCACTGGGCCTCAGAATGTAGATTGACCCAGGAAAATGAGAGGCAGGGCCCAGCTCCAAGATATCATATAAAGGACAGATGGAGCATGACGGCCGCTGAGTTTACACCCAGAGAGTCTTTAGAAGTTCAGAACTCTGATGTGATCCATCAGCCAAAAAGCAATCACATGGCAGAAATGGATTACAATTGAGGGGAATACAGGTCTTTTAAACCAACAGGGCAGTGTCCAGTGCAAAAAGATTCAATATAATTGCCAGGTAATGTGGAGAAATCCCAAAAGTGGTAAATAGAAGGGAATTAGATAGGTTAACTGCTTGGGAGAAAGGATTTGCTTATATTCTTATAGACAGAGAAGGAAACAGATGGAGAAGGAAACAGATGGAGGGCAATGAGCACTTGGAAAGAGACAGAAAAGCAGAAAAACCTCAAAACAAAGGAGAAGATCTAAGAAACATATGACACTGAAAGAGCATGGTTGATGATGAGACTGTTAAAGAAATTTAAAACCTGCAGGAATCATTGGATTCCCTAACACAAGATAAGACTATTGCAGAACTTTAAAACCAGCAGGAATCATTGGATTCCTTGAGATGAAAAATTGTTGATAAAGATTGTGTAGGACTTGAAAACCAACAGGAATCATTGGATTCCCTAATACAAGATGAGACTGTTGCAGGACTTGAAAACCAACAGGAATCATTGGCTTCCCTAATACAAGATGAGACTATTGCAGCACTTCAAAACTTGCAGGAATTATTGGATTCCTGGCACATGAACTAATGGACAATAGATTCCTTTTGGATTATTTCTAGGACTTATGGACATGTATAATTCCTCATGTTGATTCATATTATTTGTTACATCACTACTAGTCTGTGTTACGTTACTATGTGCTTATAATTTATGTAATTATGTGTAATACCTCCCATATTGATGGATTTATGTAAACCTGTTTCAAGTGAGCCCCTTCAGAAACTCGCTAATATGATTTGATTTCCCATTTCCTTTGGTGTTTTCATCTTTCTTCCTGTGATGTCAGGAAAGACATGATCACCTCCTTTTTATGGTGTTTTCACTTCTTTTTTGAGCAGTCAGGGAAGGTGTGATCACCTTCTTTTGGGGGGTTCTCACCTCCTTGAGAAGTCAGGGAGGTCATGACCACCTATGTTCTAAATCAAAAGAAAGCGGGAGATGTATGAGTCAGAACTTGAAGCAAGGTGCTAAGTCACTGGAACTGATAGAAACAATGCTTATGTATTTGGTTCACACCTTTGGGAGAGTTCACACCTTTGGGAGAGTTCACATATTAGCTCACACATTAGAGTTCACACCTTTAGAGTTCACACCTTTAAGAGATCATATATAAGGAGCTCCCACAAGCCAACTAGAGACTTTGGGAAATTCACAAGTCAGGATTCAGTGGAGGAAATTCACAAGTCACAGCTCCCACAAGCCCACTCTCTCGGAGGAGGAGTCAGATCCATTTGATATTCCACCTTTGTGCTGGCTGGAGGTTTTGCATTCAGAGGGAGCTGGAGGCTGAAGTTGGCAGAGGCAAAGGACTAGCAACAAGAGCTCTCGGAACCAAGGAAAGCTAACCGGGCTATTTTGGAAGAGACAATAAAGGACTGGACTTTAACAGCTGGCTGCATTTGAGGTGATTTTTACATTGAACTGAAATGAAGGCTGCCTCTAAAAGCCCCCCAAGAAATATCCTCCCAGAGAATGATTATATTTTAGAGAAGAGAACATTACACCAGACATTGTACTAGGTATTGATAATTCAAAGAAATGGAAGCAACAATCCAATCCACAAAGAAGCTTACCTTCTCTAAGTAGTTTCTATGACATTGCATTTTCCTGCAATTCCCCCCTTCCTTTTCTATTAGTCCTACTATTTCATAAGCTAGCTTGTCATCATCTCCCTTAAATATAAGCACAACTCAAAAATTTTATATTTGGCCTTCTCTTTTGTTGCTTCTCTTAATATTTTCTTTTACCTAAAACTTCAATTTTCACTTTTATGCTAATAACTCACCAATCTATTCCTCTAACCCCATTTCTCCCCAATTCCATATCCCTACACACACATTCAATAAACTCAAGTGGCTACCACCAGAGTTCAAACAAATAATCTAGCTGGCTTTTAAAGACTTTCATAACCTGACCCCTTTCTACCTTTCCAGTCTTCTTACACCTTCCTTCCCTCCAGGTTCTCTACAATTCAGAGATTCTGGCCTCTCAGCTCTTCCTTGAACATGACAATCCATCTCCCAACTCCTTGCATTCTTATTGGCTGCCTCACTTCCCAGGACCTAGGATGCTTTTCCTCTTTTTCCTCTATCTCCTGATTTCCCTGGCTTTCTTTAAGTCTCAACTAAAATCTTGCCTCCTACCAGAAGCCTTTCTTAATCCTACTTGAAGCTCCTGCCTTCTCTCTAAGATTATCTCCAATTTATCTTGTCCTCATATTGTTTATATTTAGTTTTCCCCACAAGATTGTGAGACAGACTATTATTGCCTTTCTATGTATTCCCAATGTTCATCACAATGCCTGACAAATGCTTATCAATGTGACTTCAATGAAAATAAAAAGTGTGTTTCATTTTCAAATATGCTACTAATATTTTGTTACATAAATTAATGGCATCTACAGGGATTAGTTTTACAACTGGTAATACTTAACACTTGACTATATAAATTTAGTCAAGATTTGGAGATAATATTCTCTGTGTGAAAGTGCAAAGGTAATGACTTTACTAATCACCTTAATTTGCTTGAGCTCCTTTACCCTTTACTTTACAGAAGAGCATGATCTGACCTAGGAATCAGATAAAACTTAAGCTGCGCTTATGTGGAAGTTCCTTGTGGTATTAGAATACTGAACTCAGAATATCTCCAGATAATCAATTTAGACTGATTCATGTCAATTCTCAGTTCTGAAAAACAGGCCAGCCCAGAAATGACCTGATAAAATCACTATGCAATTATATACTCTACTCTGTGATTTTTTTCCTTTATAACCCCAGCTGGCTAACCTGTTGTCAATTTTAACAGTGCTTTATGTGTACATGTCCATCTCCTTAGGAGAAATAACTCTTTCTTAGACCGAATTCTGGGGGGAAAAACAGATAAACATCTATTATTTGTTGCCTGCTCTCTGAGTCAGGATAATCTTTTTGCCAATACTAATTGCCTCTTGCTTATTTTGTGCCGTTATGATCTCCTGGCATCTATTTTTCAATAACAGCCTTTTATATTTATTTGCATTCAACAAACTTATACTGGGCCTGGAATCAAGGAATCAAGAACACTTGAGTTCAAATCTGGCTTCAGACATATACAAGCTGTTTCATCTTGGGAAGGTCACTTTACCATGTTTGTCTCAGTTTCCTCATCTGTAAAATGAACTTCTTTTGAAGGAAGAACCAGGCTTGCAGTTCTTAAAGCTCTTATAACATGGTTAAATTAAGACACTATTAATTATAAAAGTAGTATTTACAACTAATTACAAGATTTGGAAAAAAAAGAATAGAAAGAAAAAAGTCCAGGCAAAATCAATAATGGAGGTTTTGTGGTGTAGGAGAATGAGGACTGAACAAAACAGCTAGGTTATAATTGCAACTCTGTTGGATTGACTATGTGACCAACTATGTGGCTATTGTATCAACTATGTGAACTTTATTATGAAATCAGGCTGACTTAACCTACCACAAATTTATGTTTACAACCCCCACTGGGCCTCATTTGCTACAACCTTTCTACTCTATTCTTAGACATTCCTTACCTCTTCCTCTGGACCAGCTGCTGTTAGATTTTATCTTATTTCCTTTCTCTCCACTCCTATTCCTCCTACTTACAGTAGATGACATGGTCTCTTACTTTACACTGATGATAAGTTCTCTTCCAGTTCCCAAAAAATATACAAAACCGGAGGGGTGGCAAGTGGAAGAGGGACTCAAAACCAAAATTGGTAATAAATACCAATTTGTTATTCCATCATTTCAGTCATGTCAGAGATCTCATGACACCATTTTGGTTTGGAGGGAGATTTTTTTTGACAAAAATACTGGAGTGGTTTGCCATCTCCTTCTCCAGCTTATGTCACAGATAAGGAATGGTGGCAAATAAGATTAAATGACTTGTCCAAAGTCACACAGCTAGTAAGTGTTTGAGGCTAAATTTGAACTCATGAAGATAAGGCTTCCCAATTCCCAACCCAGTGCGCTAGCTACTACACGACTTAACTGTCCTAACTAGTATGCTGCAACAACAGTTATCAGGAAAGTTTAGCCTTGAGATTTCTGACCTCCTTCCCTAGATGGTCATAAGACATCTCTCCTTAGATCTCATCTGTATCTCTAATTCACTATATCCAAACATATATCTGTTTTCTTTCTCCATAAACTGAATCCTCTTTCTCATCAGACTCTTTCTGATTGTCATGTCCTTTGTCTTCAGTATTTTTTTTCCTGTGAGGGCTGACCTTAGATCCTCTCAGAATTGTCAGTGTTTTCCTCAAAGTAATTTTCTCTGAGGAGGTACTCTGTCAAAGGTAATCTCAGATTTGGATCTGCTGATTGTACCTGTATAGCCTATATCTGATTGCTTGTTGTATTGGGGAAGAAGGAGGAAAGAGAAAAGGGGAAAAAATTTGGAGCTCAAAAATGAACAAAAATGAATGTTGAAAACTATCTTTACATGTAATTGGGAAAAAACACTATTAAGAGAAAAAAGAATTAGATGTGTATTTCTGTTGCTTTTAGATTTTGTGGAAAGGAGTCAAAATGAAGACAATTCTGAAAAAGCAGTCCCTCAGAGAAAAGTACTTATTCAAGGCAAAGATCCTAGTGTGTCTTATTTCCCAGCAGCTAATTTATTAATAATGGCTTTTAGGAATTTGAGTTTGATAGCTTTAAAACTCCCAATAACTCAAACTTTTTAGTGAACATAGGACATTAGTCTATTTGTGGTATGTCTGACAAAAATGTTAATTTTGGTCTGTCACCTTAAGATAGAGATGAGTCACTTCACAAAAAGCTACCCAGCTTTCAGACTGGTCAGAAGCGACAGAAGAATAGAAAACAGAATCATCTGAGCTCAGACAAAAGAAGCACAGCCCTAACTATCACTTCCCCCACTCCACCTCTCACCCCATGCTTGAAGAGGGCTGAGCTCAGACAAGCCCAACTGAGAACTGTGAGAAGAGAGACTCAGAACTTGGACTGTCTGCCCCTGTACTCTTTGAAAGGAGCCAAGCCCAGAGCTGAGCTCATGAGATGATAGCTCACAAGCAAGAAAACAGCCAGACTCAGAGGTGAGAGAAAAGCTTCAGAGCTTGTCTTGTCCCCTACTAAGCTGCCTAGGGGAAGACAGGCTTTGCATGTGTTGTTGAATTGAGCTGATTGAAAAATCAAAAATGTGCAAAATTTTTCTTCCCCTCTCCCCTTGCTTCCTCTTTTCACTCTCCCTCCCATATATCCTGTCACATATGTGACACAAGACTAAAGCAAGTTTGGAACTGAACTCTCTGCTTCCTGCTCAATGCTAGAAGGACTTAGAACTTTGGTACTATCCAACAAACACTGGGTACTTCCTTTGTCCTTCCCCTGCCCTATGACTGTGGCAGGTGAGGCAGAACGCTGTGTCAGTTTAAAGGAAAAGACAATTTCCAGCTTACTCTCTTCTTTTGACTCCCTTGCTCATTAACAACCTGATTTTTTTTCTCTTACGGGATTTGGAGAATAAGTGGAGCACTTTCTCCCCAATACCGTTGACTCTCTTAGGTGAATATCAACTCACCTAAGCAAGCTTGTTCCTCTTCCCCCAACCTCTTTTCCACATTGTGTTTCTTTTCCAAAATAGGTGACCAAACATCATTCTCAAGGTGGATATGTTTAGGCTTAGAGGCATCCTTTGCATTCTAAAAGTTCTAGATCCATCCGATAGGGCTAACTGGAAGTATAAACGCCACTGGAAGAAGGAATGAAGATGTTTGGTTGATAAAGAACTGAGACAAAAATATAGATTACTTATTTATCTGGGTCCACAAACTGCTTTATATTCTACTGAGGTTTAAGTATCAGCCTCCTGAGATACTGAACAGTAGTTCTTAAGTAAATGAATTTTGGTTTAAGCTGTCTGTCCAAATGCTCTGTGAGTCTTTGTGTCTTTGAACATTATGTTTATGTGTAGAAAAATAAATGCTGTCTCATGTCTCATTCATAGTGTACGATGAGTACTTTTGTATTACCCTTCTCACTTTGGGGAGATTCTAGATATGTGATAAATAAATATTCCCCAGGGCACAGGGATAGGGGACACAATGAACCAAAGAGTATGAGAATAGGGAACTTGGCACCTTTCATTAGAGGCCAGTTTTTCCAGAAATGAAAGACTCCCATAGATATAGGACTTGAATCCAAGTCTCCTTGACTATAAAATGATTCCCTATTCATTATGCCATGATTCTTCTGTCCTTCCTGGATTTCTCTGATGGAAAGCAGAAATGAGGTTGCATTGACTTAGGAATGAATGCTGAGATATGTGTTTCTATTGTTTTATAATTCTCTCCCAATTTAAAAAAATTTTTTTTTTGTTTCAATGTTGAGTTCCTGTCTGGTAAAATGCAAGCTGAACTTAGATGACTTTAGAAGTTCCTAAGAAAATAAATGGACACTGGGAAGTAGCTGAGATTCATTGTAATTATCATCCAAGATAATTCTGCATTGAATTCTTTTTACATGTCAGTGTAGAGTTGAATGAAAAAAAGTTGCATTTGTAATTTAGGAAATTGAATTGAGCAATTATATTATAAATCAGTAATTAAGAAATTTAATATTGTTTAAGAAGTAGAAGAATGGGCTTAAGGAATAGATTAGAGATGAAAAAACCAGAAGTAATGTATAAATAAAGTAAACTAGTATTTAATTGACCCAAAAATATGAACTACTGGAGTCAAAGCCAGAGAGGTTTACTCAATCAATCAATCAATGCAAGGCAGATGAAAAGGATCAATACTTATTCCTTGTTAAGATAGAAGATAAAATAAGAAACAATATAATATAAAAAATACTTTTCAGAAATGATATTTGTCAATTTAGACCAGCAATCTGTTAACTTCAACAATATTTCTTAATGCTTTTTAAAATGTCTTTCTAAATTCTTTGTAATTTCTGTATAACTGTAGGACTGTTTCCACCACTCAGTCTTATCATTTATAGCCTGACATCATTCACCCTCAGTCCCAGTGATCACCTGAGTTTGGTTGATTTGGTCCATGTACTACATGGGAACTTCATGGATATAGTTCTGCCTTAGCCCAAAGTCTGAAGCCTTCTCTCATTTCTGTTGGTGATAGATAAGACCTCCTATAAATATTCTTAATTCTTCTAGCCTTACCAAATTGGTATCCATCCATGACCTAAGGATTTGCATCTTCTATAGGTATAATGTCAAGGACAGATCCCTGAAGCTCTTTAGTAATTGTTCATTTTCTCTATCAGGTCTCAACCACCCTTTGATGATATCTGTGGATCTATATCCTTGATATAGAATTTAACTAATAATCTGAGCCCATGCCCATATAAGTTTTGACTTATCTTCTCTACAACCACCAACTTTTTTTTTTCTTACCTATAATGGGCCTCAGTTTGCTTAGAAAGTTCTTGACAGAAATAAAGGGTTTGACAATTGGGTTTATTTTTTTCTTTAATCTTATTTAATATTTTTCCCAATTGCATGTAAAAACAATTTTTAACATTCTTTTCCCCAAAATATTTTGAACTCCAAAGTCTCTCCTTCCTCTCTCCCCACATTTGACAAGTTGAGCAATAGCAAAGTCATATGATGAGCAATAGATCATCAAACAATATTGCTGTAACTGTACAATTTTCTCCTGGTTCTGCTTCATTGCATTTCACATCAGTATGTGTAAATTTTTCCATGTTTTTCTGAGAATATCCTGCTCATCATTTCTCAAAGCACAATAGCATTCCATCACAATCACATATAAGAACTTGTTCAGTAATTTCCCTATTGAAGGGAAATTTTCAATTCTTTGCCATTCCTAAAAGAACAGCTATAAATATTTTTGTAAACATAAGTTTGGCAATTAATATTCAACTTCCCCCTTATCTGCGAATCTCTCTAGAGATATGAAAGTTCCATAGATTTTAGGGATAAAGTATGGTTTAGTAATCATTGGTCTTTCATTCAGTAGATGCTTTACTAACTATTTTACATTCCCTGAAAGAGGCCAGAACATAATGTATAATCAATTCATTTTCCTCATCATATTCAGTAGATACCAAAAACTACTGTCCTCTTACCGAAATATGTTGGAATTAACTTATACTAGCTTCTGAGAGCCTTTTGGTAATTTTCCTTAGGAACATTTGCACTTCAAAAATTAGCAAGCACTATAAATTATGGCTTGATTTATTGCTTTGTTAGTTATCTAGTCGCTTAAGGAAGTGATAGAAAAATGTTACTAATACAGATTAAAATTAAAAGTACATCAATTATTTATAGTGATTCCTTGAATCACATTTTCCAGGTTTGTTAGCAGGATTTATGCTTGGGGGATAGGAGAAGGTGGAGATAGAAGGAGGCAGAAAAAAACATGTTCAAATATGACCCACTATTGAAATTCTAGCAGTATTTAAACAGATAGTTTTGGCTTGAGCTCAACACTCCATCAATATCCTGGATGAGCCCTAACAAAATGTAATCCAATTTCCATTTGGTAATCTGTGGCACAAAGCCCATTTGCGTGAGGCTCTTCTTATTTGTAGAGATTGATTATTCAATGCTTGCCCCCCCCCCCAACCCAAATAAGGGGCAGACCTAGTGAGAGCTTGAGAAAGGACAGATCCTACCTAGCCTTTTGGTTTTCAGTTTTGAGAGAGAAGACACAAAATCTCTTTAGATTTCTGAAGGAAGAGGAAAACTCTGGGAAGAAGCTGACTAGAGCCCCATTTACTTTCCTTAAGGTTTCCAAAGGCATCTATATTCAGCCTATGCCTGATGAGCAGACCAGGCAAGAAGCATTTACTTTAGTAGTAAATAAAATATTTAATTAGAACAAAATTGCAAAACAAACAATAGGAAAATATATCTCAATACCCTTTCCAAAATGACTACCAACTCATTCATTCCTAATTTCCACCAGAATAACAAATGAAAACAGATGTCTAGGGATCAGTCTATGAAATTTTATGAGGAGGGTGCTGGACAAGAGGAGGCCAAGTAAAGAAATTCCCTTATTCCCTGGTCAACTGACTTAATCAAGATTATGCAGTCAGCAAGTAGCAGATCTAGAATGTGAAACTCAAATTCAAATTTAAACTTCAAATTCATTGCTCTTTCCCCTCCTCCATAATATTTCCATTTTTTCCTATTACATGCAATAAGAAATAACTTAGCATTTTGTTTTCTGAAATATTCTATCAAAATCCATTAAATCTGCCTGTTGCCCAATGTAATTATGTAAATCTCTGTTTCAAATGTTCTCACATTGGATCATATTTAATGGAGTCAAGTGTAATGCTCTCTTCTCTAAAATATAATGGTTCTCTGGGAGCAGATTTCTTGGGGGGCTTCTGGAGGCAGCCTTCCTTTCAGTTCAAATCAATAATCACCTCAAATACAGCCAGCTGTTAAAATCCAGTCCTTTATTGTCTCTTCCAAAATAGCCTGGTTTGCTTTCCTTGGTTCTGAGAGCTCTTGTTGCTAGTCCTTTGCCTCTGCCAGCTTCAGCCTCCAGCTCCCTCTGAATCCAAAACCTCCAGCCAGCACAAAGGTGGAATATTGAATAGATCTGACTCCTCCTCCGAGAGAGTGGGCTTGTGGGAGCTGTGATTTGTGAATCTCCTCCACTGAATCCTGACTTGTGAATCTCCCAAAGTCTCTAGTTGGCTTGTGGGAGTTCCTTATATATGATCTCTTAAAGGTGTGAACTCTAAAGGTGTGAGAGGTGTGAACTCTAATGTATGAGCTAATGTGTGAACTCTCCCAAAGATGTGAACCAAGTATATAAGCATTTCTTTCTATCAATTCCAGTGACCTAGCACTCTGTTTCAATTTCTGGCCCATAGGAATCAAGAAAGTTAACACTTCCTTACCTCCCCTGTCTTACATAGAAAAAAATCAGTTTAATTTCTCTTTTTTTCTTTCATTCTTCCCTGCACATAATTTTGTTGTATATTTGAAAGAAATAGCAAGTTGTACATAACATATTTGCAGTTTCATATTTTTATTTTATTGTCCTGTCTTATGGAAATGCTTGGTTTTTTTACATAAATTAAAAATTAAATTTTTTAAAAGAAAAAAATTGGGGTCTTATGGAAATGCTTGGTTTTTTTACATAAATTAAAAATTAAATTTTTTAAAAGAAAAAAATTGGGGTAGCTATATGGTACAGTAGCTAGAGCACCAGCCCTGAAATCAGGAGGACCTGAGTTCAAATCTGGCCTCAGACAGTTAACACTTCCTAGTTATATGACTCTGGATAAGTCACTTAACCCTAATTGCCTCCAAAAGAAAAGAAAATAATTAGATTTTGAATGCATAATCTTTTCTTTAAAGGGAAAAAGAAGTCACAAAAGAGCAACATTCTGCAACTTTAATTCAACAACCATTTATTAAGTAGCTGTGACATACAAGTCATTATGGTAGGTTCTAGAAATAAAAAAATAAAAAAGAGGATATTTCCTAGCCTCAAAAAACTTACATTCTACTGTAGAAGTGAAAAGATACAAAACACACCATAGGTAAAATGAAGTAATTAGTAAATAGTAAATAGCAGTAGAGAAATCAGAAAGCTTCACATAGTAGTGGCACTTGATCTGGGCTTGAAAGGATGATGAAAAAAGAGTCTATTTCTAAACATAAGAGATATCTTTCAGGAATGTTCTAAGATACAGAACGTTCAGTTTGGGGAATAATTAATGATCACATTTGGCTGGGCAGTAAAGCCTATGAGAAACAGTTATGTGTGAAAGGGATGTTGTTAGAAAACCTGGGAAGACATGAGTTAATGAAGAATGAAGTAAGCAGAAGCAAGGGAACAATTATATAATAATACTATTATTATAAAGATTAACAACTTTGAAAGATGAAAGGATACCAATCAATGTAATAAATAATCACAATTTCAGAAGTCTAATGATGAAGCATATTAATCTTTCTCTTGACAGACAGGTAAGAGATAGAGTGAGACATTTTTTTTAAAAATAGCTATGGTGGGATTTTGTTTTGCTTGACTATGTATATTTATTACAAGAGTTTTAATTTTATTTTATTTTCCTTTTCACAGAGAGAAAAATCTTTTTAACTGAAAATTTCTTTTTAAAGAACTCTAGATAATATAAAAGTATAGATATAAATTTAATTTTTTTTTAAAAAAGGAGTCATACATGAACTGATGCTAAGTGAAATGAGCAGGACCAGAAGATCATTGTACACAGCAACAACAATATTACATGATGATCAATTCTGATGGATGTGATTTTCCAACAACGACATGATTGAGGCCAATTTCAATGATCTCGTGATGAAGAGAAGCACCTACATCCAGAGAGAGGACTGTGGGAACTGAGTGTGGATCATAACATAGCATTCTCACTCTTTTTGTTGCTGTTTGCTTGCATTTTATTTTCTTATTCATTTTCTTTCTTTTTTGATCTGATCTTTCTTATGCTGCAAGATAATTGTACAGATATGTTTATATATATTGGATTTAACATATATTTTAACTATGTACTGGGTTATTTACCATCTAAGGGAGGGAGTGGGGGAGAGGAGGAGAAAATTTGGAACACAAGGCTATGCAAGAGTCAAGGTTGAAAAGTTATTCGTGCATATGTATTGAAAATAAAAAGCTTTAATAGTTTTTTTTAAAAAGGAGTCATATGAAGGTTAAAAAAAGTTTGACCCAATTTCATGAGGGCCTTAAATATCAAGCTGAAGTATATATGGAAGGAAGAAGGATTCATTTAGACTTACTTTGCCTCACTACATTAAGGAGATGGCAGTGTGAGATGTAAGCAAAAGACTGTCCCTATATTCCCCTCTCTTCCAAATTGGGGACTAATTGTAGGTATAGACTGATTACATGTATATTAGTCTCAGATATTTTTAATTCCCTTTCCTTTGAACTATTTTCATGAGTAACCAAATGCAGTTCATGTGGATAGAAACAGGGAATAGCAGCAAGATCAATATAGTTATCTTTATTCTCTATACTGATAGATAGATAGATAGATAGACTGAAAGTTACAAAATGAAGATATTGTGCATTGATTATTTCTATGCCTATTTTATCTTAGTGTAAATAAAAAGTTTAAGTTGGCTTCCCTTGTATCCATGTGGAACACATCTGATCTCATTCCATCCCTATTTCACCATACCAAACTGCATTTTTAAAAATTCAATGCCTCTAAAGGAGGCATGAATAATAATCATTTGGAATGCTAGTAAAATTGCTTAGGGTTATTCAGATTGTGTAAATATGGTTATTCAGAAAGAAAAACAGGATTCCTGGCCCCTTTGAGTTAAAGATTTAGATAAAAATTTATGCTGCATTTTTTCCTAATGAGCAGTAAGATGAAGGTATAGTATTATTACAGGAAAGACAAAAATTCCAATCAGTCTTGTAGAATTATAGTCTGCTTACTAAAGCTATTTTGGGATTTTTCAAGTCAAACAAGTTTCGAGCCAGAAAGAGAGAAAAACACTTTATTTGTAGTAATGAAATATGTTCAGTTCATTCCATATTTCTGATAGGGCATCTAAGTTATTCAGATTATGAATATATGCCTTAGTTATTTTTTCTCTGAAAAATGCTTTAGACCTACTTTCAAATTTGCCAAAGCTGTAATACATAACCAAATTTGGTTAATAGGTAACTAAATTTTTTGGATACCTTCATTACAAGGGCAAGATTTAGACATTGTCCCACAGGGAATTTGCTCCTTATGTTACCTTTCCCAATACATTACTCTACTTAATTCCATTATATTTTTATTCTAAATGATACCTTTCTAACTTTAGGTGAGTCTACAGAAATTCTAATATTAAAATTTTCAAGGAATCACTTTTTTATTATTATCTAAGCATTTATTGGAATGGGAGGGAAGAAAACAGATACAGATTTTATCTTCCTAACATTAGACCGTGACCTTCTGGAGGACAGGGGCTGTCTTTTGTCTCTTCTTGTATCCTCAGCCCTTAGCACAATGTCAGGCACATAGGAGGCACTTATTAAATATTTAATGAGCACTGCTGTTCAACTCATTCTAGATGTTAGGAATAATTAGAGTCAGAGCTTTCATTTTATTAATTTTTTTCATTTCAGCCAGCATTGAATTAAATGTATGTTGTTATTTATATAATCAGATTCTAGCTTACAAGGCATTTTCTTTATATTTCACATTTTCTCCTGAGGTAAGATATTCAGTAAGTATTTATTAAGTGCTTCTTTGTGCTAGACACCATTCTTATTATTAAGAATATAAAGACAATAAGGAAATAGTTCTTGTTCTCAAGGGGCTGACATTCTATCAGGAGGAAAGAGGAGCATGAAAATATTGTACAGAGAATGCTAACAACCCCAAGAACCAGGTGTAATGTTCTCTTCTCTAAAATATAATCATTCTCTGGGAGCAGGTTTCTTGGGGGACTTGGGAGCAGCCTTCATTTCAGCTCTGTGTAATAATCACCTCAAATACAGCCAGCTGTTAAAGTCCAGTCCTTTATTGTCTCTTCCAAAGTAGCCTGGTTAACTTTCCTTGGTTCTGAGAGCCCTTGTTGCTGCTAGTCCTTTGCTTCTGCCAGCTTCAACCTCCAGCTCCCTCTGAATCCAAAACCTCCAGCCAGCACAAGGGTGGAATATCGAATGGATCTGACTCCTCCTCTGAGAGAGTGGGCTTGTGGGAGCTGTGATTTGTGAATCTCCTCCACTGAATCCTGACTTGTGAATCTCCCAAAGTCTCTAGTTGGCTTGTGGGAGTTCCTTATATATGATCTCTTAAAGGTGTGAACTCTAAAGATGTGAGAGGTGTGAACTCTGTGTGAGCTAATGTGTGAACTCCCCCAAAGGTGTGAATTCCAAAGATGTGAACCAAGTACATAAGCATTGTTTCTATCAATTGCAGTAACCTAGCACCCTGTTTCAAGTTCTGGCCCATAACAACCAGGGAAGCCTTGAAAAAAACTAATGGTTCTAAGGATGAGAAAGAGCACATTCTAGACTTTCAGGATAGATGGTACAAAAGCATGGAGGTGAGAAATAAAATTTTGGCCAGAATGTAGAACAATGAGGAATAATGTGAAATCAGTCTACTGAGGTTTTGACCCTCCATGGCTGTTAACTACAAATCCAGATTATTTCTACTATACTATTTTACTTTTCTAAAAGATACTTAAGTCACAACAAAGCATTGAAATTTCAGAAAACTGTATTTGTTCATAATCATTGGGTGAAGATAGCATATAAAATATCTGTGATGGGGTATGGGTATAATTTTTTAAAATCCCAATGAGAGGTAAATTCTCAGATCTCAAAATCTATGATCAAAAATTTGAACAAATAATTGCATATTTGTTATTAACAGAGTTAAAGCAAGTTAATGTTAATGTAGGAGGGCACCAATCAATTTTTTTTTTAATTCTTTCTTCCCTCAACCTTTTTTTGCCCTCACTTCTGGTTTGAAACTGATTCAAAGACAGTCCCCTGGCAGTCTAGACTAGATAACAGAATAAAATGAGACTCTGGGAGGTCATTCAACAGTTAGCAAAAGGAGACTTTATTTAGCCAAAACAGAAGAAGGATATTTAACAAAGAGAGGTACTAAGAAATCCTAGAGTTGATCCAGTTGAGTAAAGCTCACTTGCCTGAGTGGTCCATCACTATCTATAAAGCTAGCATCAAAGAGCTGGCCTAGAGCTTCTTGTGGTTGCTTTCTACTCAGGTGACCAGCAAGAGAGGTTGTTCTAGAACCAAGATTTCTACCGTTTCCCCCAAAAGGCCATAAAACTGTCTTGGGACTAATTAGCCCCTTTCTCCCTTGATACAGCTTCTTAGTTATCTAAGAACATATAAAGTCCTACCTAAGTGGAGTTTGGAGCCCTTACCACCTAGTTACTATATCCTACCCTGATGATCAAAAACATTTCTATATAGAGACAAAGTATGTATGATAAAGGGTGAGAATTGGAGTAGGGAGTTACATACTGCATATTTTTAGTGCCCTTATGTCCTTGTTATATATCCTTGCTGTGTAAGTGCGAAGTAAATTTTCTCAATGACTTATAAGTATCTCATTTCATTCCAAAATAGAACTTAAACTAAGAGTTCTGGCATAGGGCCCTAACAGATGGTGACAGCCTGAACCTTTAGTCTCCTTGAGTCAACCAAGTCTTTAGAATAATCTCAATTCCAATTAAGGAAAAGCTAACCTAATTTACATTGGAGAAGACATTAGGATATTACTCCTTCTACACCATCCATCCCTACAACATAATAAGGATTCCAAATTAATTTTTAAAATTTATTTTTATCACAATATAATTAAAATTAAGAATGTGTGGCATAGTGGCTAATAGGCTGAATTGGGAATCAAGAAGACCTGGGTTCAAATTCCATTGTGCCCACATACAACTACAGCAATACTCACATAGTCAGCTCATAGTTAATTATATTATGCTTACTCAAATACTCTGGTAGACCTGTGATTTCACTAGTGTTAATTCATTATGCATATCTCAAACTATCCATATCTGTTGTTGGAAACAGCTCCAACATCATCACTCTCTGTGTCTAGGTTCAATTTGGGGATTATCCTAACAAACAAGTAACAAGGGACTTCTCTTGATGTTGCTCCCCCTTATCTTCAGATAGTCAGCAGTAGGAAATCATGAAAGATATTGTGGCCTACGAAGTTGCAAAGGTCTAGACTATATGACTGGAGTCTAGGTGAGGAGAAAGCTACTAGAAAAACTGGTACAATTTTGTTGCTTTGTACAGAAAGCTAATCCCTGGCACAGGGGAAGGAAGGAAAGAGGAACAGTAGACTTCATCCATGTTGTTAGGAAATGATGTAGCTATTAGTCCCATCATACTTTCCCATCCTAGAAGATTCCTATGCCCTGACATAAGCTCAACCCATGTAGTTCATCCAACATGCTCAATTTCTCCTGACATGCCAAGACAATGATGAGACTGCATGAACTGTTCACTGATTATCTCTTTCTCTTATCCACATGTAATTCAAAATTCATTAGGATCATATCCCAGAAATATTTTAATAGCATCAATCCTTGTTAGCAAAAATCAGTTTTCTAATAATAAATTCAACCTTTTAAAATGGGGTGTGTGTGATTCTTTTCTTAATAGCTAATACAATATAGAATGTTCAAGTTGTTAGAACATCAACTTCTCATCAAAAATAAGAATCCCTTTTGCAATATCATTTATTTATTCAGTGACCATTGATTAGTTTATATATAAAGCACTAGGAATACAAAGGACAAAAAAAAGTCCCTGGCCTTAATTAAGGAGCTTACATTTTAGTGAAATGGGCGTGGAAAGAATATAATATATACACAGAGAACAAATACAAGATAATTTAAGGCAGGAGATGTCCTAACAACAAAGGGGATCAGAAAAGGCTTTCAGTTAAAAGTATCATGAGTCACACTATGAAGGAAGCTCTAAAAGATGAAAATAAGAAGGGAGTGCATTTCAGGTATGGAAAACCACCTATATAAAAGCATGAAAGAAGAAGATTGGATGTTGATTTGGTACACAATCAAGTGGACCAGTTTGACTGGAGCATGAAAGCATTGTGAAATAAGTCTGGAAGGCAAGCTTAAATACTCATTGATTACAATTACAAAATGTTAGAGCTGAAAGTCTTTAGAGACAACCAAAGACTAATCTCTCTCATTTTATAGATAAGAAATTTGAGGTCCAAGTACCTAGTTCTTCTAGTTTCTAGTTCAATATTCTGTCCCTTGTATTGCTTCCCTCTCTGAATTTTTGACTGATATTGTTGTAGAATAAATTTGCAATACAAAGTCTACATTCAATTCAATTTTGTTCAATAAGTGCATATTTGGTGTCCACTGTATACAAGGAACTCTCCAAGGATTTGAAGGTAGAGAAGCAAATATGCAAAAGTTCTGCCCTGAAGAATTTTACATTCTACTAGGACAGTACAAAACATGAATGGATAATTAAATACAATTTAATTATTAGAGAAGGGAATGGACACTAACAACTTTGGGATCAGAAAAAAGGTTTAGTATATGGGGGGGCACTTGAACTGAACTTTTTTTTTTAATAATTATAACTTTTTATTGACAGAACCCATGCCTGGGTAATTTTTTACAACATTATCCCTTGCACTCACTTCTGTTCCAACTTTTTCCCTCTCTCCCTCCCACCCCCTCCCCCAGATGGCAAGCAATCCTATATGTGTTAAATATGTCACAGTATATCCTAGATACAATATATGTGTGCAGAACCAAACAGTTCTCTTGTTGCACAGGGAAAATTGGATTCAGAAGGTCAAAATAACCCGGGAAGAAAAACAAAAATGCAAGCAGTTTGCATTCATTTCCCAGTGTTCTTTCTTTGAGTGTAGCTGCTTCTGTCCATCATTGATCAATTGAAACTGAGTTAGATCTTCTCTTTGTCAAAGAAATCCACTTCCATCAGAATACATCCTCATACAGTATTGTTGTTAAGGTATATAATGATCTCCTGGTTCTGCTCATTTCACTCAGCATCACTGATCTGAACTTTGAATAAAGTTAAGAAATCTAAGGATCTTGGATGAGGAAATAATACATCACCAGTGTGGGGGACAGCCTGTGCAAAGAGACAGAGATAGAACATGGCGTCAATTTCTGGATACAGCTAGCAAGCCATCTTTTGTGTTGAAAGGCTGAAAATGTGAGTGGGAATAATACTGTCCAGGTC
Organism: Sarcophilus harrisii; assembly: GCF_902635505.1. NCBI lineage: Eukaryota > Metazoa > Chordata > Mammalia > Dasyuromorphia > Dasyuridae > Sarcophilus > Sarcophilus harrisii. Next base: position 117,400,648 of record NC_045428.1, on the reverse strand, counting down.
TTTTAAGTTCCAGACAGAGGAAAGTTTGTAGCTTGGAAGCAATAGAGAGTTAATGAAGATTTCTGGGAAGAGTGATATGGTTAGATCTCTGTTAGAGGAATATTAATTTGGCAGCTGTGGGAAGGAAGGATAGATTGGAAATGGAGAGCCTGAAAGCAGTGAAAACAAACTAGGAAATATTCTGGATTGTCTGAGGGTTGAGGTTCAGGACTGGAATGTAGTACAAATTCTCAAGGACCGTAAAATGCAATTAAAATCAATTTTACTCAGATTAAGGTGAAAAAGGATACAATTCCTAGTTGATAGAATGATTTCTCATTCACCACAGCAGTGTCAATGTCAAGGACAGGTCAGAAAGGAATTCCCCCCAGAGTAGTAGAAGTTTGGCTAAAGATTCTGAGGTCCACCTCTATATAGGATGAAATTTTTATATCCCAAATCATCCTGACTAATCAAGTCCTGAGGCCTGTGTAACTTGTTTCCTTAAAAGGCAATCACTACAGCCTAAAATAAATATTTTTCTTAATTCAGAAGGCTACAACAATACTACAACTGAGGAATGATGAGTACTTAAAGTAGGATAGTGGTATTGTAAGTGGAAAGAAGGGAGCAGATTTGAGAGATGTAACATGGGACAATTAATTAATCTATATCTGACAAGCTCTTTAATTTATTTCACTTTGTCTACTCAACTAAATTGTCAATTAATTCGACAAGCATTAAGTACCATTTAGTGTTATTTATTGTTATTCAGTCATGTTCAACTCTACATTACTCTGTGGACCATATCACATCAGGTCCTTCTATCCTTTACTATCTCCTGAAGTATGTCCAAACTCATGCTCACTGCTTCCATGACATTATCTAATCCATCTCATTCTTTGCCTTTGCCTTTTGCTTTCAATCTTTGCCTTCAAAATAATCAGTCTTTTCCAATTTGTCGCATTTTCTCAGCATGTGACCAAAGTGTTTAAGCCTCAGTAATTGTCTTTTTGATGAATAGAGTTAATTTCTTTAAGTATTGATTGATTTGATATTCTTGCTACCCAAGGACTCTCCAAAGTATTCTCCAGGCTCACAACTTGAAAGCATTAGCTCTAGCATTTAGCTTTCCTTAGAGTCCAAATCTCACAGCTTATATTACTATGAAAAAAATACTATATCTTTGACTATATAGACCTTTGTCCACCAGGTGATGTCTCTGCTTTTTAATACACTATCCATATTTGCCACAGTTTTCCTTTGAAGGAGCAAGCATCTTTTAATTTCATGGCTGTAGTCACCGTTTACAGTGATCTTTGAGCCACAGAATTTAAAATTTAACACTATTTCAATTTCTTCTCTCTCTTTTTTTCTAAAAAATGATGGGACCAGATGCCATGATCTTAAGATTACTTTTTTTTTAATGATTCAAGCCAACTTTTACACTCTCTTTGAATCTCAACAGGAGGCTTCTTAATTTTCTTCACTTTTTCGATCACCTACTTATCTCAGATTGTTGATGTTTCTCCTAGAAATGTAAATTCTAGGTTTTGATTCATCCATCCTGACATTTCACATGATGTATTCTGTGTATAAATTAGATAAATAAATACATTTATTTTACAATATATACAATAAATAGCCTTGTCATACTTCCTACCCAATATCAAACCATCAGTTGTTTCATATTTGGTTCTAGTGCTATACACTTTGAGAAATACTGGGGGAAAAAAAAGGAAAAAATTGTCCCTGCCTTTACATGGTTATTATATAATGTGATAGAGAAAATGTAAACAACTATGTATAAATAATATGTGTGTGTGTGTGTGTGTGTGTGTGTGTACACATACACACAGGACCAAATGGAGATAATTAACAAAGGGAAAGCACTAGCATTAAGGGAACTGGGAAAAATTTCTTCCACAAGAAGAAATTTTAATATCACTTTTTATGTTTAAATCATGAATTCATTTCAATCTTATTTTGGTATAGGATGTTAGGTTTTTGGTCAGTGTTTAATGTCTACCATACTATTTTCCAATTTTCCCAGCAGTTTTTGCCAAATAGTGAGTTCTTATCCCAGAAGCTGGAGTCTTTGTTTTCTTCAAACACTAGATTATACAGTCATAGACTATTGTGTCTTGTAAACCTAACCTATTGTACTGATCCATTGCTCTTATTTCTTAGCCAGCACTAAATGGTTCTGATAACTGCTACTTTATAATATGGTTTTAGGTCTGGTACAGCTAGGCCACCTTCATTTACATTTTTTTTATTAATTCCCTTGAAATTCTTGACCTTTTGTTCTTCCAGATGAATTTTGATACTGTTTTTACTAGCTCTATAAAATAATATCTTGGTAATTTGATTCAAATGGCATTGAATAAGTAGATTAATTTAGGTAGAATTGTCATTTTTATTATATTAGCTCAGCCTACCCATGAGCACTTGATATTCTTCCAATTGATTAGATCTTCTTTCATTTATGTGAAGTGTTTTGTAATTGTGTTCATATAGTTCCTGGCTTTGTTTTGGCTTGTAGACTTCCAAATACTTTTTATTATCTACAGTTATTTTAAATGAAATTTCTCCTATCTCTTGCTGCTGGACTTTGTTGGTAACATAAAGAAAAGTTGTTGATTTTTATGGATTTGTGTCCTGCAACTTTGCTAAAATTGTTAATTGTTTCTATTAGTTTTTTAGTTGTACAAGGAGAAATTTTAACTAATTCTTGAAGGAAGCCAGAGAAGCTAGGACATAGAAAGAATTAAGAATGGAGAGAATTCTAGGCAGCCATTGAATATGCATGGACTCTTGTAGAGTATGTGAAGGGGAGTAGCGTATAAGAAGACTGGAAAGGTAGTAGGAGGTCAGGTAATGAAGGGCTATAAAACCTAAGCAGAGAGCTGTATCACATATTTCTGTATCTATCTATGATCTCACCTTTCAGCACTATATACTCTCAATCAATGCCTTCTGTCACATATACATATATATATACATACAAGATACATACACATATATTATTTATACATAGTTGTTTATAGTTTTCTCTCTCACATTAAGTTATAAGCCTGTAAGGGCTGAGACAGCTTTTTCCTTTTCTTCCCAGAATTTCCAGTCCTAAACTTTTTCCACTTGTCATGCCTTTTTGCCTGAAAAATTTTTGCACACCCCAGGTATATAGGTTTATAAGATAGTTATACAAAATAACGACAATAAATCATAAATAAATTTATTTTAAAACAACTCTTTGGTATATGTAATAATAATTTCTTCAAATTTTGTATACTAATGATATGGGAATACTTATTTTTACATAAAGAATTAAATCTTGGAAGAATATTTGATACCTTTTACTGTTGCCAAATTTTTTACAGTCCCCACATTCAGTTATGTGACCTCATAGTGGGTTGCAATCCATAATTTAAGAAGCTTTGGTATAGAGGAAAGAGCCTCAGACTTGGATTTTTGGCTCTGGCACTGACTAGAATGACCATATACAGACCTCTATGCCTTTCTGAACCTTAATAGTCTCTTCTACAAAATAAGCATCCAAATGAATACATTTCTAAAAACAAGTTCAACTACATCACCTCTGAAGTTTTTATAGGGAAAGTGGTTTGTAAATTTTCAACTGCTAAAGAAAAATAAGATATTGATTATAAGTCTAATAAAAAATTAAGATTTAAAACATTTTAAAATGTTTCTAAAGTCACATCTATAAAAGTACTGCACTTATTTCATCCCTGAGTTCTCTGAGACTACTACCAGTGGAATACAAGCCCTGGCAGGTCCTACCAGACTGGAAAGGATTCATGTACAGTCCTGCTATTAAAACCAATCTGATTTCAAAGAACTTTAATGTCTATTGTTTGAAGACTAGCCTGATTACTTTGGGAAAGGCTCCTCACTAGGTTGGTTGCAAGGTCATGAATTTTTTTGACCACAGCAACTCCCACAGGCCACCTACACCACAGGCATCTTTCAATCTACACTGATGAGGGATTAGCTACATTGATGTTTGGAGCATTGATGTGTAAGTGGTGCAGTGGACAAGGGAATGAGGAACACCTGAGTTTGAATCTTACCTCAGACAGGGGGCTGCTATGTGATTCTTGGCAAGTCATTTACCTTTTGTAATTTAGGGATAATAACACCTACTTCATAGAATTGCTGTGAGAATTGAATTAGAAAATATTTGTAAAATACTTTGTAAAACTCAAAGTTTTCTTATTATTTAAGATCATGGAGAATATAATGCTTTGTCTTGGCAATTGGTCTTTTTTTTTCTGGTTATACATGTATATTAGCTTTTTAAATACACATTTCTTTTTTTTTTTTTTTACTTTTTTTTTCTTTTTTCTTTATTTGTTTATTTATTATAGCTTTTTTTTTTTGACAGAACATATTCATGGGTAATTTTTCAACATTGTCTCATGCAATCACTTCTGTTCCAACTTTTCCCTTCCCTCCCTCCACCTCCTCCCCTAGATGTCAGGCAGTCTCATACATGTTAAACATGTTAAAGTATATCTTAAATACAATATATGTGTACACATCCATACAGTTCTCTTGTTGCACAAGAAAAATCAGATTCAGAAAGGTGAAAATAACTTGGGAAGAAACACAAAAATGCAAGTAGTCCACATTCTTAAATACACATTTCTTTATGAATCTTGTTGGGAGAGAAAAATCAGAATAAAAGGGGAAAAAATTATCCCCCTCTTCAATGGAGTTGTTATTGATAAAAGAGTTGTGGAATACAATCTTGTGTCAAGACTAGGTACTACCGACATGTGCAAAAATGTTTGTGGCAGCCCTTTTTGTAGTGGCAAGAAACTGGAAACTGAGTGGATGCCCATCAGTTGGAAATGGCTGAATAAGTTATGGTATATGAATGTTATGGAATATTATTGTTCTGTAAGAAATGATCAGTAGGATGATTTTAGAGAACTCTGGAGAGAGTCACATGAACTGATGCTGAGTGAAGTGAGTGGAACCAGGAGATTATTATACATGGCAGCAGCAAGATTATATGATGATGAATTCTGATGGATGTGGCTCTTTCCAACAATGAGATGATTCAGGCCAGTTCCAATGATCTTGTAATGAAGAGAGCCATCTACACCCAGAGAGAGGACTGTGAGAACTGAGTATGCACCACAACATAGTATTTTCACTTTCTTGTTATCGATTGCTTGCATTTTTTCTTTCTCATTTTTCCCTTTTTGATCTGACTTTTTTAATGTAGCAAGATAATTGCAGAAATATGTATACATATATTGGATTCAACATATATTTTAACATTTTTAACATATATTGGATTATTTGCCATCTAGGGAAGAGGGTGGGGAGAAGGAGGGGAAAATTTGGAACACAAGGTTTTGCAAAGATGAATGTCGAAAAATTATTCATGCATATGTTTTGAAAATAAAAAGCTTTAAGAAAAAAAGACATAGGTACTTAAATTTTTATCAATGGTTTAAATGCAACTGCCATTGGGTATCTGTAGAAATTTCCTCTATCACAAGTTTTGCTATCATCGATAAAAAAGGTAACAGTTGAATCATTGTGAAAGACCCCAAAATAATGCTTTGAAGCCAGGTTAGTCACTCACCAAATCATCTCATCCACAGCAGCTCTTCATGACAACATGAATAATAGGAAGTTCAAAAAAGGTGAAGGCACCAGCCTGAATCTCTTCTCTACCTCTATTTGCTCTTAATTTAGCAAGAGAAGAATAGGCACATTCTGTAGACATTCCATGCAGAGAAAGAATACAACCATTGGTTACTCCCTAAAAAGGGTCTAAAAGCCATCCTGAAATATTTGTAGGAACTGGGGCAACTCTATTTTCTATTGTAAACATGAAAAAGAAAAAAGATAAAAGCTCAAATAAAAAGGTAAATAATTAGCTTAAAACATCCATTCTTGAAAAGCTTATTTTGAATGAAAACCAGATTTTTTTCCAGGTTCCTTTAAAAACGACTGCAGTATTATTGTACTCTTATCTTAAATACCTCATATGTGCCCAATTACCAGCCATAACAGAATATGGCACAGAGAGTCACTTTTTGTTGATTCATATTTGAAATAGAGATAAGTATTTAAAGCATTTAGTTCATAAAAGAAATCAATCTCCTCATAAGAATGCATCTCTTAAATTATCTGCAGACCATGCTTTAGGCCTATTAGTAAGAAACTCAAATGGCCTGAATCCCTAATAACTAAGTGCATTGTAACCAAATGTGTATGTTGGGGAAGGGAGAGAGCAGGTAAATGATATGTTTTGGTTTCAAGTACTTATTATTTTTTATGTGAAAGGAAAAAACACCCTAGTAAAATGAAGTTACAGGTTTTTCCTCAAAATTAGTTTTCTTCTTCAGTCCTCAGGGAAATTCCAACGTAACCTTTTTATATTACTTTTTATTTTTCTGCCAATTGTCCATCATAGGTAGCTAAGCATAGGGCTGCACAACTCTCCATTAGACAAGTTTTACAGCATTTTAAAAGCAGTCTGATTTACAGCCTCTGACTAAGCTTCCAGCCTTTCATGTCTAAGATATGAACAAACCCTCCAGCAATTTGCCTTTCATCCTGTAAGGCACAGAGCATGTGTAGGATGCTGAGAGCTCATGTTCTTTAGCTCATTTAATAAATGATAGTAAATAGAGCCCTGCCATTAACTTTCAGTCCAACTAAGTGTACACCATGATGAAAAAGAACTTTCCCTCCTCAATGGAGTTATTATTGATAAAAGAGTAAAACAATGCAGAATGTGTGTTGGTGAACGAGGATTTGCTTTTCATTCTTTTTAATTACCTTTCTCTTCTTCTTTTTTAAATGCATTCAGGTATGTTCCCAAAATACTTTTCACTATAGTTGTGTTTTTATTTACTTTTCAATATTTCAAATACTGGCAAAACAACCTTTTAGTGAGAAGTATGCCCAAACTTAATTAGATGGTGCAGTGGTAGATGGAGTGCTGATCTTAAGTCAGTCATCTTCCTGAGTTGAAATCCTTAGGCATTTACTAGACATTTATTTAACCTGTTTACTTTAGTTTCCTCAATTGTAAAATGGGGATTATCATAGCATCAACCTCTCAACATAGTTATTATTTGTAAAATGCTTAACAAAATATCTTTTTATACAGTAGAAAATATTTATTCTCTTTCTTCCACCCCTTTATTTCTAATTTTTTTTAATTTTATTTTTTTCTGGTTATACATGTATGCTTACTTTTTAAAGTACACATTTCTTTATGAATCATATTGGGAGAGAAAAATCAGAACTAGAGGGAAAAATCATGAGAGAGGAAAAAAAACAGAAAAAAGAAGTGAACATAAGCATGGGTTGAATTACATTTAATCTCCACAGTTCTCTTTCTGGATGTAGATCTACCCCTTCTTTAGAATCCAGCTTCTTGAACTGTGGTTTGCGTACCCCTTAAGGGGTATCATATGAATGTGGGGGTTGTGAAATTATGATTTATCATCAGCAAATCTTTGATTTGTATACCTATTTTATGTACCTATCTCCCCAGGGTCACGTAAAATTTTCTCAGGCAAAAAGGGATCACCAGTGAAAAAAATTTAACTTGAAGTCTTGTTTTAGAAAAAGGCCTATTATTGTTGTTCATTGTCTTGATAGATTTCATAGGGATTTTCCAGAGCATAATCTCAGTAAATTTGAAAATACCTTCATATAATAAAATATTAGAGAAGGCCTTGGGGGGGAGGGGGCAGTGCAATTAATAAATGTAAGTAAAAATAAATAAGAAAAATATGAAATATAGGACTTTTAAAATGCTACAATCCAGGACATCATCCACAAAATTCCAAGAAATACTAGTCATGTTACATGAGTAAAGCATCCAGCTTTCTCCTATTTCTTTCCAAAGTAGAAAAAGGACTACCCTTGGTGTTTGAAGGCTCTACCACTAATTTGCCATGTGATCTCTCTGAGGCTCAGTTTCCACTTCTCTAAAATGAGGGGATTGAAATAGATGATTTCTAAGTAGCAGTTCCAACATTCCTGATCTATACCCACTAGTTTAGAGGAAGAGGAGCTCCAACATTCCCTGATCTATGTCCAATAGAAGTTTAGCTGTCTTCATGATGCTGACCTCAAGTAAGTAATGTTAACTTGTGCACATTGGTTTAGGAATAATTTATTTCCAGGCAGCTTTTCAGCAATGAAAACATGATAGGGTCAACATTTGAAAAGCTAAGGAGCAGAAAAAATAACTAAAGTTTTGTTTTCTTAACTCAATCCTTCAGCCTACATATAAACCACCAGAAGAAAGCATTTTGGTTTTCTTCTTATCAAGAAATCAGCATTTTCCACACTTAGTTATTATGATTAATTTCACTAGTAGTATTGTTCCAAGAGCACTGTGCAAACATTTATTTTTAAGATGATTAGGTCTTTCTTTTTTTAAGTATATCCCAAAGAATCTTGTCCTAAGATGAAAAACACTTAGACTAAAAGAGAATACTACACATTGTAAATATTCACTTTCTCTTTGAATTAGTTTTAAAAATCTCTTGTAATGAACACAGGTTCACACTCTAAATTAGTTTTATTTAATCTGGAATCCTTGATTAAATCTTTGATTTTATTTTAATCTTTGATTAAAAATACAGGAAATATATTTCATGAATTGTTGGTCAAACACAAAAGATCATATATCCCCTTTGCTTAATGTTTTCTTCCTGCATGTGGAATTTAAAAATCTACTTTTCTTAATATAAATTATATTAAAAAGAGATCTATTGAAACAGAAAGTTATATTTATCTTTATGGAAACGGGTTGGCTTTGTAATTTCCTGTGAATGTAAAATGAGAAGAGGAAAGAAAACCTTCAGGCTCCAAGTCCTCTAACTCACCAGGGAGAGTTCATTGGCACAATTTGTGAATTTGGGGGTTAACTGACCAGTTATCAAATATGCTTTATGGTTAGCTTTTATAAGCATTTTGAACACTTGAGCAGTAGAAAAAACAATTTTAATAGCTAATTATCAGCCTTTAAGGTCACTTGAGGAAAAATAAACAAAATAGCCATGCTTTTATTTATACACAGACTCTTCTACCAGAGGAAGTTTACCAACATTTACTGTCTCAACATGCATAAAAATCAATCATTTTTAAATGAATTCTTTTTGTTAAAATGTATTTTTGTAAAGCAAACAAACCCCCCCAAACCCTAAACTCTACAACATACCACAACACTTTAAAATAGTTTTAACTTTTGTTCAAGTATAAAATTTATGGAATTATGGAATAGGGATAATAACTTCTAATTATATGGTAACAAATAAGGGAAGAAAGTATTAAGTCTTTACTATGTATACTAGAGATAAAAATACAATTATCAAAATAAATCCTTACCCTAAAAGAACTTACATTAAAATGGGGGAAGATGGAAAGTGGACGGGAGAGAATATGGAAGGGGTGGCATGGTCTCACACTGGTGGAAAGATGTTGAGTTATATACTATGTTCTATAAATATTATAAATAGACCACAACAAACCATAGTTTTTATATGGGCTTTATAGAGTCCTTAGAGGCATCTTTCTACATTTAATTCAAAGGAACTAAATCCTTCTTTCTAAATTTACTGGTTTTACAAGTGATCAAATGCTTAACATATTCAGTATGTCAAATATACAGTATATAAAATCACATATTTCACTACTCCCCTTCCAAATAATAAGGCAGAATCTACAGCTTTATTAAAATAATCTATTGAAATGTTTAATAGAGAGACAAGGACAGAGCTCTGACATGTTACTAGACATTTCTTCACATTTATACTTTCAACTTATTAACACATTTGAAAGTAGTCATTCTACCTGTTGTAATCCACCTTATTTAATGGAAGAATATTGAAGTTGGAACCACAAGATACAGAATTGAATATAGGTTCTATATACAATCTTGGACAAGTGAGTTTTTCTCTGAGCCTCAGTCTCACACCTTTATATCAATTATGAAGTCTGTTAATTCTACTTCCAAAAGATGTCACTCATCTATCTTACTTTTTACCCTAATTTAGGTCATTTATCCTTTCTGCATTTCAGTTTTTCCATTTCTCAAATGAATTTGTGGGTTTAAAGTGAATTCAACGGTCCCTTCAAATTGAAAATCCATGATTTTATGATTTAATTATCTGTTTCTAGTTTCTCTTCTGTGATTAATTCCATAGATCTGCCAAACTGTTATGTCTAAAATGCAGATCTAACCAAGATTTTTCTCTATTCAAAAGTATCATCCTGTTTCAAAAGGAATGAAAACATGATAGGTTCAACAATTGAAAAGGTAAGGAGCAGAAATTCAACTCTTCAATCCACATATAAATTACCAGATGAAAGCATTTTGGGAAATTAGCATTCAGTATCTCCATATCAAACTCTGGTCTGGCATACAAAGTTCACCAAAATATGACTCCTATCTTTCTTGCTAAACTTATTTCACACCCCTCCCTATTATGCAGCTTTCATTTCAACCAAACTGTCCTGCTGGCTCTTCTCTGAACTCAACCTGGTTATCTTTTATTTCCATATTTTTACACATGTAGACAACCAAGTCTGGAAGGCTATTCTCTTTTTAACTTCAGCCCCTAAGCCTCTAGTCCCCTTCATGTTTCACCTCAAATACCATTTCCTCAAAAAACCTTGTCTGATTTGCCCTTTTTATTAGAGTTTTTTCCCTCCTAAAACAATCGTGTTTTCTTCTCAAAAAAATGAGAATATGTAAAGTATTTCATAAAATCTTAAAAGTGCCACATAAATGTTAAACACTTATCTAGCTGTCTGACCTTAAACAAGTCACTACACTATTTGTTTCAGTTCTTCATTTGCAAAATGAGCTGGAGAAGGAAATGGCAAACCAATTCAGTAGCTTTGCCAACAAATCCACAAATGGGGTTAACAAGTATCAGACATGAATGTAACAATTCAACAACTACATTATCTCTAAATGGTTTCTTTCTCAAACACACATCAAACTATAATCCTGAGAAGCATTTGTCTTTTCATTCTATATGATTAGCATAGTGTTTTATACAAAGTGTTTTAATCAATGTTTTAAAAAATATATATAACAATGAATTGAATGGAATTTGGATTCTGGATTCTTAAAATTCTGTGAAGAAGGTAAGCCATCATACAGAACACTGAAGTTGAGAGGTACTGGAATTTATCTTGTAAACAAAGAAAACTAATTAAGTCAAACAGACTAGTCTAAGAGCACATACAACATTCTATACCCATGGGTCCCTTCCCTCATTTGTTTCAAATAAGCATTTACTTTCAATTAATAAATATTATTTACCATAGTTTGCAATAGTTGTTCTATTACACAGTGCATCACAAATTATTCAGCCATTTCCCAATCAATAAGGACGCACTCTTCCACTTTTTCTTCTTCTACCATAAAGTTGAGCTATGAATATTTCCACATGTACAGTGTGCATACATATATGATGTCAAAAGTGAGGGGAAGGCCTCTGGAATTTTGAGTGGATGCCTTATGGTAAATTTGGTTGGATGATCTTAGATGAGTTGTCAGTTATACAAAAGGGGCAAGTACTGGGGTTGTAATCTGTATCATTGAAGGGCACATCATATCAATTTGATTATCTGAGAATACCTAGATATCCTCAATATCTATACATACTTGATGTCCTTGGGGAAAATGCCCAGTAATGGTATTGCCTAGTTGAAGTGTTTGAATAGTTTGGCAGCTTTTCACATAAAATTCCAATTAGTTTTCTGAAACAGCGAGATCACTTCATCATTTTCCATCGTTTAAGTGCCTCTTTCCACAGTTTCTCCAACACTATTTGTCTTTTATTTTTGCCAATCTTAAGAGTGCAAGGTAAAATATTATGATACCCCTGGCTATCCCATTCACTTTTAAAGTTTTGGTTAACACCTATGACTCAAAAAAAAAAAAAAAACAAAAACCCACCTTGACCTTTTACTGGAGCTCCAGATCTGCAGAGAGAGGCAGAATAGGTGAAAAAGCAACAGGCTTTGGAGCCTAAGGATAGGTACTCAATTCCTACCTCTCATGGTATTGTTTGTTCTTCCTTGAGCAAAGGCCTATTTGGACCATCCTAGCTTCCATTCTTATCTCAACCAATTTCTTTCCACTCATTTTCCATTTATCCCTAGCTGGAGGCTATTCACTGCCCCCCTTTAAAAAATATTCCTTAGTTTCTTGCCTTCATGCCCTGGTGAAACTGCTCTCTCTGCAGGGAACGCTTTCTTTACCTATTGAATTCCTTCCTATCTAAGCTTTAAAACACATTCCAATATTAGAAATCTCTTACCCTGCAGGAAAGTAGTAGGAAGTGCAGGGGATATAAGGAAGGAGGCTAATAGAAGAGAGGGTATACTGAGGAAAAGGGTAGTCAGTAACTTTCGAGGAAAGTCAGGGTGAAAGGAGAGAATAGAATAAACAAGAAAGTAAATAGCAATAGTAATTGTGAAAAGAATTTTGAAGCGAGTTCTCTGATGGAGGTTTCAATTCTCAAATGTATAGGGAACTGAGTCAAATTTATAAGAATAAGAACCATTCGCCAATTGATAAATGACTAAAAGTCATTTGAACTATACCCAAAGGGCTATAAAATCATGCATATCCATTGACCTAACAGTACCATTACTAGGCATGAATCCCAAGAGATTAAAAAAAGTCAAAGGTATCTATCTATATAATATATATATATAAAATATAGCAATTCTTTTCTGGTGGCAAAGAAATGGAAATTGAGGAGATGCCCATCAATTGAGGAATGGCTAAATAAATTGTGGTTTAGGATAATAATATTATTGTTCTATGAGAAATGAGCAGAATGCTCAGAAAAACTTGGAAAGTCTTCCATGTAATCAAGCAAAGTGAGATGTACTGTGTACAGAGCAATAGCAATGTTGTGGGATGACTAGCTCTGAATGACTTTGGTATTCTCATCACTACAATGATCCAAGACTACTTTGAAGGACTTAAAATGATTATCCAGAGAAAGAACTAACTTTATCTGAATGGAGATTGAAACATACTTTTATTTTCTTGAGGTTTTTTTTTTTGGGGGGGGGGTTGTAGGGAGATTTTTTTTTGAGGCAACATTACTTTTATGGAAATGTTTTGCATAACTTCACATGTGCCTTCTCAATGGGGGGGCGGGGGGAGATGAGAAGGAAGGGAAAGAATCTAGAATTCAGAAGTTTAAAAAAAAAAAACTATTTTATATGTAACTGAGGGAAATAAAAAATATTAAATGGAAAAAAAAAAGCAAAACATCCCAAAAGGGGTATCCCTGAGGACCTTTCCTGAACCCCACTGTCAATAATGATATTTTCCCCAGTTAGGAAGCACATAAAATTTTTCTTCTCATATCTCTTATGCTCTTAACACGTATCTTGATAAGGTCATTTGTTATAATGAGAAGAGCATAGGAATTATAAATAGAGGACCAACTAAGTCCTCTACATAAGCAAGGCATTTAAATTCTCCCAATTCATTTCTTCAACTGAAAAACAGGGGTGATGGCAACAATTACAATACCTATCTCTGGCTGTGAGCTAAGTACTTTGTAACTTTAAAGCAGCTAATGAATAACCATTAAGCATTTATTGAGTATCAAGCATGAGCCCAAGTGCTCAAGATACAATTAAAAAAAAAAAAAAAAGTCCCTGCCCTGAAAGAGCTTATATGGTAGAATCATCCTGTACATGGCATTAAATATAATAAAGTGGAGAGAAGGAGGAGGAGTCAGGAAATGGTTCATGCAATAAATAGCACATGGTGAAAGTTTTAAAGGGAGCTAACAGGTCCAAGAGTAAAAATCAAAGAGGGACAGTACACAGAAAATGCAAACTGCCCTGCAAAATCAAAGAAATGGGCAACATAATGTGTACAAGAACCAGCATATCTGGGTCTATTTGTCTGAACCACAGTGTGAAGAAAAATAATGTGTATTAAATCTGGAAGGGCTGGCTGAAGCCTAATTAAATAGGCCTTTAATACAAGAGAAGGCTGTACCTCATCCTAGAAATGAGACATGTACTCACTGAAGCTTTCTGGGAAAGAAAATGATAAGGTCAGATCTGGCTTTAAGATTACTTTGACATCTGGGTGCAGGATAGATTATAGAAGAGAGCTTTAAGGTGAGAAGATTAGGAGGCTATTATAACAGTTCAGGTGAGAGGGATGAGAACCTAAATTAGGGTGGTAACCATGTAAGGAGAAAGATATGAGACATGGTTGGTACTAGAATAGACAAAATTTGGCAAATGACTGGATGTGAAAGGAGTCAAAGAAAAGTGAGGGACTGAGAATGCTTCTAGAACCATGGAGTGCAGTGACTGGAAGAGTGGTGATTATCTTAATAGAAATGAATGTTAAGAACAGAGCTTGAGGACATAGAAGATAAGATTTTGGACATGAATCTGAGATTCCTATGGAAAGTGTCTCATGTGAAGTCAGTAAAATGGAATTGGAGTTCAGGAGACAGACTAGATCTGGATCACTTATGCACAGAGATGATAACTAAACCCATTGCACAGGATGATACCACTGAAAGGGCGATAGTTATTCTTTCATAAGGCATACAGAGAGGTTGGAATCTGTGGCAATGGAGGACATATCCACAGCAATGAAGTCATATGCCTTTAAATTAATTCAAATATTGTATTTGTATAAACTATCTGATATTCATCATACTGAGGCATAAAAAGTGCAACTGTGAGTGCCACTTATGTTATTTTGATTTATGTAGAACAGTGATCTTCCATACATGAGAGGAAAAAAAGACACAAAATACAGATTAATTCAAAGTTTAATCCACATAAACTATTATTGGTCAGTATCATCAATATAATCATGAAAATATCAAAATTTGTGAGTACTGGCGTATGGCAGGAGGAATTTTATTTTTGTTACAAATAATACAGTACTGGTGTTTTCACTATGCATAAACTATGCTGCAGAAAGAGCAATTGCATTAAATCTTAATTCTTCTGGGTCACGTTCCATGAACTTCTTGCAAACTTCTATGGCATCCTATAAATGAAAGACATAAAGATACAATATCTCAGTTTATAAACAAAAACACTTTCACCAACAAAGGCAGCTGCTAAATAAACACTTATTTGTTATTCTAATTTATACAAGTCATATACAGTAGACTGTTGTTATCCTGAAAATCAGACTAAAATTGACTTATTTTTGTATTTCTATAGCCCAACAGAATTACTATAGGAATTAAAAGGAATGTCACAACAAAAGCTGCTTATGAATACAGAGAGGAATAGCAGCAAGGAGCAAGAGAGAGCTAACAGCACTTTTGAGGTTTAATTAGCAGTATTGATTTACCCTAGTAGCATGTTATAACAAATTCAAAATACAGAGACTACTATACTTAGCTTACATACTGGTATAAGAAATGAGGGACTGACTAGATGATAACATTGGAGAACAAATTAAGTTAATAATCTTTGAGAGTTAATGGTAATAATATTAGTAAAACCTATGACTTCAACAAATTCCTGAAAAACTCAATTCCTCTTGCCACCCAACTTTATCACTCCATCACATGATGTTCTCCACTTATTTTCTTAAGAGCTTTCTGTAACTCATTCTTTTGATGCTATTTTTTGGGTCCTTAGCTACAAAAAAACTTTAAACGAGAATATGCTGGAGCCTATAAAAACTAGCTCTGTTTTCAATATGAGCATATTTATACTTTAGAAACTGAGAAGGGTTGTTAAAGATCATGGCTACTTTACTTGCTTTTATTGATTATCAAGACATTAAGAAAGTGAGAGAAAATATTAATAATGCAGATAAAATTTAAAAGTATGTTACCAATAAATTTTTTTGGGAGGGCAAGTTGTTAAATATCTGCCAGCATACCAATAGGTTAAACTTATCAAATGAATAAAATGGGTTTTTTTAAACGTAATTTCTTTAAACTGTACCTTGTGAGCAGAGTTTTAAGGTACTGATATTTATAACTATGTCAAATGTTTATGTTCTGACTACAAACATTTACATGTAATATTCCTCACTTGTTGAGAGGCAATGTAATACTGTAAATATGTCAATCCTTACAGCCAAGAGGACCTGGATTTAAAACCTGTTTCAAAAGCATATATTAGGTATGTAATTATAGACAAGTCCTCATATCAAAAAGCCCCCAACAACTATCTAAGAAATAGGTTATAAAGATGCTAATCTCATATTGGTAAAAGGAGTATTTCATATTGAGAGCTTCTAACATGGATGTAATTAGAAGTTTGGATGCCCTCCACTATTCCTGAAAGAAACAAAAACTCAGCGGCACCTCCTGAAAAACAGTGTTTTTCTTCGTCTTAAGTCTGGTGAAGTGGGGTTTTCCTATACTTGATTTAGTTGATTTAGATCTGATCCACAACATTTTTGGCTCAAAGTGGTCTATGGACAGTCATACTATTTTTTTTTTTTTTTTGAGTACTACTTAAATCTTTTAAAGTCTTATAGTAACAGGTGAAAAACAGAACAGAGACTCTTCATATCTCCCAGATTCCAATCTTCTTTGCCCTGTTTTTTTGATTCCCAAAGAGCTGAAGGAGAGACCTGGTGACACTGCAAGGGTAATCCCATGTACATTGGCTAAGTAAGTTAACTTTAGTATGCATATGTGTACGTGTGTGTATAGATGGTAAAGGTGGGGTAAAACATATTGTGAAAGGAAGGCTATGCTGGATCAAGCAAGATCTTTTTTGTTCTGAAATATTTCCTACAAAAAATTCCACCAATCAGAAACTCATGTGGATCAATAAATTCTCCTTTTAAAAAGAAGGATAGAAATGGGTAGAGATAAAGACAATGAACAACCAAAGACTGAAGTTCATGAGGGCATAGTGTGTCCAAAGGTTAGACATGAAGAGGCAGGTAGTAGAAGGGCTTAGAGGAAAAAAGCAGAAATTCAAAAAAGGACAAACTTCATAATTTTCCCAGGACCCAAGTGGCAACTAAAAAAGTACTACCATAAATTACCAAGGCCAGAAATAAAACTATACATGCTATTATCTAAAAATTCTAAAAGAAATTATTTCACTTTAAAACCTGTAATGATTTGCCTGCCTTAATGTTATAAAAGAATGAACATTAAGTAGATATTTAGAAAATATCAACCAAAAGATCCACTTTTACATCTCACTCCAAATCTAACATGGACACTCAATAAATGGTCATTCTGATTTTTTAAGTTAAAAAATAAATTGAAAAATTACTTTGCAACATCAGAATGGCTGGTGGTCCATTAAAAAACCACACTAAAGTAATATGTGTTCTCATCATGTAGGTACTTCCCTAAATGGTACAATCAACAACCTATTCAATCCTTTAATGTGAGCCTCTTGTCTGCTTTCACTCACGAATCCTCCAAGCATGTCCATGCAGTGTGCTTAAAACTTCCTCATATTACATAGTTAATAGTGGATGTACATGAGCTATCCATCTGTTGCTATTTGCTGCTCTTGATACATGATGGCTAACTTACATTGCCTCTGAGTTATATATTTCTGATGAGATTATTTATATCACTCTTGGATATAATTCTTTCCTGATAATATGTTGTATCATACTCATACCTACTATGCGTCGCTGTGTTTAGCAGTTATTGCTTGATAGTTTATCATCTGCCAAACATAAAAATGTTTAAAAACACAATAGGACTTCTTTGTTATGCAAGTCTCCAAATCAAATTTAATATTTTCACCCCATTTGGGATCCTGCAAATACTCTTTTTACTTCAAATATACTTTCGCTGCCAAATGACAATTTCATTCTGGTCTTCAAAAAATCGCAAGATCCTGAAAGCATGACAGAATAACAAGAAAGCTACAAAAACAGATTATCTTTCTCAAGTTCATTTTATTTAAAGTTGATTTAAAAAGTCTTCTTACCTCTAATAAAGTATCATCACTAGTTTTCCCATGGTTAATTGGAAATGGCTTGCGTCCATCTAAGAAAATAAAAGTATTTAATGCTCAGCTCTATGCTCAGTGATTGACATTCAATTCCTATTTTCTTCAATTACAGACAACTAGAAAATTGTAAACAATGTATGGCATTAATTTTATCCTGCATAGGTAAAATTAAAACTAAGAGCCATTAAAATAAAACATTTTATCATTTACAATTATTAGTTCTTTTCTTCCTGATTTAAGAACTGACAATTTATAAAAATATAACTTGTTAGAAAAATAATTTAACTTTTTTGGAAAAAATACACATTGTAACAGAATATGTTTGTCTAATAAAAGTTATTATATAGTCGTTAATATTATCTTTATGTACATTGTTTTTACACAAAAAGTCAAAGTGTCTACAGTAAGCAAAGATATTACTTTAATTCCTCAAAAGACCCCAATAGTTTCTTCATGGGAGATGCTTACTGTCTCCCCTGATGCAATCGTACCGCTTCATAAGCTGGTAGCCATCCTTTTGGTATTAAACTGATCTGAATTTAGGCTGGTGTTCAAATAGGTAAGCAGACTACTATCAAGCCCATGCTTGAACCCTTCCAGTTAGAATGTATCAACCAAAACTCCAGAGCTCTAGGAACTCCAGCCAAAATAAGACAAATGAGAACTCAATGGCCTTCATTTTTAAATCAATCCAAATAAAAATATTTACTCTGTCCTGGAAAGCATTAGAGTGTTGCCTCTAAGACATCAAGCAGAAAAAGTAAACCCCCAAACCTAGGAGCTCTTAACCAAAAGTATACAATAGAATTAATTTTCAATCACCTGGTCCAGTGAAATACAGCACAACAGAGCTAAGAGGATAAAGGAAAAAACTACAGCTAGATATAAAAAAAACACTAGTAGCTTAATTTAAGGGCTCAAGTTACACATAAACAGCTAAATAAACATCATTCTTGAGGTTTTTTTCTTTTTTTTTTTTTGGACCTGTGATTGTCTACATAGTAGTAAAGAAATGGCAACCTCTTGGCAGTTTCGTGTTATAGAAGGGCCCAGGGGCACTGAGAGGATTAGTGACTTGCCTATCACTTAACAGTCAAGATGTATATCAGAGCCACGACCCAAGTCTCTGGCCTCTGAGTCCAGCTGTCTCTGCCCTAAACACTGCTTCTTACAGGCATATGAGACACGGAGGCAGGTATACGTACGTGTGTACATAAACTGGCATATGTGTAGTCAAGAGGAGGCTATGGTGCTTTGGTGTCAGAAAAGACCTGCTCAGGTTTGAGTCTTACCTCTGACACATACTGACCACCTCAGAAAAGCCCTTCTAAATCTCCTATAGTTGACCTACATCAGTTAGAGCTTCCTTAAAGCAGTAAAATCACCAGTCCAGTATGCATGTTTGTAGACACACACACACATATATATAGCATGAAAATTCTAAGAGTCTTACAACAGTAAATTTAGTAATAGGAAAGGTTTCTACAGAATCTAATATTAACTACAAGAGACATAGATTTGTTGGGAGAAGGAAGGGAAAA
The DNA here is from genome assembly GCF_902635505.1 of Sarcophilus harrisii. Lineage (NCBI taxonomy): Eukaryota > Metazoa > Chordata > Mammalia > Dasyuromorphia > Dasyuridae > Sarcophilus > Sarcophilus harrisii. The sequence continues at coordinate 117,381,137 of NC_045428.1, read as the reverse complement.
GGGTGTTTGTTTTAAAAGCTGTTCCCTGAATAAATCCTTCCTCTTCAAATCTATCAAAGCTCTCTGTCTTTCTCCTACACATATAATTCAATATGATTTTTTTAGTTATTCACCTTTCTGTCTTATCTACTACTAGTTTTTAAACTCAGAGAACCTGCTCTTTCTCTGCTTTGTACTGCATAATCAATATCCATAGAGTAAAATAGCGAAGGTTTCACTTTGTACTATATCAGTTATAATGTTAAGGTAAAATTTAAATCAGAACACTAAATGGTGACTCAGATTGTCTTGGCCAGATTTATGCTCTCATTAGCTTTACTAAATGCAAAATTCTTCATTCAGCAATGACAAATTCAATTTCTTTATTAAAAATTAGAATATTCCCAAATTCCATGTGATTTTTAAATACCTTTATATAAACTGACATATAAAATAAGATCTGCATTTCAATGCAACATGTAAACATGTTTAAAACTTCTGGTACTTCACTGTTGTTCCTCAATTTTGGTTCAACATGATATTTCATTTTACCAGTATATACTTTTCAAATATGATTTTGTGTTGTTATGTCAAAACTGTTCAAATTATTTTCCATGCCATTCAATCAATTTTTAACTAACCTAATGACTCAGTTATTAAGGATGAATTGTTAACATTTGTAAAATCCGTAAGAGGGATCAATTTTCATAACTATTAAACAGGAAATGCTTTATTGTTTGCATTTCCTACTCAATTTTTTGGGGGGAGTCTTGTCTAATGTCATATACTGCAATATGACTTAAACTTTGTAAAATATCCTTTATATCAAGGGATTTTTTTGAACATAAAAGAAGCTTTATTATATTAGCAGCCTGTATGGTATGATCTTTTACTCTTATTTTTAAATTTTTTAATTAAAAAAACAGGGAATACAAATAATGTTGATCTCTCTCCCCAAACACTCAAAATTTCTTTCTGCTGACTTTAATTCGCTGTCAGTTATTTATTAAGAATTCTAAAACTAACTGTTTGATAACCTCAGTTCACACTGCCTAAAGGATATGGGAAACTATCTTATTCCATAATATTTTGATTCTGAAATTTTAGAGCCTTTGTGAGAAACACTATCAACAGAATAAATCAAATAAAGTGGGCATGATTTATCACCTTTATTTTAATAAGTTTAACATCATGTATTTGTCTGTTGGACATATACTACCTTATTAAAAAGGGTAAAGACTGTCATCCCAGAAACTTCAGAGGTGAATCTGTCATCCCTCACAAAATGAACGAGTAGTATGAATAAAGGTTACATGGCAATGTTTACAACTGGATTCTTTAAATTAGCATAATGCACAGCAAATTCTGCCTACTTTCTGGTGTCAATAACCACCGATAGCCCAATTATTTGATTCCTAAACTGTTTCTAGTCATAAACCATTAAATGAATAAGAAAATTTAATATTTGTGTTTCTTTACAAAGATGCCTAAAATTAATAAGAAATAGAAAACTTAAAGTGCAAAAATATCATTAAATATTGATTAAGTGTTAAAACTACTGGAATACAGAAAAATTCATGAAGATATCTCATAGAAAATAAAAGGAGGGACAGAACTCTGAACACGAACATATGCTTAGAAGAGCAATTTCTAGATTCTGGAAGGAGCTGGTGATATCCAGAGCTTCCCTTCTGTAAGAACTTGGCCTTGGCTATTTCAGAGGAGCAGAGAAATGACTAAGAGTAAGGAAAAAGACCATGATCGTGATTTCAAGGTTTCCTGCACCCATCTAGTAACTGGTATCACAAATTCCACAAAAATTTTCTTTCTACTCTTAGAGACTAAATATCTTAAAATGAAAAGTCAATTGAGGTAATTTATTACAAGAAATTCCTTCATTCCAAAATGTGGTCAATTACTTTGTGAGAAAATAACCTTTATCTTTCCTGAAATAAAGGGTATTGAATGGTATAAGTCTAGAGCTATCCAGAAATGCAAATTAATCTTAAATGAGCCTCTCCCCCCCTACCCCCACCCCCACCCCCAACACCTTAAATGAAGAAGATAGGGTAGTACCCTCCTGTTTTTTGATCACAGCTAAAGATCCAAGAACATCAGCTAGGGCAAAAGAAGAAAAGGAAGACCAAGCCTCTCCCAGGATTACCAACCCCTCCCAAAACAAGGACTCAAGGTACATACATTAATACAGAAAAGAGTTAATAAAGACCCGGACTCTATTTACATCTGGATGATGCTACCTCCAACCAGCTGGGATCTGAAATACTACAGATCTTCAAAGTTCTATTCTTTACTTTCCCTTTATTTTAAGCCTTCTCCAAGGCAACATTTCTGACCTTCTTTACTATAACAAAGAATCTCTACACCCAGGAAAGTTCCTTCTACCCCTAGACTTCTCACCCTTCAAACATTCTTTTCTTTTTCCCTGCAATCTCTTCCAGCAATCAGCTGGCTGCTCCCAGAACTTCCATTTGAAGGACACCCAAGCCAGCCATGTCTTCTTTGCTCCTCTAATTGCATTTGTGAATCTGGACTTTCTCTACCATGCCCAGAAAGGAGTGTTCTCTTTCTTTTCTCCTCCTCCTCTTTTTCAGCTTCCTTTTATGGGCCTACTTCCCCCATTGGAATATAAGCTCACTCAGCTAGAGGAGCTTCAGAGAAATGTAATCAAGAATGAAAGAATTCTAACTGACTTAGATCAGTTTAGGATTAACCAGGACACAAGTTTAATTAACCAAATACTGTTTAAATGCTAATGTTTTATATTGATGCTATGTTGTTAGTTTTGCCCTCCCTTGCAACATCAGTTCTGGTATTTTACCAGAACTGATGTTGCAAGGGAGGGCAAAAGTCCAACTCTAGAAAGCTACAGACTTCTTAGGATGAATCTCTATCTCACAACCTTAATTTCCTACTAGATACCAGGAACTGAATGTCCCACAGATATCTCAAACTTAATCCATCCAAAACTGAACTCTCAATTATCTTTCCCCTTAAGCCTTCCACTCTTCCTAACTTTTCAGTAACTCAAGGTGTTATCCTTGACTCCCTCACTCCTCTCCTTCCTCACCCACATATCCAATCTGCTGCCATCTTCTGTTGATTCTATCTTTATGATTATCTACATTTTCTCTCTGTCCCCTTCTCTCTCACGACACTATCACCACTCTGATGCAGGCCCTTATCTCTTCAGATTTAAATTACTTCAATAGCTTGGTGTTTAGTCTCCTTGATTCAAGTTTTTCTCCACGAGTATGCCCTCTAATCAAAGTGACCTTCTTAAAGCTCAGATCTGACCATGTCACCCTCTTTACTCAATAAATTCTAAGGGCTCGCATCACTGCTCTCAAAGCTTCCTTCACATCTCAGCCAAAATCTGACCTTCTACAAGAAGCCCTTTTTAAAAGTGCTTACCACTAGAGTTATCCTTTTGATTACCTCCAATTTATCTTGTCTATATTTTGTTTGTACAGAGATATCTTCCTCATTAGACTGTCAACTCCTTGGTATTGGGGACTTTTTAGTCTCTTTTCTATCTTCACTGCTTCACACAGAGCTTGGCACATAGTAGGCATTTAGTAAATCCTTGTCGATTTAACTTGTTAGGTATCTTTACACACTAGCCAAAAGTACTTTTGGGAAGAATTCTTGTCTCAGGAAGGACTGAATCTACTGTGAGTTGTGAATGGAGCATGGCTGCAACAGGACAAACAGTAGGAGGTCAAAGTAGAAATGCCAACTAAGGGAGAATCATGATCCTCAAACCATCTTTGAGAGGAAGGAGGAAAGAGTAGCTCTGTCTATATTTTGATGGTGAAGATGAGCTTAGAGGGAACAGCTAATTTGTCTGTGACACACCTGGCTATAGAAGTTTACCAGTGACCTCTCCTTTATATTCTTTTCTCTTTTTCAATAATCAGGATCCCCGTCTATTTTTTATCCTCAGGAATCTTTCCTATTCTTCAAGAATTGCTGATAGTGGTTCTACAATCATACTTACGAATTCCTTCTCTATCCTAAGATGCTATGAGGAGCTAGAGTTGAAAAATCAAAGAGCTACTGGCTCTCTCTTGATATCTACCATGATTATTTTATCTTTTCAACTGAAGATCAACTCACCACTTCATGAATAAAACAAAACAGAAGACAGAAATCCAGTTTTCCATAATTCTAGTAATCAGTCATTTAAAGCTTTGTCATTGATAGTCATGCTATACCATCTACTCTAAGCAACAAGTGTATTCTTTATTGCCTTTTTGGCTTAACTGAAATGCTGTAAAGAATCCTTTATTCAATTTCAACAAGCATCTATTGTCTGCCTACTATGACTTTGAGGCACTGAGAAGGGAAAACAATAATTAAAACACGGACTCAAGCTTACAAACAAGTTGGAATAGCTATCATTCTTAGAATTTTCCATGAGCCCAATTTCATTCTGAGATTTAGCTTTCCTGATCCCATTAGTGCAGTAACACATTTTTATATTTATCTTTTATTTTATGAGTCTCCTTTGATATTCAAGAAAGATCTTTGCTAATTAGAGGTCTCCCTAGAAGCAAGTTTCTCTTTTTCTTCTCCAACAATATATATATATTTTTTAATTATTACACTGTTAGAATCTTTTCCCCCCCTGGTCTTTGGAATTATGCTAGCTTAGAGTATGGTTTGGACTATGCCCAGCACATAAACAGTAGCTAATGTGAATTCTTAAATGACACAGCCCCTTCTCTCAAGATTTCCATAATTTCTACTTCACCAATAAGTTCTTTCTTGCTGCTCAGAATTAAGCTGATTTAAAGTAGTTTTCTATATTACTTTTTAAAAAATGTTTCTAGGGGATGAAATCATAAGTCAAATGAAGTCATTTCAATTAAGTCAAATGAAGAAATTATGAGATGCTAGTTTTTAAAAAAAAGAATGTAATTTGTAGCAAAACAAAATGAGACCAAGCTTGCCAGCTGTATAGTGTGTATTAAAAAATCTCAATGCTCTGCATGTAAGTGCTTTCCTCTTTTGTATCATCTGTATCTTCTTTCTGAACAGGCTTTCTATAATAGAGCCCTAAAAAAAAAATCACTTGTTTCTCCTTTTTGCTCACTCCAATGTACTCTTTGCTTTTAACCTGAAGTTCATGAACTTCCATATAGCTACATATTCTGCATCAACAAAGATATGCTTCTTTCTCTTAAGACCTCTTTTTAAGCATGATGCAAACATTTCCATTGTCATATTTGAGTCATTAGCCCCATCTTTTCAAGTTCTGGATGATACAGAAAATACTAGTATTTCAATATATACTATAGAATAAGAAAGTAAAACATCCCCGATAAGTACTCATCCTACTGAGGCGAAGCAAGTCAACACAACAAACATTAGTTATTATGTTAAGCAATGGGGCTACAAAGATAAAAATGAAATGACTACTGTTTTAAGAGGCTTTTTTTTTTTTAAACTGAATCAAGGTAAAATGCCTATATGGGCTCAGACTCTGTAAAGGGTTGCATTTAAAAACAGAATAGCCTTACTGCAACAGAACTAATTATATGAGAATGTGAATTAAGATAAAGGAAAGAATATGACTACAATTCAGGATGGCTCTTTTGATTTTATACCACAAACCTTATCAAACACCAATTCATGCTCCTAAAAATTTAATAAAAAAAATCAGATCCTGATAATAGATCATACCATATGATAACACCACACATAAAAGCCTGATAAATAATTGTGGATATTGTCATACATGAAATCCTATCAACTTTAATGTAAAATTATATTCTAAAATTTGTTTCATTCATTCATTCATTTATCTTGTGATAAAGTCTTGGGATTATCACCAGTCAAGATCAAACCAGTATGTCCATATAGAGATGTTAACTTACTAAATACTTAAAATCCAAGTTTTAGAATGATTCATAGCAATTTCCGGTAATGGTGTTTTGTTTCCTGATCTACTATAGTACAAAGGCGGTGCTGACATCCTTGAATTTAAGTTTCTTAGACTTAAAACAATTCTATTTTTTCCTGATTTAAAAAAAAAAAAAACTTAAAAGGAAAACTTAGCAGACACTGTGGTAACGTTATGGGTCAATTAATGAACTGAAATAAACAATGAATAAATATCAACTTTAATAGCAACACTTTCTCAGGAATGTAGGTATTTTTAACTCCCTTTCCCCTTTCCCTTGCCAAGATAAATTAAAGTAGTTCTTACCTAATTCATAGAGATGCCCATCTACATGAACTAATGCAATAAAATGCAGATCTACTTTTTCATCTATACTTGGTGCCTGAAATAAGAGGAAAAATACATATTATGTGCATGAGTAGTCACATTATTCAATCAAACCAAATATCAATATGAAAAAATACATATTTAATGACATAAAACAGAGCATTTTGTTGGTGCCAGAACTAGACATGGAAAGAGCGTTTTTCTACTTAATTTCACTGTGTCCATACAATTTTGCAAGAGGTAAACTACAATAAAGGCATATTGCTCCAAAGCGTATCCCTTTTACCATTTAGTCTTTTATTAAGGTCCCTCGAACAAAAGTCTTTGGTTTTCTCTAGAAAATTGATCAGTGCTGGAATTTAGATAATTTTTTTCAATTAAAATTTTTATGAAATAAAGATACAAAATTATATTTTCACTTAATGACACTTTAAGTCTTGCTTCTTGAATACCTTAAGAGAAAACTATCAGGATCACAAGGAGAAAAGAAATTCTCCAGGCAGGTCATTCTAGACCCAAGAAGTATAAGAACAAATAGGTATATAAGAGCCTAAATTTCTTACAAAATGAAGAAATCTGCGCAGTTTAGCTCAAAAGGTTATTGTGAAGAAAGCACTTTGTAAACCTTAAAGTACTTAATAATTTATGTTATTACTGTTGCTGTTATTGTGACTTTTTAGGGGAAGGCAAGAACAAATTCAGTTGCAGTAAACCAGTAACATGTTCACTTAGCCTATTAGATAAATTTTTATGCTAAATCAGCAATGACAAATCCAAGAATAAAATTATAATCAATGATTCCTCCACCCTACTTAAATCTAAATTACTAATTTTCAGCTTTCCTAAGAAATTAAAATACATTAAATTTAAAATCAATTAGTATTATATGTTCATATTTTCTATTGTAACTATCAACTTAGGACCGATAAGTATTACTAGACAAAATTGTATGATTTGCAATGGCATAACAGGCATTATTTTTGCTACTAAAGGTATACTGAAGACAAAAGTTAAAAGAAAAAACATTCAAAACATGGACAAATAAAAATATATTTTGTACAATTTAAGGCATTTTGTGGTAAATTCTGATATCTTTGATCTAAAAAATATAGTTAGCCATATGCTAACTTCCATTGATAATTTTAAAATTTTATACTAAATCATCATTTGGGGATAGAAATCTAAAAGTACAGATAGTATTACATGCAAAAAATATCATGCAGTATCTTTTACAGAACTCATAAACATTTTAGGGTGGTATTTTATTTTTAACAATGTCTCCATAATGATATAAGGTTGTTAATAAAAGAGAATACCATTTAAATATTTCATGATGATAAAGCATATCATCAAGTTATTTAAAATTATCAAGTTAAGAGAAAAGTAAAAAAGCATTTATTGAGTGACTACTTTATGCCAGGCACTGCACTATTTAGCATTTTACAAATATCTCATTTAAGAAATTCCATACCTCAAAAGCTAGGGCTAACTTTAAAGTAAAAAACAGTCACATCAAAAAACAATATCTAGTGGACTGCTTAGATTGGTCAAAAAAAAAAAAAAAAAAAAAAGAAAAAAGCTTATGACTTATTAAATTAATCTTAGTTAACAGACCATATGACTACTAAAGTTCTTTCCAACTCTAAATCCATTATCATCCTATGAATCTCCTTCCTACTACCTTTACTTTATGAATGACAAAACCGAGATACAAAAGAGGAAATTTCCCTCCCAGTAACCCAGTCTATTAATGATAGTTAGGTTTCCTTACTCCAGGGCCTAGATTTTGACTACTTGGAAACAGTATTTGAACTCCTAAAATGATTAAACCAAATCTTAGGATTCACACTTCTTTAATGATAGAATAAGAATGGTCAAGTGAGCAACTTTTTCATCAAAGTATATTACTGTGTTGACACTGAATCTGTAACATAATGCTTTTTGCCAACAAACATGCAGAGCTGGCTGGCTATGAGCTGCTAATGGGGGAAAAAAAGCTACCAAAATTTAAAACTTTTCTTGATTTGACAAAATTACTCTCCCAACCCCAAGTTTATTCTTCTCATTCTTGAAGCTGTGCATTTTCCAAAGTATTTTTTTGTGTTGTCATTTGAAGGCATTAAAACCAAGAAATTGAGGAGTGGGAGGAAGAAATACTTCATATACAAAAAAAAAAAAAAAAAAATCTCTCTCAAACTTAGCTATGGCTTCAATATTCCACTAAGTACTGGCTTAAAATTTCAAAACCAAAACCAAACCATCAAAGACAAAACATTTTCTAATATATTCAGAATGATAATTAAATTTAAACAATGGAGATGTGAAAAAGCAATGCCTATCAAATCCTTCCTAGCTGGCCAACCTCAATTACAACAATATTCCAAAATAATTTTGAAGAGGAAAAAATCTACAACCATAAGCACTTATTAAGTGACTATTACGTGCCAAGTACTGTGCTAGGCATTTTACAAATATCTCATTTGAAGAATCAAACATTTCACCATATCAATACAAGTAAAAACAAATAAGCAAAATGTATACTGTTACTTATAGAATGCCTTCAGTTTCAAAAAAGTCGTAATTTGTTTCAAGGGCCAAAAAATAATTTTGTCAATTTCTTTTAATCATATTTTTAATACAACTTCCCTGAGAATATACAATGAATTTCTACATTTAAAAAACAGAATGACTTAAATGAATGTTAACTTTTAAGCAAAAGGAAAATAAAGCAAATATGCAATGAAAGATGTTTATGAAAACTTTAAATAAATTTTATGAGAAAATAAGATTTCAGTGAAAGTAAAATGAAATTAAATCCAATATGATACAAAGCAATGGTCCCAAATTCTAAAATTTCATTTTGATTTAGGGATTGTTCAAGCACACCAGATACTGAATTTGATTTTCATTTAGCATTAAATCTACAGCCTCATTCCTGGCTTCAAAAACAGGATTCTGTTTCAGTCCTTGGCAGCTATATCAACAATAGATCATTAAACAAAGATGGGCATTCCCATGTTTATGGCAAATTCTACTGCATGGCTCCTCTGGTGACACATGCCAGAAAATATCTAGACTCCACTCTATAATCTCAGGGGAAAGAAGTTTGACACTAACTTATCATTTATTTTTTAAGTCTAGGCTAACTATATTAACACTTAAATTTTCCCATTTAACTTCTTAGAATCATCATTTATGTTTACTTGTAACGTTCTTACATAGTAACATAAACCAAAACTTGAAATACAAGTTTCGAAGAAGGGGTCAGCCATGCAGAAAGGCATGAGGTGAGGGATAGTCATTGTGACTGTTCAGTTCTCCTATATTATTTTAATAGCTATGCCGGAGTATGTCACTTTCCCTAAGAATGCAGGAATAAACAGTTGTGGTTTTGTTTTTTGTTTTTACAGTTTTTTGCTATTAGTAGCTTAATAAAGAGGAAATGATTTGAAATGTGGCAACATTTAACAAGAAGAAAATCTTCACCTCCACCCTGGATAAGATCTTTAGAAACTAAACAGGAAGGGAAGATCAGATAAAGAAAATCAAGTACCTGAGGCACCTCAGGGAATAATACCTTAGACGAAAACACCCTACACCATGAAGGATTCAGACTGAGGACAGGATAAAGTAAAGTGACCCCCAGGATGAGCATGGCAGAAGACTAAAGTCATGTTCAATAACATGAAAAAATAAAAACAAAGTTACTGATGGCAAAGAACTTAGAAGCTGCAAAGCATTTGTTGATCAGTGTCAACTAAAAGAAACCAGAAAGATGAGGTGCGGAAGAATATAGATTGACTTTTGAGAGCTTACAGAAACTGGAATATCATGAATGTCGATCAATACTTTTCAAAAGATATTGGCAGGCCATGGAGTGGAAAGATGGATGCTCACCAAGATGACGGCACAAAAGTCAAGCTAGACAGCAAAGCATAAACAGATGTATGCTTGCAATCTTGTGTGGGGAAGGGAAAGCTAATGGTTAAGAAAACCAAGAGAAAAGCATCTTGAAGACTGAAGGAGCGTAAGTGGTAATGGACTGTCCTGGTCACGGGAAGAAGATTTGGAAGATTGACTACACTTACAACAGAATGAAGCCCCACAGACGGCAGGCGTAAGAAGGGCCGCCAGCGACGAAGACGGAGAGATGGGCTGGTAGCCTTTGCTGGACCTACATGGTTACGTTTGACCCAGGGCAGGGATGCATGGTGACACAATGGTGAGGCCTTCGTTCTGCAGTGGCTAGAATGAGGCTGGGATGAGGATGGCGAGGACGACTACATAGATATTAAAAAAGAGAACATTTACTTAGACCACATTAACGGGTTAACAATTTTTATCCCTAATAGGCAACATAATGTCACACTTCAATTCAAAGGGTCTGGTACTTTTAATCAAATAGCCTAGTAAAAGATTCTGGTTAAAGGAGGAAAGAAAAAAAAAAAAACAACAGAAAATACTTGACATTTAAGATGTGGCTACCTAAGTGCTCTTGCTTCTCTTTAAGATGTTTTATGAGAACATACTCAAAGCATTTATGCAATTCTACTTTGCCTACTGCATAAAGATTTCTATGAAATGGAAAAACAAGTAATCCAAATAGAAATACTTTATCAAACTGAAAACCCCCCATCAGTCCCAACAGCACACCTGTGATGGAGTGAGTGCAGCACAAAGGGGCAAGGTATCCAAAGCAGATGAGAATTCTAAGGAAAAAAATCCAGATAAAACTTCTGAAGTAGATCATACATATACAAATTATTCTCTTGTACAAATATGGTTGCTTAGGTTCTCATGGAAACAAAACTGCCTCTTTCTTTGCACATGACATTTAACTTGGCCTACTTTTGTTAAATGAGAGCCAGGGAAAGACTTTATTGTTACCAAATGGAGTCAGACCTTGATGAGGGAAGAAGTTTCACTTTCTTTCTAGGCAATCTTTATAGGCCTAATACTACTTCCAGGATAGTATAGGACCATCATGTTTTCAGAAGCAAGAAGTTAAATTTGAACTTCAGTGTGCTCACAAAATGAGGTTTGGTTTTGATGGCCTCTTAATTTCCCTTATTTTAGGTTTAAAATCCTACAGTCTGTTTCAGCAAACACAAATCATCAAATGTTTGCTATGGACAAGGCATTGTGGTCCAGTGGTCAAACTACAAACTAGCTCCTGTGGTCAAAGAGCTTACTTTCTAACCTTGATATGCTAACAGAAGCTTGATTTCTGATCTAATGATTTTATTAACAATCATTACTTTGTTAATAGTTTAATAATTAGAAGCAATATTATGTAAGTTATAAACTAAATTTATAATGAATGTGTAGTTTTATAGTAAGCATGAAAAAACACAGTATTGACATTGACAATCCATTGATTAATACTAATAACATGCTTTACCAACTACAACATAGTTAACAAATTTTTAAATGTAAACAATACAATTATTTTTGAAAAAAACTACATTAGTACTTTGGCCACAAGGAAAAGCTGCAGGATATTTCAGGCTCCATAATTAGAATCACTGGATGAAAATTGGAGATACTGAGTTTGAAAAAACCAAAACTTTAGTGGGAGTAGAACTGTTGTTCAAGTAGTTTAAAGGCTGACATGTAAATGAAGGGTTCTAAGTTATAAAGAGATGGACTTTAGCTTTATATAAGGAACACTTCCTAAAAGTTAATCCTTTCTAAAAAGTGAATGGGCAAAACAGTTCTCCAATTAAATAGAACTAATAAATCAGAGCCTCGAATAGTCAAGGTTATTGGAAAGGGAATTTTTTCATTTCAGGTAAGAGTTGGACTAGATTTAAATACCTCAAACTCTAAGATCCTATTTACAAATATTTAATGAATCTGTAGAGCATTATCCTTGTGATATATGGGCACAATAAATTATGTCATATATGCTTATTGTCAAGAACAGATAATTTGAAGATTCATAAAAAACTGGATTATAGACATTATATAGTTTAGCCCCTAATTTTACAGATAAGAAAACTGAAGCCCAGAGAAATGAAATAATTTATCTAAAATGACATACATGCTAAATGGGACAGTGGAGATTGGAACTCAGGTCTTGGCCTACTAAAAGTTTGTATGGTGACTCCATTACATCAAGTCACCATACAAACTTTTTAAAGATGGCTTATTTTTACACTGTTCTACATAGGATGATGAAAATAACATTTCTGACTGTTAAAAGTTAAAACATGCTAAATTTTGTTTTTCTATAGTGATAATACAACCATATTACACCCCCCCCCCCCAAACTTCATCAAATACTATTCATGAAATGACTGACTTGGGTCTGCTTACAGCCAAAGCAAAGAACATAAATGATCTTTATGAGAAACCAATTAGTGTCCCTGATTTTATTAATATGTCTTAGTCAAATTGGCTTCAAATAATCACCAAAGAAGACTTAAATTCTAATGAAGATTGCATCAATTTATTCTCATTCTTATTTTCCCAGTAATTCCATTATCTCTTATCATCTCTAAATCTAATTCATTTGTGAAAGTTGGGGCAAGACTTTCATATTAATAAGTATGAAAGAGCTTTTCTGTGTTGCCCCTATTTCTGATGCAAGCAAAAGCCCAGTTCATTATGAAGAGAAAGAATAACAAAAGGAGAAAGGTAGGAAAAATAGGCAAGTGTTCAGCAATGACCTAGTTTCAAATCTTTATCACTATTCACTTGTACACTGCAGGAGCTTCTTAATTGTTCTCCTTATTTCTAATCTTTCCCCTATTTAATCCATTCTTTATATAGCTGTCAAAATAAAATTCATAAGGCATAGTTCTTTACTTGGCACACTTGTATTAAAAATTTTAAGTGGCTCTCCTATTTTAAGAATAAAATATAACTCTTCAGCCTTGTGGTTAAGGTCCTTCATAAGGTGGGTTTGTCTTTTTTTTTTTAGCCCAATTTCCATGATTCCCCTTCCTATATTCTAGTTGAAATAGTCTATTACTCATTTTTCCAAACTGTTCTCCTGCTTCCATACATATGCAATTTAGAATCAGAACAACTCACCTACAATAAATTTCTAACATTTTAACAGACCGTCTATAAAAATGTTTGGTCTCAGGAATTGGGTATTAAGGCAAACTCCTAGAAAACAATCAACATGCCTAGAATTACTATAATTATAAATACTTGTGTATGCCATTTTTATTAAGTACCTAACTATAGCACTAAAGGATTTGTGTACTTTAAGATTATCTACATTTTCCCAGTATAGTGAAAAATTCACTTTTTTAAAGTGATATTATTTTCAATGAAAATATAACTATAAGGCAGTGTGATGTAGTACAAAGCTTCTTAAACTGTGGTTTCCAACTCCATAATTCCATAACTGAATAAGGTAGCAAAAAATTTGGCAACAGTAAAAGATTTCTGAATGCAGCAACCAAACAACCAAAAACTAAACGCGTAACGAATCTGAGGGGTTTCTGGCAGTACTGTGATGTGTTATGCAACTTCACTGCAGTCTTGGTTCTGAACACAACACTTGCACACTCTGCAACAAACACCACCAGAAACACCTTAGCTCAAATTCAAGACAGGGTCACAAAGAAATTTTTTAGGAAAAAAGAGATAGCTAACAGAAAAAGAAAAAGTTTAAGCCCCAATACAGTGGAAAGAAATGAAACTTTTAGTTTATAAGACAAAGATTCAAAAATGCATTACAACAGGAAAAGTAAACAAGTACCCTTCCAAATAAGTTTCCTCATCTGTAAAAAAGAGGATCATACTTACTCTTCCATTACTACCACAAAGGTTTACTGTGAAGAAAGCATTTTGTAAATGGTAATGTGCTATATAAAATAAGCTGAAATTCTTATCATGACAGAAGGAAGTTTTGATGTGGTTTATAAGCAAATTAACAGAAGCAGTCAACATTATAAATTTAAGTAAGCCTGATACTGGGATATAAATTCAATTCTATATATAAATCATGTGAATCTTTGGTGTAATAAATATTTTTAAGAGAAAGGGGGATGCAAAATTAACTATACAATGTTTCCTCAGTGTTTCACTAGAACCCTGTTTCCTCTGTTTCTGCTTCTTGCAGTTAAATGAGGACTATAAAATTATGTCGGACACAAGTCATTGGGCCCTCATTTGGGGTCTTCTTGGCAAAGATACTGGAGTGATTTGCCATTTCCTTCTCAAAATGAAGAAGCTTAGGTAAACAGAATTAAATGACTTTCCCAGGTCATATGCTAGTGTCTGAGATCAGATTTTTATTCAGGAAGATGAGTCTCCCATACTTTGAGCTCTTTACTCTATCCACCTCTACTGCCTAGATGCCCCAATAGTAATAATAGCAACCAGGCTATCATATTTTAACACCTGCAAATCACTTTACAAAAATTATTTCATTTTATCCCCACAATAACCATGGAAGGTAGGTGCTATTTATCTTCATTTTCAGATAATGAAATTCAAGTAGAGGTTAAATGACTTGCCTATGAACACACAACTAGTTAAGTATCTGAGGCCATATTTGAATTTAGATCTTTCTGACTATGAGCTCAGTATTCTATTTGATTACCTAATCATCTCATATAAGGTTATCAATGCAATTTTAAAAAATAAATAACATCTTAAAGAAACACTTTTTTCAAAAACAATTTGAAGCTCATGCCACAAAGCACAGATTTAAAGAAAATAAGAACAAAGTTCATCTGTTCAACAACACTGTATAGAAGGACTCATGATCATTCCAACAGATAAAGAAACTGACAAAATGTGCTATTTAGGAATCTAAAAATTCTAAAGCTTTTTTTTTCAAATTATAAAAATTAAATTCAAACACACCAACTAGACCACTGTACTAATTATTAGACCAATAATTGTGACCAGAAGTATTGCCTCTAGAAGACTATTTTCAAAAGCTTAAATTATAATTCAGTTCATAAAAACACAGTGAGAACCGTATGCACTACTTAACAGTTATTGTCATTCTTTGATGCAAAGGTAATATCCGCAATATGTATACTCCTTTCCACTATAGAAACAGACAACTTTCTAATTCTGTGAGATTTTGACTATGTAATTCTTTTAAAATTATATTAAATGGATTGGAGTCTTTCCTCTGGTCCTTAATTGTCATAACTATTCAATTGCTCCCTCTCAATCTCCTTTGTTAAATGTTTTTGTTATCTGTGTCATGCCCAGTTATTGAAGGTGTGTCTTTGAAGGGTCCTCTTCTGAGCTAGCAGCTCAACTTTCTTTATTTTGTTTTACATAAGCTTGAGCCCATCAGCTTCCAATGTCACATTTCAAAAGAGATATTCCATAGCTATCTCAAACTCAGTAAGTCCAAAAAAGCTCATTCTCCTTCCCCACAAGCAGTCTTTTACTGCTACCTTTCCTATTATTGCTGAGAGCAGCATCACCTTGCCAATTCTCAAGTTCATACTCTGGCTGCTATCCTCAACCCTTCATTTGTACCAAGATATATGTATAGTTCCTACCTTTACAACTTCTCTTATATGTAAACACACACATAAAGACATGTATATACACTATATATGGATATTCCCTTCTTTCTCAGTCAGAATATCTCCATCCTAGTTCCAGTGCTTGTTGTCTCTTGTCTAGCCTAGTGCAATAGCTTTCTAATCCATTTCCCTGCTTAAACTCTCTTCCCACTTCAAGCCATCTTCCACTTAGCCAACAAAGTAATTTTCTTAATGGGTAGATCTGACCATGTCAAATGCCCATTTTTCAATGAACTCCCATTACCTGCAAACCTGGTTTCCTTCTAACTTGCCAGTATTCTTATACTTTACTCTCTTCTATACATCCCATATTACAGCGACACTGGACTCTTTTTAGTTCTTGAACATGACACTTAATATCCCTGTACCTTTGTTCTATTTATTCTCCCAAACTTAGAATTGTGTTAACCCTCCTATTGCCTGGCACACAGCAGGCAGTATTTGAATGTTAAGTATTGTTATCTCTGCCTCCTAGTTTACCCGATTACTTTCAAGACTAAGGCCAAAGTCCTCCTTTGTACTTCCACCTTTATCCCCTAGTTACTACTACCACCTTCCCCTTTCAAAAAGATCTTTCTCTACTCTGTATCTCTCTCATATACAATCTAATTCTTTACATATTGTCTCCTATGTTCTTCTCTTTCTTTGTATTCCTAATACTTAATGCAGTGCTTGAGATTTAATAAAGATCATAAGTATTTGATTTGACTACCACTACAAAAAATAAATTTATTTGTTAAATCAGATTGCCACTATGCGACTATCTGATAATAAAGGTCACTGATGTCTTTTACTGGAATTCTTAAATGCAAATCATTGTTAGCAATATGTTGGATGCAGCATATGCCTAATATGCTTCTTTTTTGTTCATCTACAATTCAGCTAAATTCTAATTATGATTCTTCTGAGAACATAGTGTTCCATGAATTGCAATCATACATATCATCCAAAAACTACTGATGTGAAAAAGCTCAGGGTCATAAAAAGTACTGCTCCTCTATTTTTTCTTTGATAAAATTAAAATAAAATTATTGGGTTTTTTGAAAAAAGGAATGAGGGAGTTTAATATTCTTAAACTTTCCATAATCTTTAGAAGGACAAAAGCTTTCACCTTCTGGGGAGTCAGTTTTATAGTCCTGATACAGAATTCTAATGTACCATTCATTTCATCAGAAGTTAAAATATTGTGAGTGAAGGATTTATTAATATTATTTGTGGAACCATTTTTCTCCTTTCCTCTTCCCCACCTCTCCACCAACTATCTAGTAAAATATACTGCCACAGCAGAACAATAATACAGGCTTATGGCTGCAATGTTAATTTTCAATAGAGTATAACTTTAGTAACCATTTTAGATTAATAGATATATAGAACAGGCCCTCTGAATGCCAAATTATTCAATACCCTAGGAATATTAAAATGCAGTTTAATTATTTGAACCTTTAGTGAAAATTTGTCTCTGCAAGAAAACATTCAGGAGTTATTTTTATGCATTTTAGTTCTGGCTTAATTTTTCTGGTAGCCTAGGATATCTGGATACTTTATTTACAATGTTTCTTCAGATTCAGACATCTAGTGAATATGTGTGATTATAAAGAGACCTGATAATGTATCCTAACATCTTTCCTGAAAAGATTGTACATTTACAGATTTTCTTTTGGTCAATGGCTGTTACTTAAATTTATAAGACTTGTTATTTATAGTTCTTTTTGGCCACGGGCTGCATAATTGTTTAAGTTGAGAAAACTCTTGAAAAGGAATAGCAGATGTTGAGTTTCCTTTTTTTGCTTAAAAAGACAGTAGAAAAAAATGACAAGTATATCAAAAGTTTTAGTCTAAGCAAAAGTTGAAAAGATAAGCGAATATATGCTTCTTTTCCTTCACATCTGCATAAATTTTAAAGATGATCCAGTCCAATCCGTTCATTTTACAAGTAAAAAAAAAAAAAACTGAGTACTAAACTAGGTCTGATATTCCAGGACACATACATGGGTAAATAGTGGCAGGGCTAGAATCTAAGTGCCTAGTTTACTAGTCCAGTGCTGTTTCTATTATCCTCTATTACCTCACACTAATTACACTGCATGTAATCTAAAAGTCATTCACTAATATTATGACTTGGCAGAGTAGAGTCCCTATTCCTGAAGAGAATTTTCACATTCAGTTTTTTATCTTGAATTTTTCTTCAATTAGCAGTAGTTTCTTCCATTGAGGGCAAAATTAAGTTTCACCCAATATATAATTTACCTATCATAAGTGTTTCTTTGAGAACATGAACAGAGATATGTAAACTTCAACAGGGAATAAGAATTGTATAACCTTCAGATATATCGTATGGGCAAACATTGAAAAGTGGTTGCTAAAATAGATTTTCTCACATTACAAAATCAATATTCTTCACTAAGAAAGTGATTGGCCATAAATATGTTATAATAACTTGGCTCTAAATTTTTCTAAAAATAGAATAAAGGAAATTCATTGTGGCTGAGCCCCAAAGAATTTCTTTATTTATATCATATCCTATTATTAAGGAAAATGTCATCAGAAAACATGTAATTTACTTACAATAAAGGATTTTTACTTGGTAGGACACACAAAATTTTTTCAGAATCTAGATAGCTTCGTATAACTAAGAAAAACAAATGGCTTACAAGTAAGAGTTTATAGCTTAATAGAAAAAACAAATACTGCAAATCCTGAAAATAGAGCAGTAGTTATAGTATAACCGTAAATAGGCTCTTAAATCTTATTATTTCTTTGTAACAGTATTCAAATGTTAGACATATGCATCCTTTAGGACATGTAATACTGACAGTTATTATTCAATATAAAGTAATATTATTATAAATAAATACAAATATAAATAGCATTACCAATAACAATGAGGGATTATCAATAATAGCAACAATGGTTACATTCATTTATTAGTAATCCATTTGTGTTTTATCATTTTAAAAGAAATATTAAAAGCAAAAGAATGTTCAGAGGAAGGCAAACAGGGTGATGACAGCTGAGGAAAGTTAAGCAGCTGGAAGTGCAATGGCTGGCCCAGGGCAACATGTCTGAATGGGGTTTGAACTCAGGCCTTCCTGATGCCAGCACTCTACCCACAGTACCAGTGAGAACTGTCTAGAGAAAAGACTATCAATAAAGAAAAGGAACACTAGAAAGTCAAGAAGGACCAAAATGGGGAAAAGCTCATTAGATCAGGAAAACTTTTGAGAAAGCAGTCTCAGCTGAATCACAGAAGTAAAAACCAGGCTGCAAAAGTGGCAAAGAGATTAAGAGGAGAGAAGAGAGGAGACCCGGACTGTGAACTGCCTTCTCAGGAGGTGAGACGGATCAGAGGCATGGCCGGGGCTATCAGCAACAGCTCAGCAGTCGGGGACAAGGAGACAAAACAAGATGACAGGAGTGATGCCACAATCTAGGGACGGGTTAGAATAAAATCACTGTTCATGGAAAGGGTTTTGCTGAGTCTGCATCTGAGTTAGGTGAATCAAGGAAGGATTTTTCCAAATTGCCACAACTTTTTCAGTGAAATATGAGGCAAAGTCCTCAGCTGAGAGAGTGGGATTAAGAGGAGCCCTGGGATGTTGGAGAAGAGATGAAATGTTTGGAAAATGAACTAAGGGAAGTGGAACAAAGCCTTGCTACAAGGAAGGTGGGGAGGAGATGTAATGTGTATTTGTAGTGGGACCAGTCAACAGGGTTTCATGATACTCTCCAACTCCATTCAGCAGCCTGTGGATTGGAGGAGACACAGAAGATAATGAGAGTAATCCAAAGCTAAGGTTTGGCAGGACAAGACAAAAAACAATGAGATACTTAACTAGGGTTGAGATCCCATGACTGAACAGAAGGGAACCTCTTATCTTTTCCTCTAAATTCTTCAAAACTTTTCTATTTCTTTTTTATCACTCAATCTCTTTCAGCTACCCAAGTTCATAACAAGATCATCTTTAATTTTTTCCTCTTATAATGCTATTAAGTCTTGTCAATTCTGCACCTACAACTTGTCTAGAATCTTACTCTTTTCCTCTATTCATACAGGCATTACTCATGGCTTAGATTCTTATCATCTCCAACAGTCTCTTAATTATACTTCAGGTTTCTGGACTCTCCTCTCTTCCATTTCATTTTTCACTTTTCAAAATAATCTTTGTATTACAAAACACAGATCTGGCTATGTTACTTCTCCGCTCAAGAAATTTCAGAGGCACCCAATAAGCTCTAGAACAAAATACTAAATCAGTGGGCATTTAAAACCATTAATAACTCGGCTCTCAGATAGACTCACTGTACTTTTTCCTCTCTTATGAACACTACATTTCAGCCAAACCAGCCTATTTGTGGTCCTCTGAACTCAACACTAACTCCTACTTCTATATGTCTGAACAAGCTGTCCACATGCTCAGATTTCTTTCCCTCATCTCTAAATTTTTTTAAATCTTTCACTTCTTTTAAGATATGCTATCTCCATGTTTTACATAATTTCACATGTGCCTTCTTAATAGAGTGGGAAGGAAAGGAGAGAATCTAGAGTTCAAAAGTTTTAAAAACAAATGTAAAAAGTTGTTTTACATATAACTGGAGAAAATAAAAGTATTAAACATATAAACAACAACAAAAAGATATCTGCTATTTCCTATAAGGAAGCCTTTCAAGAACCTATTGGCCCTTTCTCCCTCATCTTGTCTCTTTTATGAACTTTCTACTTTCATCTCCTTATCTTCTCTGTCGATGATCTATTTTTCATTTTGTCTTTTAATATTCAACAAATATCTGATGAAGTACATTGGCTTAAATATGAGGAAGAGATGATTCTAGCTTATCATAAGTCAAATAACTTGATGTTTGTGTTTAACAGCAACTCAAAACAACTAATAGAATCATAAGCTATGTTAGTGAAACTATGCTTATATTAAGAAAGGTAACAGTCCCATGATAGCAAAATTCCATCTGGATTTATGATGTTCAGTTCTAGACATAGCACCTGTGAGAGGTAGTGACAAAGATCTGAGAACAGGACAACCTGAATGGTGAAAAGATTCAAATCAGGTCACATGAGGACCATCTTAAGGAACTAGGAATTATTCTACTGAAAAAAGATGATTTAGAATTGTCTTTAAATATATGAAGGAACATGTGGAAGATAACAGACCCAAGAGTTAGAAAGAACCTTAAGAATATATCTAGTCCCTAAACTTAAGTCAAATTTCCATATCTCATGGGTACAAATTATAAAACAACAGATATAAATTATAATTTTGAAACAATAAGATCTGCCTTGAAACACAAAAGACTGAACTGTAGTTTGTTCTTTGTATCTGGAAGCATTTGAGCAGTACCTCTTGGAGACAAGGTTCCTACATTGAATGGGTGATGGAACTAGCAGACTTTTATTACTCCATCCAACTTCTATGCTTCACAGCAAGTTTTCTGTTGCCCAAATGATTGACAGCAAGTGGGCAAACAAACAGCTGTTCTTCATCCATACTTGAATAATTAGGTGGGCACTTCCAACATTGTAGCAGATCACATCTCATTCAGGATCATTTTTATTCCAATTTTATTATAAATCTTGCAGAGATGATCCATCTAATGCGTCATTTCTGGCCTTTAAAAGTATTTCATAGAGGCCAACTAAATACTAGGGTTGCTTTTCTATTGTCTTTGATTCTTCCTATATGCCTGGCTGAGCTTTTTTTATTATATGTTCTTTGTTAATCCTTTAGTGTCATTTCTTGCATGCAACTCATTATTTGCAAAAGGCTGTAGCCTATTAATACCCATCACACATCTTCCCATGGTCATATACAATACTGATTCTTCTGAGATCCATGGTGTTTCATGATAAACAACCATAAAACATCACCAGGAGAATACTAGTGTTTGCAGCAGCAAGCAGCCTGGGATAATTGGAAGTCCTACAAAATTCCCCCCAAGTGGTCCTGCCTAAAATCCTCCTATTCAATTCTGGTCCCAGGTCATTTGTCCAACAGCCTCACTTATATGAAATGTACATGCATACACATCTGTATGTCTCTATATAAATATGGACCAATTCAATGGGCTGCTAGATTAGCTGAATATTTTAATCTGTGCAAGATGTGTTCTTTATTTGTTTTGTTTTTCCAGTGAGTGGTTGGACCAGTCTCTCTTAGATAACCACAAATTTCACTGAGACAGCTTTATAGTATGCTGGAGATCAATGCAATTAGAACAATTTCATCTGCAATTAGGAATATCTGGAGAACCTTACCATTTATAGAGAATTCTTCTACTTGGAATCTTAAGGACCAATGGTGACGCATGCCTCCCTCCTCTTGACAGAGTGGTGTTGGACTATAGGTGCAGAATGAGGCATATTGTCAGTAATAGCCAATGTGTTGAATTGTTCTGCTTAGTTGTACTTTGTATAAGAGTTGGAAAGCAACAGCAACATAGGAAATGAAACATTTTTTCAAGTGTCTGAACTCAAAACAATACCTTGTTCATGTGGCATACACTGTAGTTGAGCTTATCTCGCAGTCTAATGCTTCACTTGCTACCAATCAACACTAAGAGTATTTCTGAGCACAGTTTTCCATATAACCATACTTGTAATTTAATTTTGTAAAATGTTATGTGAGTAGGGAAAACATCTTGTTTTAGGACTCATAAGGTTGTATAATGTTCTAAATAATCAAAAGCTTTTAAAAAATCAACAAACAATAAACATAGTTGAGATTTACCAACTACATCTCTCAATATTATATAACTGTGATCTGTTATCTACAAGGGACCTTTTTGTTTTCATTAAACATCTATTTGATCCATTTACAGACCACTTTTGAAAGCATTTTTAGAAACAGGAAAGCATCATTATAAGTAATAGCTGAAATCACCTTAACTACCTTTTTTTTGGGGGGGGGAGGGTAAAAAATATCATTTGCAATTTTTTACCCTTTCTTTTGGAATCTCTTACTCCTTAAGGAATCTTAAAAATCAATTCCTCCTAAATCATGTCAAAACCAAGATGGATATCTCCTATACCTAACTGAATTTAATTGAGAGGAAGTCATCATTTTGATAATAAAAAGAAATCATTGGGAGATGCTTTGGTTCTTATTTGTTTGCTATTCTTGTTAATCTTAAAATGCTTTGGGAATTACTAGTATTGCTAGCTCTTTCCAAAGTTTTCTTCTTATTTCTTTTCTTCTTAAATGTTTTTCAATGTTTTGTGTATTATTTGATATTTTCTCTCCTTATTCGCCTTTATTTTTTCTTTACCAAAAAAAAAAGACTTCATTCTAAATGGGCTGCCAAGTTTCTTCACATGGCATGGAGATTGAATGTCTGCTGGCTGAGGTGATCTCTGAGCATTTCTGACCTCTGTTGTGGTGAAAACTTTGTACTGGTTAAACTTCTCTAAGAATGGTGATAGAATCAATATATCCTTGTTTATTTCTTAATTGTTTTGGAGTTAGTAGAGGTTGGAGCTGAAGTTTCATTCAGCATGAAGTTCTCCTATATTGTAGTATTTGTTCATTCATCCATCAAGCGTCTTCCATTAAGTTCTCATGTGCTAAAGTACTGTGCCAAGTTGTGGGAATAAAAAAGAAAATCTATGCCCTCAAAAAAATTAAATGGTACCAAAGTTATTATATGAGAAAAGTAATTAAACTATTCCTTTTGACTCAGCGATCCTACTACTAAGCACTAAGCATATACCCCCAAGAAATTCAATGACAGAAAGATTTCACATATACTAAAACATTCAAACCATTTTTTCATGACAGGAAAAAAAAATGGTAATGAATGGGTGCTTACTGGGTAACTGTTGAAAAAACTGCTATATAAATGTAGGATTATACATTATATATATAGGAAATACATAATATATATATATTATATATATAGGAAATGCATTATAAATAAGGACAAAAAGAGAATTCAGTGAAATATGGAAAAACTTGTATAAATTGATGCTAAATAAAATAAGCAGAACCATAAAAACAATTACATGATTTTAAAAATATAAATGAAAACTTGAACAGGTAAACCTAGATTAACTGCACTGACAAATCTTATTCCTTCTTTCTTCTCTAAAGTAAAATGGATGTAAACTGCTTCTATGTTGTCCACATTGTAAGATGTGGATGCTTGCCTGATTTTGCTTAACTGCTTTACTTTTATACGGAAGAATTCCATGGTAGAGAAGGAGATAAACAATGGGAAATTATTCTTTTTTTTTTTTTTTTTTTTAAGGAGATCAATAAAACTTTAAAAAAAAAAGTCAATGGGACAGGAAGAGCTAGATGGTACAGTGGACAAGAGTACTGGCCTTGAAGTCAGAAGGACCTGGATTCAAATCTGGCCTTCATACTTACTAGCTTTGTGACCTTGGGCAAATGACTTAACCCCAATTGCCTCACCAAAATAAATGGGGCCTAGAAACTCCCCCTACTGAAATTAAATTTCATGATGAGAACTGCAAGTCATTTTCTAATACTTCCCTTAAAAATGGGCAGAAGACACTATTTCTACTACTACTTAAATATTCAGATTACCCCTAAAAATTAATCACTTATCTTCATAGAGGGTGATTAAAGTAACACTACTAGAAGGAATTTGGATTACAGTAACACTACTGGAATTCTAAGTATCTGAAATTTTTCAAGCATATAAAGGATGCTTGTGGATAGCACGTGAAAGAGATGAGACTTGTTTTCTGTGGTCCCAAAGAAGTAACAGGTATGGGTTACCCAAAACAAACAAACAAACAAACAAACAAACACAAATTTAGGCTTGTCAGGAAAAAAAAAAATCTTAACCAGAAATGTGCAGAAATAGAATGGGCTGCCTGGAGAGGATGGGTTCATCTTCCTTGGAGATCTTTAAGCAGATGATAACTTCTCTAGTACATCGTAGTGGGATTTCCTTTTATGTATCGATTCTAAATGACTTGAGGTCCCTTCCAAAGGTCAAATTCTGTGAAATATTTTTAGATTTCCTTCAGATTCTGTTCACTTCAGTGGTTTTTTTCTCCTACTCGGCGAATTATGCTAACTTGTTTTTTAGCAATTTCATCCTTCATTTTGTGACCTGTTTTTAACTTTTGTATTGGTCTTATTTTTCAGCTACTAATCAAATATAATGACATATGTATCTAGGCTTGTTATTTACATGAGATTACACATACTATATAGTATAAAAGGGAAATGAAAAAAATTCCAATATCTTGAAGGGGAATGACTATTTTGAAAAATACCTTGTAAAGGAATAAATAAAAATGAGAACTACTTTGTGGTTTTAAAAGAAAGTATTAGTACAAAATACTGAATTAAATTTTTTTTTTAAATTAAGGTTTAATTTCAAATAAGTAAAATTAGACCCATGGAAGAGAAAGCGAAAAAATAAATAAATATGGGATATATGTCAAAATATATAAACTACCAACACATATTCCATGGAAAAGTTGGATAATGGCAAGTTTTTCCCTCCTAACATTTCTCAAGTTAATAAAATCAGAATACCCAAAAACTCAAAAAAATTTCTTGAGACATTATTTGCAAACATTTAAAATTTTGTCATCAGTTTACCATTACCAAATCAAAAAAAAAAAAAAAAACAAAAAACCCCACTATTTATAGTGTCTCAACAACTTCCTCAAACTTAACAGTCATCAATGTGGCTTAACTATTTCCTCACAATTCATTTTTATAACTTTCGGCTAATGTCTTCCTCTCCCTTACAAGATTCTCATTTATTCCAAGTAAATCCAGTTTCATAATCTCCTGTCTCTAAAGATCTTTTGTCATTCCCAAGTTCAAAAAAGAGAAAAGGGGAGACAGGACATAAAAATTACTATTTTTAGCTATTTCTTTTCCTGAAGTAAATCATTGTGTGTAAGAATTATTTCTGGCAAAGTCATCTGATGAAATGCACCTGTATATTTTCTTTTAAAGTAAATAGTAATTTAAAACAATGATTCATTTCTATTTTCAAAACCATAAGATTGGCAAGAAGAGGCTCCTGATCCTTTCTATGACAAGACAATAAAATAACCTTAAAAAAGAAGATGTCATATGAATGAAGAAATTGTAACTAATAATCAATTTAGTATGAAGTATTATTTCACAGAGTAGAATTCTGATGGTAAAACACAAGTGTAGAAACTTATTAAAATGTAAACTAGACTAGTTCTAGTAGCCATTCACTTGCTCTACACTCTGACCAATTCTGACCTTTCCCATAAAATGGCATCCATACCCATTGCAAATAGTCACTCACATTCTACAGGGGAAGAGAAAAGGAGTCCAGAAAGAAGAGATGCAAAGAAGCAGGAAAAGAGAGTAAAAGGCAAAATTAATGAGATGTCCCAGTGTCACAATTTTTTACCTCTTTGAAGCAAAATTAAAATAATCAAAAAGAAATATAAACTATTGCAACCCGTCTCAAAGTCCTAAATGCAATAGCATGTAAAAAGAATACAATTAAGAATGAAGGAAAACAAAGAAAACTATAAAAAAGTAGATTATTTCAGTACTTGCCAAACTAAACTATAATAATTTAAATTATATATGACACTTTTCATCAGAGTTCTATTTATTGTTCCATCTGTCTCCCTCAGGATAATTAGGAACTAAAAAAAACATTTAATTATATGTTGACTATTTTTCTTCCTAAACATCCTTCCTTGCTTCTAAGGGAGAAAAAAACAAATACTTTAAAAAAGCAACTTGAGAAATTCTAGAGCTACAACCTCAATAGTTTGGAACAAATATAAGTGATTTTTATAAAAATTCAACTCAATTGTGAATTTTTAACTATTTTGACTTAATTATGTAATCATGGACCATTTTAATAACTTTTAATTAATAAAAAATCAGCTCAATTTTCTACAAATACAAAAATTACTTGAGTAAAATGACACTGAATAAAAAGAGTAATGTATATCTAATTATTTTCACTACTGGCATAAACACCTCATGCTCCAGTCTTCTCATTCCTTCCCTCCCTCTTCCATTTATTTTGGAAAAACAAATGTGAGAACAAGTATTATGTAGTTCCTGGGATACAGTAGGTACTTAATAAAAGCTTCATTTAACCCCCCCCCAAAAAAAAGAAAGAAAAAAAAGAAAAAAAAAGGAATTTACTCTAAAAATCGAGTAAAAAAGAATAGTAATTTGTACAAATTGGCAATTACTCTTCTATCCATAAAGTTAAATCATCACTGCTGCAATTATTAAATATTAACTTATTTTCACTTGATATCTTTTAAAGGTCATACCAATGAAACATTTAGCTTCTCTCATCTTTAACAGATGGTCTTTATATTTTAAATAATCTAATCTGAGAAAACTAACAAAAAAAAAACGACCAAACAAGCTATATAATTTAAGACTACTAATGCCTTTCTGGAAGGAACTGTCTCAGATGCTAGTAAAGCTAAGTAACAACAATTTACTCACTACTCTATGAGACGTTATTCATTAATTTCACCACAAATCCACAGAAGATGTTTTGAAATCAGTGAATTCTACTATATTTAATTATTCAACACTCCAGGAGCAAATATTTGAACCTTTGTGAAATTATACATCAATAAAATGTATCCAGGATTCCTAAGAAGATACACTAAAATAGGCATAAGAACACAAGAGAGCCAGAGAACTATGAAATGCTAAAAAAAGTATTTCATTAATTAGTAAATGTAACAACATAAACTAAGTAAGAATACGAAGAGAAGTTACCGAGATCATCACAAATTTCACAGATGAGAAAAATGATAACCAAAAAGATTAAATAATTTATCTAAAGATGAGAAAAATTATAACCAAAAAGATTAAATAATTTATCTAAAATTATGTAAAGAAATGACAAGGACAATTTAAATTCAGAGCTCTTGCCAATTCCACTATGTGGCTTTTCTCTTAATGATCTCAAAACCAACAAGATGAAATTTAGCAAGGATAAATATGAAGTCTTGCATTTCTGATTTGCTTGCTTTCCTAACTGTATAACTTGGAATTACATTTTAGAAAAGTAAATGAAATGTCCATACTTATTGATTCAGATGATTCCACTGCTAGGCATTATAAAGAGACTAAAGGTCCTCTGTAAACCAAAAATATTCACAACTGCATTTTGTAATAAAGAACTAAATATAATGCAGATGCCCATCCACTCAAGACTGGATAAACAAATCATGACACCTGAATGTTTAATGAATAATTTACTTTAGTAAATTATAAATATTAACCCAGAAGTAGAAAAACTAACATAAAATGATAAGAATGAAGTAAACAGAACCAGGAAAATAATGCATATAATGGATGCAAATGTAAATGGAACAGGGAAGGATGGTAGAGGAAGAGATCTGAAACTGAAAGCAGTATAATGAAGCTTTGGGAAACTAATAACATAGCACTTACTATGTGTTATACATTCTGCTAAGTGCATTTAAAATGATCTCATGTGATCTTCATGATAATCCTGAGAGGTGGGAATTATTATTATCCTCATTTTATATGAGGAAATTGAGGTTGTGACTTGTCCAGGAATTATCTAAGGTTGCATTTGAACTCAGATTTTTCTGCTTCTATCCCCACTGAGCTGTACCAAAGAATTGAGGAAACCCATCTTCCTAAACTCTTTTCAGAGGTGGAATACTAGGGATATGAAATATTACACATATACACATTAGACAAAGCTGATGTGTTGTTTTTCTGAACTTCTTTTTTCCCTCTTTTTAAATTATTTTGACAAAACAGTACGCTAACTGGGGAAAATATTTTTGGAAAGAAGG
Source organism: Sarcophilus harrisii (assembly GCF_902635505.1). NCBI lineage: Eukaryota > Metazoa > Chordata > Mammalia > Dasyuromorphia > Dasyuridae > Sarcophilus > Sarcophilus harrisii. The sequence continues at coordinate 117,352,594 of NC_045428.1, read as the reverse complement.
AATACATAAAAACAAAGATAATTTTAAAAAGCATTTGTAGGGTTTTTAAAAATCAGTTGCAGAAATAAAAGATGAGGAAAATTTGGATGACATTTCTTTTAAAAAAAAAAATTCATCAAGGGGTTTTATATAACCATATGCTTATCCTAAGTCTATAGTATGTCACAGGTACCAAAAATCCTTTTGATTTCCACTTTTACATTTTATCTTTTGATTGTTCATATATCCTCATCTATGCTGTAAAATAAATATCATTTTAGAGGAGATATGGACAAGAAATATAGAAGATAGAAACGCACGGATGTGTTATAAAACACATAATTAAAGATAGTACCACATAGACAAATAACAAACTATGAAAGATTTTGAGGTAAGGAAAAAAAAGGATAAGTCATAAAACTCCAAGAATAGTATTTTAAATTGGAAACTAAAAAAAAATTTACAATAGTAATTTTCACATTAAGTAGGTTTTTGTGTTGAGCAAACTTTGAAAATTTTCAAACTAATCTTTGGAGAGAATGCAGTTAATTCAGAAAGGAAAGAGAATGAAAACAGGAACTAAAAAATAAAAACGTAGGCTGAAATTTTTTTCATCATAATTTTCTTCCCAATTCAATTATTTCAACTTTTAAAAAGAAGATTGATACTTGTGTAAATGCTTAAAATTCAAAGTAATGAAACTTCTTCCTTCTGTGGATATGTTAAAAAACTGATAAACTCAGCGTATTAGAGTAGAAATAATAAGAAGTACTTTTACAGCACTTGAAGGTATCCAAAGTTCTATACAAATACTCCTTGTGAACCTCACAAGAAGTAGGTACTGTTATTATTACCATTTCACAGATTAGGAAATTGAGGCTCAGGGAATTCCAAAAGCTAGGAAGTCTGAGCAGGATTTGAACTTTAAGTCAAGAAGACTCAAGGTCAAAACTCTATCCACTATACCACCTAAATGCCTCAGAAAAGAAATCTGGAATCACAAACAAGCTTTAGTTTCAAATTCTGACTGATATTGACTAAACCTTTTGAGAAAGTTACTTCTCTTAGTTTCCTAATCTGTAAAATGGAGATAGTTGTATTACCTATTATTAATAGGATTGTTTTAAAAGAAGCATGTAGTAAATCTTAAAATGCTTTAAAAAAAAATGTCAGTATTATAATGTCAGAATTTACCATCTCTCTACTTTTAGGGAGAAATAAAGTTTAAACCATTCCGCTCCAAGATTCTATTATTACTCAACAAAGATGTTATTTATTCCTCCTAACAATCAGTCCTATTTCCACACCAATGCATTCTAGTCAATATAGTCCTATCTCCTTCTTCTGCACACACATGACCCTTGAGTCACTGGACAAATATACAGCTTTTTGTAATCGAGGTCTCATAAACTTCAGCATTTACCAACTACAGCTACAATAACTCATGTCAAAGATGCATTTTAAATTATAATTAAGATCACACTGTTAGAATATACAATTTTCTGTTAACATAACACTTGAATCAGATTTTATTTTTTCATGAAATGAATATTAAACAGGGAAATCTCAAAAATTCAGGAAGCCGGGTGGCACCATAGTGCACAGTGCTGAGTCTAGAATCAGTAAGAGCTAACTTCAAATTTAACCTCAAATAAAATTAACTATGTGACCCTGTACAAGTAACTGAAGCTATTTTCCTCACCCCCTAGGGTTGCTGTGAGGATTCAAATTAGATATTTGTAAAGCACTTATCCCAGTACCTGCCAAACAGTATGGCACTACATAAGTGTTAGCGATTATTACTATTTATTCAAAGGTAATAACTAATAATTGAAATACTTCAACTTGAGTATTATTATAGAAAGAACCTGAACATACAATGCTCAGTCAAGTATGTTAAAAACCAAATAATGTTTTAAAACTTACCTTCAAGAGAGATATGTTGCAGCTCTCAAATACTGGTTATGCAGAATCAGCATTTTTTTTTAATAATAACTTTCTTTTGTGAAAGCAATAGCCTTATAACTAAAACTCCAATTTATTAACTTTTAAATATAAAATCACCCACAAAATGGTTTCATATAGTTTACTGGGAGGCTTCCAGGATTAAAAAACTTAATTCCTCTATCTTGATTTTTGTCTCTAAAGCAATAACTAGTTTGCTACTTAATTATTTCTTTCAGATATGAACATATTTCATAAGTGTAAGCCTAGAGCACACTAGGTATTCTGAAATATTTTAGGAGTAAAATAGATAAATGTATACATATACACATAAAATGGTGACAGGAGATTTAACAATCAGCTTTTAAGGCTTAGTTTAACCATTTTAACATCTGGTACAACTTTCTTCATATTATCCTTACTCCTCACTAAATTACATTAATAAATACCAAATCTCCAGCACCACTTTTTGGGGACTTGTTTTCTGCTAAATTCAAGACAGATCTATGGTAAGCTTAAGTATACCATAATGCTTTCAATTTCCATACCACTGAAATTGTTCCTTCATGAAATCCCATTGTCTGCTTCCCCTCATCCTGCCTTTCAGCCTGTTCTCCTACCACAGAATCACAGGCTATGGAGCTGGACAGGACTTTCAGAGATCATCTATGTCAACACTGTTGTTTTTTAAATGAATGCAGTGAAGGGAAATGACTTGAGAAGCCGTGTGTGTAACAGCAGAAGTACTGGAGAATCTGAAGTCCAGTTGGTAAGTGTTTATTAAGCACCTACTGAGTGCCAGTCACTGATACTCGCTTTGTGACCCTGGGCAAGTTACTTGACCTCTCTGCGTCTCCCTTTCTTCATCTGTAAAACAGGGACACCCAACAGTTATTCTGAGGATACATTTAAAGTGCTTTTTCAAAGCTTAAAGCATTATACAAATTGTCAGTCACTATTATTATTGCCCAAAGTCACACAGCAAGTAAGGAGTAGGGCTGGGAGATAATTAGGTCATCTGTCAGAGATGATCAGCTACAAAAGTAATACAAACCCACATGGTTATATTATTGATAACTTTACTATAAACAGAAGATGAATTTTGAGTAACACATTTTGATATAAGGAGGTTCCTGACCAAAGAGGCCAAATTGCCTTAATCTTTCACCAACAATAAGCACAGGGATCAGTAGTGAATGTGGGGTTCACCAAAAGAGGTGACCCCCTCCTCTTATCCAGAGGAATGTTTCAAGTCCTATTTCTTCTACAAAATAACTTGTTTTAAATTTTGTAATGTTAGATAAAGCAATGATTGCAGTGACATAAGCCTTGCTTGGAGGCAGGAGAAATCTTGCCTTCAAATCCTGGCTTTCCTACTTATTAAAGTAGATCATTAGTAAGTCACCTGTGCCAGTCTCTTGGGCTCTTAAGTCTCAGTTTCTGCATCTGTAAAATGGTGATAACAATACTTGCATTAGCCACCTTAAATTTAAAATACAAAAATCATTTTGTAAACCTATCACTACATAAATGTCGGTTTTTATTCCTAAGTTAGCTAAGAAGTCTAAAATTTCTAGTATATCAATCTTGGTGAATTCAATGCCAAATTCTAATGCATCTATTCCCAACCTCTTAGTATTTAAAGATATTATGAGCTCCACTTTTAGGGATGACGAAACTGAGATTAAGCAACTTCCCTATGGTCATAGTCCTAGTAAATGTTAGAAATAGGATTCAAATGGAAGTCTCCTGGCTTCCAGATCAGCACTCTTTCCACTACATCATATTGCCTTCTTGGTCAAGAATCTTTTTGGTATTTAATTACATTCATTAGAGTTAGAAATGACATATTTGAGATCATCTCTTCTAACTTCATTCTTCTAGCAATAAGGATACTAAGGACAAAAGAAGGAAAAGTTGAGTTGTCTAAGGGGTCACGCTGCTAGTTCTTGGCAGAACTGAGCTGGAAGGGATTATCAGTCTAGTCCTTATGTACAATGAATGGATATCCTCCACAATATCCCCAAAAGTAGTCACCCAAGCTCAATCTGAAAACCACCCCTGACTGTGGCACACACCTCAACATGGCAGTCCATATGACTTTCAGGTGGCTTTAATTGTTGAAGAACGTTTTCTAATGAGCTGAAATTTGCCTCCCAGTAACTTCCACTCTTCGGTCCCAGTTCTGCCCCCTGGAAACAAAGAGAAGTCTAATCCCTCTTCCATATGAAAGGCCTTCAAATATTTGACAGTATATATATTTTTTTCCCCAAACCCCAATCCCTCTCCTTCATTCCCCATGCCCCCCCAAGCCTTCATAAAGACCACAGATTCAATTCTAGAAAGGACCTCAGTTAATCTCTTCCAATGGGCCCAAAACATAGAAGGCCCAGAGAGGTAAAGTTGTAAGGTAATAAATAAATCTTTATTTGATTCTGGTCTAGAGCTTAGCACGGTGCTTGGCACATAGTAGGTGCTAAATAATTGTTTATTCATTGATTAATTATTTCTCTTTACAAAAATTTAGTATTCTTTCCACTGCATTGTCTTTTCTAGAATAACATTATCTTATCTTTGTTTCTCATGACATTATTTAAAGCTTCTGTGTCATCCTAAATTGTTCTTCTTTGGTAACTTTAATTTTGACAACCCCCCTTTAAAAATTTGACATCCAACTTTTAACAAACATTTATTAATCTTAACAATGTCAAAGGCACCAGAATAGAATTTAATATAATACATGATCTAACCAATGCAGGAGAACTAGCCTCCCTTCTGGAGAACACTATATTTTTATCAATACTAATACAATATTAAGACTGCCTTTACATGGTTTATCCAAATCATGTGTACTAATGGATTAGCTCTATGGGTTGTCTATCCAACCGCATATTAGCATGAACAAACACATATTCTTCATCCATTAGTTTTTTCCTGTGTGATTAGTTGGGCCAAACTGTCTTCACTCATAAGTCTCATTTAAGAGCCTCTGCAATGCTACAGTTTGATGAAATCAACATAATGTTATCTATAAACAGAAGAATCTGACAGACCTTACCATACACAGGAAATCTCTCTTCATTCTGAATTTTTTATACTAGACATCCCTCATGCTAATGACAAATTATCTTTGCAAAGCAAATTTCTCCCAGTTTTAAGTTTATTTGATACTATTAATCAGAATAAAGTTATCTCTGTTGTTATATCTTTTAAAAGAATCTTGTATGATTCTGCAATATATCTCTAAGAGATATTTGACTGAAAGAAAACCTTATTAAAGTATTATTTTCTACTAAATCTGATACTCTTGAATTGTAAACAACCAAAAAGCAGAATAGGATCTAATGAACAATGAAGTGGTTCTAGAACTGAGTTAGGAAAAAAGTTAGATTGCCTTTGAGAAATTTAACATTTCTATTAATGACCCAAAGCTTCTCCTAGAAACGCAGCTCAAGATCCTTTTAAAACAATCTTCTTCCATTAAATTTATATGGCTGCAAATTAGGAAATATTAGTGTCCAATAAACGGAGGGTTAGGATTATCCAAATGACAATAGAAAAGGTATGGTGTTCATTAACTACAACACATTCACCTTAGGGGTTTTGTTTTGTTTTGTTTTGTTTTTGCTATTGTTGTTTTTGAGAGGCAATTGGGGTTAGGGACTTGCCCAGGATCACACAACTAATAAATGTTAGGTATCTGAAGACAAATTTGGACTCTAGGGCTGGTGTTGAAACCACTGCGCCATCTCAGTGCCCCATACAAAACATTTTCAACAAAGGATTGTACAAAGGGATGTATGCCTAGAAAAACCTAATTTTACAGATGAGGAAACTGTGGCACAGAGAGGTTAAATTTTTTTGCCCATAATCACCTGGGCAGTGCTTGGATTCAAATTCAGACTTTACGGCTTTAAAGTCAATCTTCTTTTATTAATACTAATACCCAATGGACAATCTGCATGCTCCACTAATAGCGCACGACATGCAATGTCAAAATATCCTATGGCATCCAAGGATGTTGAATGGGCCTTTTGTACCAGGATTGCAAGACACAAATAAGAGTCACACAGGATGGACAAGCATGGATGGGCTGCAAACTGCATCATTGGAAGGATTACTCAAATTGTTAACATCAAATATCAAAGAAAAAAAGGTGCAAATTTTCTTATTTTTACTGCTATTTTCCCTTGATCACTCTTTTCTAGTTTTATTTTGCCAAAAATTAAAAGACAAAAACAAAACAGCATTTCAATAAGGAATGCATAAAGTGAAATCTATAGCCAAAGTGGTAGAATTGAGGCCAACACCACTCAAAATCAGACCCATATTCTATGAACTTTTAAGATGTGTTATAGAAGATCTCCAGCATAACAAAAACACAAGTTTTCTAAAGAAAAGGTTTCTTTTCTGATTTTCTACATGTCATAAGGAAAAATACATTTTTAATATTATAGTCTCTCTGATAAAGTAACTTTAACATGATACAATCCACTAAATTTGGGATAGGGCCCTCAGGAAAGTTTATAGTTGATATGCTAAAAAATCCTAGTCATAAACTATCTCTACTAAAACATTTATAACCTGCTATAGGGCTTAGCACAGTGGCATATATTAAGATCTTAATAAATATTTGCTAACTTGTTAATTTGACTTACAGCAAGGCCACCCTGAAATTACCATGGTTAAAAACAAAAGACATTCCCCCCAATTTTTTAAATGTAAAAGTTGACTGTGCTTTAGAGATCTTATTAACATTTGATGTTATAAAAATCATGTTCACTGAACTTGTGAATAATACCAAACTGTGAGAAGGAACTGGTATTTTAGAAGAGAATATTATAATTCAAAATAGTCCTGATAACAAATCACAATCCTAAGGGACAAAGAAAAAATACACTACTCACCTTCTAACAAATTTGTGATACTTATATTACATAATAAATATATTTTTGGACTTGATCAGTGAGGGAATCTGCTTTGCTTGAATATCCATATGTTAAAGAGATTTTTTTTTTCTTTAGTGTCTTCATGTGTGTGGGAGGGGAGTCCTACATATTTGTTTTTAATGAGGGAGCAGGAGGAAGACATTAAGAGCTTGTTAAGAAAAATGTTAAAACAAAAAAAAAAAAATCTAGAAATTAGATTTTAGAAAAGTGATTACATATATAAAATGGCTAGTTATGCAAAGTAATCCCAATTCAGAGGTCATATAAATTGAAATTCAAAATCAATATAAAATATCCTGGTTTTATTCCAAGCAAGCCTCCTCTTTCACTCTAACCACTGGGTTCAAGGTGATTGATCTACTTAAGTCCTAAAATACAATTTCTCTAGCCATGTTTCAAGTACTCCTATGTCTTAATTATGTATGTGAGACATTTCTATGTCTCATATATAAATACCCGCCTTTCTTCCTGAATAGGTGGTCTTCTCCCTCCTCAAATATCCCTACAACAATTTGTCTGGCTCTATCTCATTCCTCTCAACCATACTCTATTTTGTACTACCTATATAGCTGTGTGTGTCATAACCTCTGTATAAAATCTGCTGCTTGAAAGGGATACCTCTGAAAGACATCTTTGTATATCCAGTGTCTTACACATAAACAGTTAATTAATGTGTATTAAGGTGAATTAAATTCTCAATTTATGATAGTAATAGGTTTTCAATATTATCTTATTAAGTACCCAGGACTCTGGGGAAAAAAAATATGAGGGAAGGCATCTGAGGCTCAGAAAAGTTAAGTAACTTGCCTAGAGTTACACAATAAGTGTCTAAGGTAAGATTTGAACACACCTCTTGAATGAGTCCAGGTAGTTTCATTATATCACAACATATTTCATATAAACTATGACTACTCTCAAATAAAATTCAAGTTAAATCAAATTATACTAAATCAAAAAATTATACATATACATTCACACATACAGTTCACACTCTCCTTTACAATACAAAGATGACAGTATTCATGGTTTGGCTGAATATCCTTGTCTATGCTCCTTCTATCTGCCAGCCTCTTCCAAGAATGCCCTTCCTCCCTGGACTTTTGTCTACCAAACTCTATTGATACTTCAAGTTCCAGCTCAAGGCCTTTCCCTATTTAAATCTAGAGCAATTTTTCTCTTTGCTGAAATTTTACCGCTCATCAGTGTAATTCATTTGGACACTGATTTATATTGTCCTTTGTCATTACAAACAACTATTTGTCTACTAGCTCTTTTCCATTCTCAACTCCCCCTCTGCTCCCAAATGTGTTTCTTAAGGCCAAGGGCTAGATCTTAAATTTCTTGGGTACTCGGTATGTGTTGAATTGAACATCTGTGAAAGCAATTTTACCACTTCAAACAAGAAATAAATTAGGCCATTACATTTTTTTCTTCCTCAAAATGATTCTGTGATAATTATAATAACTATCTGTATTACTATTAACCTATTATTGGTGAAAAACAAAAATTCAAAAAACTTATTTAATCTATTTAAAATTACATAAAGAAATATAAGGTGGAGATTACACATTTCACCAAGCTCTTATCTTCTGTTTAAGCTATTTAGATTTGACATTTTCTTATGCAACAAACCTATTTAATTGGTAAGAAGCCCAACACTGGGAAAAAAACAAAAAATGTCAAAAGCAATAGACCCCTCTACTTGAAAACAAACCCCAAGAAGTAACTCCCAAGGGTTGCAATAGAGAAGAACAGAAAAGGTCCTGGATTGAGAATTAGAAGACCTAGTTTCAATTCTGCCACTAACTATTTGAAGCCTAGAGAGTTTGGGTGGCTTGTCCAAAGTTATTTTTAAGTAACTTTGTATAAGTCACAAACTCTCTGGACCTCAGTTTCCTCATCTGTAAAATACAAGGCTTAAACTGGATAACCTCTAAGGTCCCTTCCAGCTCTAAATGTTAAGAATTCAGGACTTATACCCATAAGAGGCAACTAGGACAAATATTCAGATTTCTAGAAAATATCAACCTCCATAATGAACATTCAATGCCATATTTTTTGTTCAAGGGAAAGAGCTATTTTAATCCTACCTACTCAAAAATTGTATACTTATATGACAATTATGTCAGTCAATATATTGTTTTAGTTAGATATTATTTATCCTAAAAAACCATGTTTCAAAATGATATTTTTAAAAATACAAAAACAGGTTTCAGAAACTATTCAATTAGGGGGGAAAAAATGGTGCATCTTATACTCACATTGCCCAAGGCCTCGGAAAATTAATGAATGCTTCAAAGTAGATTTAACAATAGTAAGTCATATTTTTTGGTTTACAACTCACATTAGAGACATAATCTCATTTGTCTCTAATAATAGCTCTTTTGTATCCAACTGAAGGGATGTGGCAAGAGACAAGTATCACTACTAGAAAGCCCTACAAAGGTACCATATATTTGGAATCACCTTTCACATACAGAGAAGAAAGTTATATGCTACTTGGACATACTTACCACAGCATGGCAATCAACACGATTGGTATAATACAAATGGACAAAAAATGTGAAGTATGAGATGCCAAAGTATCATGCTGTTACTTAGAGAAGAGAGAAGCATGCACTTGAAATGCTTTATGAACAAATCTAAATGATGTAAGATCCTTGTGGTGTTCTACAGCTACAGTTCATATAACAAATCAATTATTAAAATTAATGATAATATAGTCAATAATTGGTTACATTAACATATAAAATTAGAAAAAAGGCAATTTTCTTGCCATTGATGGCAAGAGATAGTTAAGTTCAGAAGCTAAATTAAGATAAAAAATAGGGAAAGAATAATATAGGAAATATAAAATACCTCTGTCTGACCTTCATGGGCACTCGATTCATGAGTAACTCGAATTGCCTGAAATAAGAACACATGGCATTTATGGAACAATTACCACATTTCAGCTTTGTAAATGATAAAGATAATGTTAAGGTTACAAGACTTGTAAACAAAACTCAATCAGGGTAGGCATGGGAATAACTGGGGAATAATTTCATTTTGCTTGGTCCCAGGATGGAGAACTAGGATTAATCGATAAAAGTTGGAAGGAGGCAGATTTCGGTCCAACATAAGAAAACTTATGCTAACAACTACCACTATACAAAAAATGAAACAGTGCCTCATGATATATTCATAGAACATGGAGATGAAAAGAACCTTAGAACTATTAGGATTGTAGATCTACAACAGAGAGAGAGAGGGAGAGAGAGAGAGACGTTAGAGATCATGGAGCCAAAAGCCCTCATTTTAGAAATGAAGGAACTGATCCCCAGAGAGGTAAAAGAACTTCCCAACAATACAATTAATAAGAAACAGGGATGGAATTTGAATTAAGGTTCTCTTTCCACTGTACCATACTCAACCCTCTCATTTCACAGGTAAAAAAGTTGAAGCCCAAAAAAATAAATGATAAATTTGTCGTTAGGCAGAGGCAGGATGAATAAACTTGTTGGGTATATTCTAGTGGACATATCACATTTGCAGTGCTGGATGACCTCTGAAGACCTTTCCAAAAAATGTAAAAGGCTGCTTTATAGCATCAGACAAGTATCTTAGCTAAAACATTAGGTCATCCCAGACCCAGAGAAAAAGCTGTCTTGTTTGCTGGAAATCAGAAAAACTATAAAATCTTTAATAATTTTTAAACATAAGCAGCATATACTTATCTTACATTAATGAAATTACTTCTTCAACAAATTCATCTTATTCTGAATACTACAGCAGAGTTGATGGTGCTTATTTTAGACCCTACTCAATGAAACATAAGAGATGTGCTAATGCCAAAAGGACTCACCTCACTGTGTTGCATTTAAAGATAAACAAGCTATGCTCCAACACAGATCAGGATATATTTGTTCTTATAAATGCAACGTCATCAAATACCTCACAAGGGTAGTGGTGTAAATATGTGTTTCTCTGGTAATGCAGAATTTAAACTTTAGAGTTAAAAAGTGGCTCTTAACAGTAACTCAAGATTATTTACAAACTCCAGAGTGGCAATAAGAACAATAGATTTGAAGGCAAAGGACCTGAATTCTAATCCTGGCTCTGCAACTTACTATCTTCATGATCTTGGGCAAGCCAATTAACCTCTTTGGGACCTCTGCTTTCTTACCTGTAAAACAAGTGGTACAGACTAAATGATCTATAAAGTCTCACTGTGCTCTTGATCTTATGTAAACTCTAAAAAGATCTCTTCATGGCAATAACCCACCATTAAGTGTACTGTATCCCCTACGACAATTTTGGTCATTGTCACTTCTCTTTATTTTGAAAAAAGGAAGCAGAGGAAAAAAGAAATATAGAATGTGGACATATTTTGATGTATAAGATGTTGTATACTTGAATGTATACTTACGTACACCTATGTTTATGTAGGTGTCACTATTATATTAATTCATGCAAATCATATAAAAGAAAAATGATAGAAAAGAACATCAACAAATCACTTAAAAATAAACATAAAAAGACAAAACAGTTATAAAGAGGACATAGACAAGCAGGAAAAGTTTGGAACCACCATGTTAATTTGAACTATTAAAAACCATTTAAAATGCTTAGCATGCTATTTGCAGCTCTTTCAGAATTAAAAAAAAATCATAAGTGTGCTGGCATTCAGAAATAACATGATCAAATCAACACATTACTGAGTGCTTATTATGGATGATATGATAGGTTGGAAAGTCACAGAAGTAGGTCTCTGGACTTAAGGAATTTGTAATCTGTGTTAATAAGTGTTACTTTTCAGAAGGCAACACATACTTAATACTACATGATAAATAAGAAAATTCAAGCTCTATTAATAAATTCCAATATTAGTTGTATATAAAAAAAAGATTCAGTTTTAAGTTCCACAGTCACATAAATCACTGAAATACTGAAAAAGTAGAATTATATAATCCATTTTTCAAACAAAAACAGGAATAGTCTAGGAAAAACTGAGAATATATACTAATTAGGGAATTAGTATATGGTCTAATACCTGACTTTAAAATACCTGTTTCTACCTCTTTTCTACAGATAAGATATGAAATGCTACTGAAAATAAAGAATATTGTCAAGCATATATTTGTTTAAGGAAGAGAATGGTAAAAAGGAGAAGGGAAGAAGAAAATACTCATGTATTAAAACTTAATAGAACAAGCTACTTTTACATCCCTGTAATAGAGAAAAGTAGACTGGAATAATTTTTTTTTAATGCTAGATGGAACATGAAACAGTTACAACCCTCTAAGGTACTAGACTGGGTCAAAAATAAACATTTTCTGCAACACAGAACATTACCTATCACAAACTATTACCCACCCTTTTCCCACAATATACATGTATCCTTCGAAGAGGTCTGCAGAATCCCCCCTCCTCTCACTTCTATCCACTGAGCAGTGAGCATGAAGACTATTTCAGGATCAAGCTAAAGTGGTGCAAGAGTTCAACTGGTGTAGAAGAAGAAAGGTGACCAGGGGATGGGGAAGAGAAAGGGAGGAGGATGAGGGTAGGGAGAGAGACACGACAGAGGAAGGACAAGAGAAAAAGAGAGAGAGAGAGAGAGAGGAAAAGGAAGAGGAAATAGAGAGAGAGATAAAGACACAGAAAGACAGAGAGAGAGAAAAAGAGAGAGACAGAGACAGAGACACAGACAGAGGGAGAGTGGGAGGGAGGAAGTGTGAGTGTGAGTGTGTGTGTGTGTGTGTGTGGTAGAGTCAGGTTTAAGAAGAAGGACTTCAAATAAAAGCTTTGGGAAGATGGAGCTATACCCCTCAAGAACAGGTCTTGGTATTGATTTTTCTCCTCTTTCCTTTTTTTTTTTTTTTTTTTAAGATGCCACCTTAATGAAACTATGATTTACATTCTCTTTGGTGACTGCTGACTTATGCTGAGATTGTAAGGCACTAAAACCTGGTGGTCTTTTTCAAATGAACTGCTATCAAACCATGCTTCTCCCATCTTCTGTTTCTGATCTTTCTTCCTTACTCTCTTTTTCCTTGGGCCCCAGGAACTGGTCCACCAGTTTTATTTTGCATTCCTACCACTTGTTGCTTCCAATCAGGGTTGCTTCCAACTCTCCTTGGCCTACTGAAGAAACAGAATCCACAAAGAAATGGAATAAAAAGGCACCTTCTTATGGACCTTTTTCTTCCTTTTCTGTGATTTATATCCCACCAAAAAAAACAAAGTTACACCTAAATTATGGGCATTTATATAAAAGTAAACAAGTTTTAACCACATTTTAAAGGAAAATCTGATTCATGTTCTCTTAAGCACTATTACAGAAGTTAAGATGGGAGCTGTAGGGCCAAGAGCATCAAAGAGCTATAGTGTTTAGATGAAGTGTGCCAAAATGGGAAAGGGATAGGAATACTGCTGAGGTGACCAATGCTAGGACTGAAGTTGCCAGTAGCAGTGGTAAGGAGCAAATAAGAGAGAAAGAACTAGGAGTTTACCTTTCCCTCCTTCAATACCACCACCAATGCTGTTGCCTCAGGCCTTGACTTGTAGTAGTACCTGACAGTGGCCAGGGGAAGAGAGGAAAGGTGTATTACGCATGGCCATTGGTAGGTAAGACCAATACCTCATGAATATAGTTACAAATGATTTATACAGAAATATATATATATACACACACACACATATATATATATATATTGTCCTTTTGGAAGAATTCACCAATACATGAAAAATAATAATAAAAAGGTACTGACTTCATATTTTTCTAGGTATCTGGCTCTTTCTTCAGGACTCATACTTAGAGATTCTTCCAAGAATTTTTTCAATGTTGATCCAGATTCTAAAAATATTAAAAATGACAATGAGAAATTTCTATGAGCCTTTACTTGGAAAGCAGATTTAGCATACATAGTTGTAAAGTGGTTGAAGAATTCTTTTTTTCTAGGCTCCAGAAGATAAGAGTTAAAGAGAAAGAGATTTTAGTTCACTATAAGGAAGAAATTACCTATCAATTAGAGCAGTTTGAAAGTAAAATGGGCTACCCTATGAGATAATGAGTCAGTATTACTAGAGATGTTCCAATCAGGCAGGAAGTGAGAATGAATGATCATTTTAACTTTTAGATTTGGTGACGCTATTACGTGAAATTCTCTTCCTGTCTTAAATTCTTCTATAAGTAAATTGGGCAAATGAGCATATATTTTCAAAAATCTACTTTTAATAGAACATAAGCAAAAGGTAAAAATTTAATCACTAATATTGTTACTACTGAATATTAAAGAATATTAAACTATAGAGAACACATTGAAGAAGAAAATAGAATTCTAGGATAAATTCATCATACCACCTTTTTATGTTATCCAGAACACTGCTTAGTACACAGTAAATGCTTAATAAATACTTATTTCCTTCTTTCTCCCTTTAAGTTGTTCTTTTGAAAGAACATGTTTATCTGTAGAACTTTAGAAAGGAAAAATAAAGTGATGTTCAAACACTGACTTCCCTTTTGCAAAAAAAAAAAATTAGAAAAAGAAAAAATACTATATTCTAACCACAGTTCTAAGTTAGAGTAAAGAAGAATTAGAGCACCACCTACTGTTCAAATCAATCAATTTAAAACTACAAAGAAAAAAATACCAGGAGGGAGAAATTATTTACCAAAATTCATTTTGTCTTTGTTGTTAGCAATAGCATGGATCAGTCCAATTGTTCCACAGGCATTACTGATGGTTTGCTTCATGAAATATACTGATTCTGTGACGTCTTGTCCTTCTGATTTTATTTTTTCTTCCTCTTCTATTCTGAATACTTCATACTATTGTTTTGTTGTTTAAAAAAAAAAAAGGAAAAAAGGTCACCATTCTATAGATAGAAAACAATATTACATTCATGTTAATTTCACCAGTTATTTCTATACCATGGATTAATAATTTCTTGAAACAAAATTAAGATTCAACTCCCTATTACACTCAAAATGTAAGAGCCTAAGAAAGCTATTTTAAACTTTTAAAAAATAATAAAAAATTCACACATATTTTTAAAGTTAAAAGTTAGCCTTTACAGAATTAATCTAAAAAAGGGGGGAAAAAAAGATCAATATATAGAGAAAAATTCAGGAACCTCTTCATTCCTTGTTGCTACTAGTAAAGTTAAGTAGTGACCTTTAGTAAATGACAAGAGGAAAAGTTAGAAATAGAAAAAGAGAAACAAGAAAGGAAGAGAAAAGGGAAATTGAAGTACATATGGTAGGGAGTGAAATAATGTCATCAATTGGCGCAGGTGCAACTCAGCTTGGCCAAATATCATTGACTAGACTGACTAGAGAAAATCTGAAATGCTGATGTTAAACTTATTCTGCATTAACTTGTTTTGTCCAATCAACTCTTCAGCAAACTACAGAGAGGGAGAAAAGGGAAAAGGGAAAAGGGGGAAAGGGAAGGAAAAAGGAAGGAAACAAGTATTCATTAAAGTGTATAATATGTACCAGATACTATGCTAAATGCTTTACATTGTTATTTAATCTCATAACAATCCTGAGAGGTACAGAATATTCTTATATTCACTTTACAGATGAGGAGACAGAGACAGAAAAAAATAAGTGACTTCCAAAGTCACATGGCGATTAAATGTCTGAGGTCAGATATTAATTTGGGTCTTCCTGACTCCAAGCTCAATGCTCTATCCACTATGCCATCTACCTACCTTATCGTGAGTACCTGATGTTGAGAGCACCCTAATTTAACCAAGATATGACTGTCATATTAGAACTGTTTTTCTCTCAGAAATTAGCATGGTACTTTGAAAACAAAGCTTAAGAAACATTAGGTGAACTAAAGTTGAAATTCCTTGAAAATACATATATATACCATTTTATTGAACATCATCATCATCATCATTACTGGCTATATATACATATCACCTAAAAGAAAAATTTTAATGTTGTGATATTATAATGATAAATGTATGCTTTTATAAATAAAATGTTTAAGTTATTATACTCTTAACAAGTAGTTTTGAAAGGAAGAAACCTAAACTATAAACAACTATATGAAAAGCTCCTTCAAACCATTAAGTGCTGTGAATTAAAGCAACCCCAAGATTCCATTTCATACCCATCAGATATTCAAAGATGACAAAGAAAATGACAAATGTTAGAGGAGAGAAGCTACAGGAAAACACACCAATGCAGTTAGTGGAGCTATGAATTAATCCAGTCATTCTGGAAAGAGATTTAGAATCGTGGTCCAGGAGTACCAAGCTATATCATATCTTTTGGGTAAGTTATAGTACAAATAGGCCTATAACCCAAAGAGTTCAAACAAAGGAAAAGGACCTCTATCATACATCCAAAGATATTTACGGAAACTAAGGGAGTGTCCATTTATTGGATAATGGCTAAACAAGCATGGCATAGAAATATTATGAAATATTGTTCCTCATTGAACACAGCAACAGCAAGATTATATGACAATTAATTCTGATAGACTTGGCTCTTTTCACCAATGAGATGAATCGGGCCAGTTCCAACAGACTTGTGATGATGAGAGCCAGCTATACCCAGAGAAAGGACTATGGGGACCAAGTATGGATTACAACATAATAGTTTCACTTTTTTTTTGTTGTTTGCTTGTGTTTTGTTTTCTTTCTCATTTTTTTCCCCTTTTTTGATCCCATTTCTCTTGTGCAGCATGATAATTTGGAAGTATATATAGAATTGCATGTGTAACATATATTTGATTATTAGGGGAGGGAGTGAGGGAAGGGAAGGAAAAAATTTGGAACCCAAGGTTTTGCAAGGATAAATGTTAAAAATTATCTATGCATATGTTTTGAAAATAAAAAAGCTTTAACAAAAAATAAAAAGTCAGAAAAGAAAGAAATATTGTTCCCTAAGAAATAACTGTTTTGGAGAAAACTAGGAAGATTTACAGGCAAGGAAGTTTTACTCAGCTGATCAATGTGAGGTTGTTGAATATGGTCCTACAACAGCTAAGTAAATGTCCTTTTGTTAACTGCTAAATCACCTACAGGTTCCAATATTTAACATAAACTATCAGAGAACTGATCCAATTTAGTCCTAGACCAGAACAGTAGAATGCCTATTTCAGAATCCTAAATGATTTAAAAATACTTAAGAAAAATATTTCTTTTTGAAGAATTTTCTTAAGTTGAAGAATTACACAAGTCAAAGGACAAAGACTATTAATGAGTGAGATTTCCAACTAATTCCAAGTGTTCCAGTCATCCTAATCTAAGATCAACATAATCTAAGTGGTGAAGATGACTTCAGAATCTAACATGGAAATTTTTCAGAATCTCAACTCAAAGGAAATGAAAGGTATCTTGACCAAGTTATTTTCTTCTTTATGTTGAGAGAAATTTCCAAAAGTTCTCTTAAAACTAAGTCTAAAAAAAAGTGTCATGCTCCCTTAAAAGTTGAAACCTTTTTTCATTTACATTTAATAAGCAAGCTATATTCTCAACATAAGGAAGGACTCCTCACTAAGTAAATTGTCTACAATTAATGAGGTAGATTTTCTTTAGATGAATACATAAAGCAAATTTTCAAAATATGTTTACAATCTCTAAAATTCAAAAGATCCCTATCAAAGTGTCTTAAAACTAGAATGGAAATAATTTTATATACTTAATAGGAATAAAAACCAATTAACATCTCTCAATTGTATTAAGTATAATTATTAAAGAAGTTTATTTGAGGTAAAGAAGATTATTTGGAGATTTATGTCTACTTTCCTAAAACCAAGACCTCTGAATTCTATTAAGGAAGGCTCTGGTAGAAGAAATAGTCCCATAAAATTAGGCTCCTCTCAGGAAAAGGACTCAAGCTCAGAGGGCTCTCATCACTTCCTAAGCTTCTGAATTCAAACAGTCTTAAAAATTCTACCCCAGTTCTCTGATGCTTGACAGATGGAAAACAATTGGCAGGTGAGATAAGTGAGCTTCACTGGACTGAATCAACTCAAGGTGTCCTCACAGTAACCTTGTCAAATATCCTCCTGCTACGGGTAAGTAAATCTAATGTTAATTTTTGAAAGATCTAAGAGTGTCTGTCTCATTTTGTTCCAAAAACGGAACATAAACTACCAGAGCACTGGTCAAACACAGAACAACTGGAACAATTGGTATGATCGTGCAGGACTAGAAATGCATGATATTGCTAAAAGAGAGCATGGGCAATGCAGAGCAAAGTGAAACAGAATTAGTTTTTGGGAGAAGGTAGCTTGCTTTCCTGGAAATAAAAGGATTAGCATAAGTGTCCCCCAAACTCTAAAGAAAAAGAGAAGGCAGAGACCTATTATGAAGAAGACTTTGTATTCGTCCCCTGACTCTTACCAATGAAGCTCCCAGGGATGTGAAGTCCTGGCTGATGGCCAGGGAACACTAAGTGGGTGGTGATACAGTTAATTCTCCATGGCCTGCGATGAGGATCATTGACTATGCAGTATGTGCCTTTTCTACAGTCTTGATGTTCCTGGTACAGTTGCTGCTTAGATAGTTTTTTTTGTTTGTTTGTTTGTTTGTTTAGTTTTGATTTTGTTTTTGTTTTTTTGAAAGAATTTACAATGAAATTTTTTAAAATATGCAATTGCCCACCACAAAAACTCAGGCCTTGGTTCTTCCTGGGATCCTCCCAAATTCAGTCACTCTTTCAGGGAACTGTTTCAGTTTTCCTTCAATCGATCCTTAAAGAACATTCACTATCTTCCTCAGAATGTTCAGACTTATTTTTCAAAGAATATTTATTATACAGGGATAGCCAGGTGGTTCAATGGATAGAGTGCAAGCCTAAAGTCTGAAAGACTCATTTTCCTGAGTTCAAATCTAGCTTCAGACATTGTCTAGCTATGTAATCCTGAGCATGTCACTAACCCTGTTTGCCTCAGTTTCCTCATCTATAAAATGAACTGGAGAAGAAGTCAAACCATTCAATTATGACTATCAAGAAAACCCCTCATAAAAAGATGGACACAACTGATACGAATGAATGAACAACTCTTTCTGAGGCACTGTTAAGCAACTTGGAAATAGACATACACATACCAATAGATGTACATATGCGTGTATGCACATACTCACAGATCCACATAAAAATATAAATTACACATACATATAAAAGTTTCCTGTATTCAACCAACTTAAATCATACAGTTCAATTTAATTTCTAAATGTAATGCCCAGAACTGAACACAATACTCTTTCTTGCCAAGACCTAACAAAGGTACAAAAGTATATCAAGTTTGTCACTCTCTTAGTCCTAGAATCTCTGTCTTTGAGATCACAATAGCTTTTTTAGTTTCCACAATACACTATGGACTCACTGAGCTTGGAGGGTACAATAATCTCATCTTTTTCCAGACAAGTTATTATTTCCTCAATATTATATTTGAAATCAATTCTTTGAATCCAAATTTACATTTATCTCTACTGCATTTTTACTTTCTTTTAGCTCTATATTCATTTTTATATTTGCTTTGACAAGTTTTTGGTCTGATTACACACAGAAAGGTAATATAGGAAGAAATCTATCAATAAAGAATAATTCCTTATCTGATAATATATACACAATTTTTACTGCATTTTTACTTTCTTTTAGCTCTATGTTCATTTTTATATTTGCTTTGACAAGTTTTTGGTCTGATTATACACAGAAAGATAATATAGGAAGAAATCTATCAATAAAGAGTAATTCCTTATCTGATAATATATACACAATTTTATTTTGTGTGATGTTATTCAGTTTTTACTACAATGAGCACTTTACAAGCTTGAAGCTTCTGAATCATTTATAAAACTTCTAATCCATATTTTCCATATACATTTTGCTGCCTTTGCCTAAAACATTCATATCTTTGCAGTAAAATCATATAGTATTAAAGTATATTTTACTTAGTTTGGGGGTCTTATCAAGTTCTTAATAGGATTTTTTTACTTCTTCATTCTCTGAAACATTAGCACATTGTAGTTATTTTCATGGCAGTCTTTTTGTAAATATTTAGCACTATAATTTAAATAATCTAAGAAATGATGTTTCTTGCTACATTTGGACTTAAAACAAAAACAAATCCCACCAAATCCTTTGTTTACCTCTGTTAGAAAGAACTTGTCATCATCTAGATGTTTTTGTTGGAAGATGACCCTGGTGTTAACTGCTAAACTGTCTTCAGAAAAATTGTAAAACTTTCTTCATGACTGTAATTTTCTCTTTAAAACAAAAACCCACTTTTAAAATATTTTTCTGACAGTGAATTATAGAATGCTACAGTCTCCAAAGAACTAAAATTGAGGTTTACCCCAGAGGCAATGGAACATAATACAAGAGCCAAGAAATTATGAAGGAGAAACAGAATAAAAGATGTCATCACAGAAATGTGAGTTAAAATTAAGATAGAACAGTTCTATAACAAGCACAAAGGTTAGTCAAGAGTCTCTGTGCTCTGTTGGCATTCTTGAGATGTCAAGAGAAGGTGACAAACAGCTTGCATTAAGTGGAAGCTCTGTGGTGAATTTATAGCACATTATGGACAAGAGTTGTACAAATGGGTAGGATAGATAGGTTGTGATGTCTAATTCTGAAGGGAGTAAGTTCATAAATAAGACTACAGCTACATCTAAGCATATTTTATATGTTATTAGACCCAATATTCTAGCCTGTCAAAATCTTTTAGTATTCTAGTATTCAAGGTGGTAGCTTTCCCTCTTTGCCTTATGGCCTCTGCTCACCTGGGAAAAAAATGTCAAATATGCCTTTATCAAGGAAATGGATAAAAATAGGATGAAATATAGAAGCATGCCACTAAAGATATCTTTCCAAGTCAACATCAAATCACTATCATTCAATCTGTTCTAAATCAACAAGCTGTATTATTGTCTAGTTCATAGCTTTTCATCTTTTGTACAAAAAGAAATGAAAATGAATGCAAATTATGAATATTGAATAATACACCAACTCATCAATAACTAGAGAACAAAAAATACAACCATGAAGGTTCATCTCATAACCATCACATTAGCAAAGGTGACAAAAGATTAAAACAACAAATGTTAAAAGACCTATAAGACAGACACACTAATGTACTAACACAACAATTCTGGAAAATAATTTGGAACTATCCTAGAAATCACTGACCTATATCTACTTTTTAAACTTCTGAGGTCCCTCAAGAGGATTGAGGAAAGGAAAGATCTATTCTATTTAAACATACACACCTTACTGTAGCCCAACTTTTGTAATAAAAAAGAAATGGAAACAGTGGGTAAGCATCAACTGCAAAATAGGAGAACAAAGTATCCTATACTAAAATACTGAAATAATATTGTGCTATAACAAACAACAAATATAAAGAAACTTGGGAAGACTTTATGAGGTAATGCAATGTAAAATAAGCAGAATAAAAAGAAACTTTATTCAAGGACCATAACAACATAAAGGAAAATAACACTAAGACATTAGAACTTCAATGAATGACCAATTTTGGATTCAAAGGACTGATGATGAAATGAATCTTTCAACTCTTGGGACAAGAAATGACAAATTCTAGGGACAGAATGAGACACACAACACACTGATGTTTACTTCATTGTTATGAGAAAGCTTTCTATTACTTCAAAGAGGGACAAATCATTGAAAAAAATGACAGCACTTTTTAACTAAAAGAAAGTTTAAATATTTTTAAAAGAACAAGAGACTTCAAAAAACTTCAGTAAATTCAGAATTCCCCAGAGAGACCAATTTAGTAACACTATCAAAAAAAAAAAAAAAAAAAAAAAGACAATGGTTAGTCTAGCATGACCTGATTTCTTGTTTTCCATCTTCCTTTTTACATGTCCACTAGCCATCTCTTTAATATAGTCTAGAACTTTGCCAAGAACCAGAGTAAAACTAAATGTTATACAACTTGTAAATTATACTTTTTCTTTTTCCTTTCTCTTTCTAAAAAAAAAATAAAAAATAAATCAGGAAAATATTAGTCATTCTCTCCACTCCAGTCCTTGGCCCAATTTTTTTTTCTTTCAAAAACCACTGACAGTGGCTAAGTTGCCAGTGGTATTCACCAATTCTTTTATTAACAATCATCTGGGTCACTTGTGGAAAGAACTCGATTCCTCTTGTTCCATATACTTTGTGCATTTATATCTAAACATCTGGGTTTTACTCCAAGTGTCTTTCTTGGACACTACCACATGTGAACTTGTGGATTTCATCCTTGCTATTCTTTTTCCTCTACTATTGCTACTCTGTGAAGGGTGGATTACTTAGGGGATGCAGAATCATTCTTTTCCCGTATGATTACTCTTAGGAAATTCTAAGAAACAACAAAAAAGAAATAGCAGTTTCAGTTTAGTTCTTTAAGTAAAGAATTGCTTTCTTTCTAATTGCTAAGGATCTTCTCAAAGAAGAACAGATTAGATTGCATTCAAGAAACCAACTATGTATGTGTGTGATGTTCTCTTGGAATCCAGACTTTACGCTTGTTTGTTTTTCTCCACCTACACTTATTTCTGCCCACAAGAATCCCACACCTGATATCTCTCAGAACTACTCTACCTTCATGGTCTTGATCTCTAACATTCTCCTGTCTGACCACGACAACCTGTCCTTTCTCCTCCCACTCGTTTTCGCTTTTTCTTTCTCACTGTGAATACCAACTCTTTGACTTCTCATAATTACTTTTATATAAGTCCAATTTTGACTTCACTTCCATTATTCAACTAATATGATCCCCATAGTTAGACATCTTAAGGTGTTTTTCTAAAATTTTTCTTTCACTATACACTCCTCCCTTACACAGCCACAACCCTTCATGAAGTTTACTATCTATTTATTCTGATTCTAAATGGTTCAACAGAACTTCACTGGAAAAAGTCAAAAAATTACGGCAAATGTGCCTATTACAAATGAATGCTATATATCTAAACTTCTCAGTAATTGTTTCTTCTATAGTAGATGTTATCAAAACCTAAGCAACCATTCCAAACTTTTTTTTCAAATCAATAGCTAGGCTGGTTCTCCTCCTCCGCTTTTCACCTTACTATTATATTGAAAAAAAAAAATCAAGGTTAAGGTCCTTCAAATTCCACATTCTCTCTCAAAATTTCTCTGTATTCCTCTATAGAGAAAAGCTCCCTGCCTCCTTTCCAAGACTAACCCCATTATATATATTAATTCCAGTCTCTATAGAACTTTGTCCCAATTTTTGTCTTCCAATTTAAACCTTCAACTTCCTGTAATCTAATTACCACTACAACTCCAACAGAAACACTTTGAGAAGTCACCAATGATCTCTCAATCAGTATTTTTCTTGGTCCTCCGACTCCTTGATTGATTCTCCAGTTTTGGATTGTTTCTTGGTTTTAGCACATACATGGTAAATATAGTACAGAATACGTTATCAAAAATTTGAACACAGATTTGAAATCTATAAAATTACGATTTTACATATGATAAAAATGACCCAAAAGTTAAAAAACTATTAAGGCCCTGGGTAACTTTTCTAAAACTGTATGTTGTAGAGATGGTGTCCACCTGGAATTAATTTTCATATGTTCAAATATAATAGCTGATATTTACATAACATTTTAAAGTTTACAAAGCATTTTATATACATTCTCTCATTTAATGTCCCATTTCTATGAGTTATTACAAATTATTGGTCCACACTTTGCAGATAAGAAAACTGAGGTTCACAGAAGATAAGCAATTTGACCATTGTCACAAAACTAGTATGTATCAGAAGGAATGATGTGAACCCAGGTCTTCCTGATTTCAGGTTTCCATTCTATCCCATTACCACATACTGCCTCTCAGAAGGATAATAACTGCTAATTTTAGGAAAATAAATGATATCTACTTTTTAAAAATAGTTTTAATTTCTCAATAAAGAAGCATTTTGTTTTGACCATTACCTCTGTCATAGATAACATTTACCTTTTCTGTAATTGGAAAGAGAAGTAATACTGCACAAACTGGTCGTGGCACCATGCTAAGGAGTTCAGGTTCCATACCATACACATCAACAAATTGCCAGTTGGGATGTAGACCTAATTGTTTAAGAAACTGTTAAAAAAGGGAAAAAAAAGTATGTTATTAATAGGAAAATCTTCAAAAAAGTACTTAAACTTTTAAGATCATGAGTTAGGCACTGTATATAATAGAAAGAAAGCTGTTCAGCTTCACACATCCCATTGTATCCAAAACAGTAGCATGTGGGTATTTTAGGATGAGCTAGATGAATGAAAATCAAAATCAATTTTTACCACCATCAACAACTTACCAATTTGTATTATGCATCACCTTTTTCTGAATCATGCTTTAAATTACATTTAAAACCTAAAAAGCTTCTCTCTCTAGAACATTTAAATAATGTATTGTGATAGTAATCTGTTAAGTTTTTCCCTTCTCAAAATAAGATAAGGTTCATATCTCAGCTAATATGAACCAGCTGGCTAATCTGGGACAAATTACTGAATTTCTCTGGATCTTAGTTTTTTCATCTGTCAAATGAAGAGTATGTACTTGGGGCATATGTATTAAGATGAAAAGCCTTGCTATAGATTTTATTTTTGTTTGATATTTGATATCAAATATCAAAATATTTATAGCAACACTTTTTTGGGGTACCAAATAACTAACAATATGGATTTCCTTCAACTGGGTTATAGATGAACAAACTATAATAATATGAAGACAATGGATGTTACTGGACTGTAAGAAACAATGATTATGAGGAATTCAAAGAAACATGTAAAAACTAATAAATAGAACTAGGGAAATAATACATAAAATAACTGCAATAAAAAAACTGAATATTATACATAATTATCACAATTTTCATCACAAGATATGATTAATATACCTTCTTCCTTTTTGTTTTTTGTCAACCTAAAAATTCATCCTAATCCTCTTAGTCCTGAAATCCTCTCTCAATCACCAGCTTGTGTATTAACTTTATCCCCAACATTTTCAATATCCTAGTTTTTCTCAAATTCCACTACTTGCCCCATCCCCTGCCCACTGAAGGTATTCAAGGATGGTTGATTTTTTTTTTTTTTTTTTTAAGTAAGTACCTATCAGGTAATAAAAGCAATCTAAGGACTACAGAGAGAGAGTAAAGAGCAGAGGCTACCACAATATCCTAGAAGAGGCAAGGTTCTCATTAATTCTGCCCCCCCAATTTTTCCCTCTTATTAAGAATCAGATCCACAATAGAATTTCCTTTTATTGGTTTTCCACCTTTTGAAAGAATTGTCATTCATATAAAACAAGAAATTATCTGTTTTGCTTTGAGCAGAGGGATCCAAGAAATATCCATGACCCCCCTTTATTTCTATGTCATTTCTTTGTGGAATGTTTCTAATCTGGTTCTTGAACTAATCAATTTGCTCTTTCTATGTAATGTATAATACACTCTGAATTACACAATAGCTGGTTTTTCTTCTGTGGTTAATTTCACTGAGATGATCTCCTTTCTTTTATTAATATATAAGCATCTTGGGCTACTTGTATTTTTCTCAGCTCTGTTCACGATTCATTTTTATCAGGTAAATGTACTAGTATCCTCTTCTGTTCAATCTTATGTTGTAGTATTCTTCCTAATATTGTATCTAGTCTTCTCTATGACAACAGGACTGTCAGATTTTTCGCTGGAAGTTTTCTCCTCTTTGACTTTTAATTTAATTTAATTTAATTGTCTTTCTGATTAGTTTCAAAATGATTTCTCCCTCCCCTCCCCCCTTCACCAATATTTGAAATATGTTCCATTTCTAGCCAAGGACTCATCATTTCTATATTTTAAGCTGTGCTCCAGTAATCAAAATCCCATTTCATCTATATTACTTATCAAAACTTTTTCTACTTAAACTATTTTCTGAACTTTCTTCATCTTGACTGAACTTTGTATATCTATCACTATACAAGTTCTGTTTGTAACTGCTCTCATTTGTCATTTTTGTCTCTCCTTTAGGATGCTTCTCTTAATATAACCAAAAACAACATTTACCTTTTGTTGACATGTCACTTTACTGATTCACACTGAACTTATTGTCCATTAAACTATCAGATTTTTTTAAAGGGGACTATTATCTGGCCATATTGTAATTATGAAGTCTTACAGTTATTTGATTTAATGTCAGTAAATTGATATTGATATAATATCAGTAAGAGTATTTACTCTATGTGGAATCTAGATGGGGATAAATTGGGAGGGAAGGTTAGGAAGACCGCCAAAGAAAATCACTTAGGACTTAGAGGGCTAAGTATACCCAAATTACAAGGACTCTGATTTGCATTGCTGAAAGGTGTTCTAAATCACTTTTGGTCAGAGAAATGCAAATTAAGATAACTCTGAGATACCACTACAAATCTCTCAGATTGGCTAAGATGACAGGAAATGATAATGTCGAATGTTGGAGGGGATGTGGGAAAACTGGGACATTAATACATTGTTAGTGGAGCTGTGAACTGATTCAACCATTCTGGAGAGCAATTTAGAGCTATATCCAAACAATTATCAAACTATGCATATCCTTTGATCTAGCAGTAGTTCCCAAAGAGATCATAAAAGAGGGAAAAGAACCCACATTTGCAAAAATGGTTGTGGCAGCCCTTTTTGTAGTGACAAGGAACTGGAAACTGAATGGAAGCCTATCAGTTGGAGAATGGCTGAATAAGTTACGGTCTATGAATATTATGGAATACTATTGTTTTGTAAGAAACGACCAGCAGGATGATTTCAGAGGGACTGGAAAGACTCACATGAACTGATGCTAAGTAAAATGAGCAGAACCAGGAGATCACTGTATACAGCAACAACACTATTATACAAAGATCAATTCTGATGGACGTGGCTCTCATCGACAATGAGATGATTCAGGCCAGTTCCACTGGCCTTGCAATGAAGAAAGCCATCTGCACCCAGCAAGAGGACAGTGGGAACTGAATGTGGTCCACTGTAGAGGGTCACAGAGAGTGGAGGAACTTTCAGTGAGGTATAAGAACTTTTAGCCAAGAGGGAACCTGCTAACAATGTCTGGTGCAACCCTTGGAGGGTCTCAGCCTTTCAAGTTAGTCAGGGGGAGTGACAAACTGTGTTTCTACTTGAAGCAGAGACACTTGCACTAAAAGAGGCATTTAAATAATAATAACAGGGTGCTTATAGTTAATACATGCTCAGTGTGCTACGGTGATAGTAATTTTACTAAGGTAGTTAGAGCTGAAAGAACTTGAAATAAAGGGATTCCATATTTGACCATCTATGTGGGTCTCTGCCTCATCACTCCTCCACTAAGACCAAGGACTCAGGCTTGTCCTGAGATCTTTCAGAGACCTAGTCCAGATGGTGTATTTTGGTACCACAGCGTGGGGGCTCTAGAAAGCACAGTACAGACCACAATATAGTATTTTCACTTTTTGTTGTTTGCTTGCATTTTGTTTTCTTTCTCATTTTTTTTGATCTGATTTTTCTTATGTAGCATATTTGTGGAAATATGTATAAAAGAATTGCACACGTTTAACATTTAAAAAAGTATGAAAAAAAGTTGACAATTAAAAGTTGAAACTTGTTTTACCAATCATAGCCATACACAAAAGGAATCCCCACTATAACATCATTCAGTCTTTAGAAGATCTCTAAGGAGGTAGAATCAACTTTCTGGGAGTAGCTCATTTAGATTTTGGATAGCTCTGATCAATAGGAAGTTTTCCTTGATAACAAGACTTAATTGGCTTTTGTGAAGCTTATAGCTATTACTCCTGCTTTGGTCCACTGAAGTTAAACAGAACAAAATTAATCCCTCTTCCACATGATAGCCCTTCAAATACTTGAAGACAACTACCATGTTCCCATTTCAGTCTGTTCTTTTCTAGGCTATTTATTCTAGGCTATTTTCTAGGATATTTAGTTCTTTCAGCAAATCTTCATGTATAATGAACACAAAGTTTTAGCTATCTTGGTTGCTATCCTCTGGACACTTTCCACAGTTTATCAATATCCTTCTGATGCCAAAAACTCAATTCAAATGAGATCTGACAAGGACCAGAAAAAAAAAAAAAAAAAAAAACCCTCTCTTTCTCAAAACTATGCTTCTTTTACTGCAGCCCAACATCTAAATAGCTTTTTTAATTAAAAAAGTATTATTAATATTAAGCTGATTTTGGTTAAAAAGCCATTTTAATACCTATCTTGGGGATGGGAGGAATAGGTATTCTAAAAAGCATGGCAAAAAAGTTATCAAACCTATATTCTTAAAATACTTTTAAAAAAATACATTACCAGATCACTTTGGTAATTAATTGTTATTTGAAATCTGATAAAACAATTATTCAAGTGCAAATGTTGTTTTATTATTTTCCTTAATATTCTTTTCAATGAATTGTTATTACTATTGGTATGAAATATTAGATTGATATTTAGATTATATAGAATTAAATCTAGAAACCTGTGTAATAGTAATTTTAGAAGATCAAGATGAAGACATAGATTTGCATCAACAGATTCAGTTTCCTTACTTACTAGAAGTTCCTTACTCTAATGACATCACAGGTACAAACAACAACAGAAACATCTCATTATTATAACTCCTGATTTTCTGCAGGTAGCTGAAACACTGAAATGGATAGTTCTCATTCTAAATGTCTCTATTGTTTTTGACAAATTTCCTATATATTCAATATGAGTTATGTTTTTAAGTCAACTTGTAACTCCTTTCAATTTTGTAATTTAACTCTTTTCCACTAAATAAAATAAACATTAATTTTGTTTTTTACTCACCCATATCTGTCTTTTCTATTTTTTCAATCCAGACTATAATCTACCACTTTTAGAAAAGGTGGTAGAAAGGTAGAAAGATTCACTGTTCTACCACCTTTAAAGAATAGGAACTATCTGATGTTTTTTTCTTCCTTTCCCATTCATTTTCTCCAATGTGCTTCCTTTAATTAGATATCAAAATAGTCCTTTAATTCTCTTCTATGAAACTAGGAGATAGATGTCAATCCATTATATAATTTTGACAGTAATCCACTCATTTTAAAGGGAAAAATGTTAAATCAGATCTACTTTTCTACTCTTCTGATTGCCATCTTTACAAATAATTTGAATATATTTTAATTCAACAATATTTATTTATACTCATCAAGTAATTCTACCTTTTTAAAGAACTATTTGTTTTCATGTTTTCGCTCTGCCCTTTACTGTATATAAATTGGATAAATCAGTTTGTTTCACCTGAGCCCCCATTTTCCTCAGTACACATTGGGGGTTGAGGATAGACTCTAAAAGGGAACAAGCATTTATGTGATTCCCTCAATATTTCTTAAAATAGCTTGAACAGAAATCACTTTTATTGTGGTCTTTGTATACTAAGTGCCTTGCATACTATCCTAATAAAAATTAGTATTGATAAATGCTTGCTAAACTGAAATTCTTGAAAAATAATCAACAACCACTTATTAAGGACCTAACATGTACCAGATAAAATTAGTAATACCCTTGCTCCTTAATGGTTTTATATTCTAGCAAGGGAGAAAGAGGCACATATATGGGTATGCATAAAACACATATAAAAGATGGGTATGGTACTAGCAGTTGGAAGGTTCAGGAAAGTTCTCACGCAGAAAGACTGGTGCTCGAGCAGTCCTGAAAAAAACTCATGTTTCGAAGGATAGAGACAAAAAGGAAGGACACTGCAAGCATAGGAGACAATCAATACAAAGATACAGAGACAGAAAATAAAATCTCATTGTCTGAGAGATAGCAAGAAAGGGGCATGCTGATTTAGATTGGCATCAGGTTGTAAATTTTAACAAGGAAGTTTACATTTGATGTTAATAGCAATAAGGAGTCACTGGAATTTCAGAGGGAGAAAGTGTGACATAGATCTGTATGTAAAGAAAACCATTTTGGTATTTTTGAAGAGGATTGAGTAAGAAGATGTATTAGGACACTATTGCAATGATCTAAAGGAGATGTGAGTAGGGGCTGAATAAAGGAGACCCATGAGAGACATGGAAATAAAGATAGCAAGATTTGGCAACTGAATATATGGAAAGGTGGCATGGGGCAGTTTGTACAGGGAAGACAGAAAGCACCATGGAGGAGTACTGCAAGTAAAAATAGGCAGTGATGTGTTGGAAACAGGAACCACAACTGATAATCATAGGGGAGAGATGGGACTCTCCACAGAGCCAATCATATGTGAATACAATTAACTATTTAGAAAAATAAAAATAAGCCTAAATAATAGGAGAGATGGTTGAAGTACAATATAAAAAAATGGCAATGCTAATGAAATAAATTTACAGATTCAGAGGTATACCAAATATTATGAGACTAGAAAAAATAATAAAATGCTTAAGGATCATAGTGTATTCTTCCTTGTTTCATGGATTATCATGGACAAAGAATGCATCACCTCACCAACCTACTACTGATAAGCCTCTTGGTATTTAGCAAGGATAATATGCTAAACAGCAGACACACCGTTCTTAAATTTATAATTCAAAATCTTCCTAGATTTGTAGAACCCACCAAGCGTTACACTTTATTGTCAAGGCCTCTGAAATACTAGTTTATGCCACAAAAGGACACGAAAGTAGGACTTTTGTGGAGGCTGGCCCAGTCCAAGGCAGTAGATTAGCATCTTTCTTTAGAATATAATACATCTCAATGAATTCATCTCAGCTATGAAAACATTCTCTTCAGTTATTAACTTTGGAGGCTAGAGTCTTTTTAATGGACCTCCACACTACCCTTCGGACTGCTAAAAGATAATGTAATCATTGTATATATATAAGGTTGAAAAAGACCTTAGATAGAGTGACTACCCTCGACCATCAATGTGTACTGAGGAAAGTGGGGGCTCAGGTGAAATGAACTGATTTATCCAATTTATATACAATAAAGGACAGAGCGAAAGCATTAATTCAGCACTTCTAGCTTCAACTGTCAAGTGTGTGTATATATTTTGTGTAGGGGGGGAGTGTGTATCAAAAAAATGGCCTCTGGTAATCCAAAAATTCTTAGAAGAGTAAATTTTCACAGATCTTTCATAACATGAG
This sequence comes from Sarcophilus harrisii, assembly GCF_902635505.1. NCBI lineage: Eukaryota > Metazoa > Chordata > Mammalia > Dasyuromorphia > Dasyuridae > Sarcophilus > Sarcophilus harrisii. The sequence continues at coordinate 117,321,652 of NC_045428.1, read as the reverse complement.
AGACAGCATAGAAGAGAGCTGACCTCAGAGTCAGAAAGGCCAGGGTTCAAGTTCTTCCTCTCATGCCACCTGTCACCAACTTTCAAGTGCCTTAGGTACCTCTAAGATTTTAAGCTAGAGAAGGTAGCAAGCTATATTGGCAGAGAGAATTTGCTTAGTTAGGAGTTCACTGTATCAAAGAAATTATATTTATCTCTTTTTTCACTTATCCCTATTTCAAAATATAAAACCAAGCAAGAAATAAACACTTAAAAGGGAACCAGTTTCACAAGGAGCTCATGATTGATAATGATCAAAGAAGCTGATGGTGGCATTCATCATCATAGACATGGGAAGGTAAAGAGAATAAGGTAAAAAGAGAAATAGGCAGAGAAATAAAGTTCTACTGTTATATTATCTACTTTTCTGGTAAGATTAAGATTATACCAGAAAACATGAAATAAAGAAATTGAGTATTTCTCAAGAGTCAAGCACACTTACAGAGTTAAGTGAATTCTTGTAAGACAAAAAACAGGAGTTATTAAGTAAGCTATGATATTCATCATATATAATTAATAAGTTCTGTGGATTAAAATACTCATATGCAGATTCTCGTTGCAATGTGGCATAGTGGAAAGAGTATTTTAGTCCTAATTCTGACAATATGTAAATTCAGACCAATCAATATCTCTGGGACTCTACTTTTTTTCATTTGTGATATAAGGGACTTGAACTAGAAGTTAACCAGATACAAAATGACTGTATTAGAATAATATCCAAGTACCTATAATTTAATTCAGTGGTTAAACAGTTTATAAAAAATTGTCTGAGAAAAGACATAAAATTTACTAAAGAATGAAGAAATTTTGCAATGTAAAGATAACTATGTTAATTATTATTAGTTACCAAAAACTAAAGGTATAGAAGAATAGCACCTGTTGACTAAGAAGATAACAAAAGGCTTAAATCTTGAGCACTTTGAGTCAAGTGATTAGAGTGTAAGTTTTTCCTAGGAATTTGGCTTTTGTGAAAAGGCAAAGTGATGTAGGATTATAGGCTAAAGGGAAGCAATGCCCAAATAAGGGTGGGTTTTTTCGTTGTTGTTGGGTTTTGCTGAAGCAATTGGCATTAAGTCTTGTCCAGAGTCACCTGACTTTAGGGCTGGTGCTCTATTCACTGCGTCATCTAGCTGCCCCCAAATTAAGAGTGTTTTAAGAAAAGGAAACCTAAACATGTTTGTAGGTAGCAGAGAAAAACCAATAGACTGGGGAGGAAGATTTTTTTTTAATGACTAAGACTTTAAGTTTAAATTTCTTTAAGATGTGCTGTTTATTTTTCACTTATAAATAATAAATACCAAAATTAAGATGTTGGGCAATTCTTTTCTTCAACCCTTTTGGCCTAGACAGGATTATAGTTTTTGCTATAAGATAAAATTTCTATATTTAGACCAATCTTTATTATGTCTGAGAAATTTAGTCTTTTAAGAGATTTAAGATAAAATAAAAATCAAATTTAAAATAGGGAGAAAGAAGGGTACTAATGGTTCCAAGCCTCAGTGTTTCCAAAAACTCATCCTGTAACAGCATCAAATCTGAGACACTTTTACTCAAAACATCCTGTCCCTTTGGGTATCTCTCTCCTGAAGACCCCCTTTTAGATTCATTATCTTAGAAAGGGCCCAGAGCAGATACCTAATCATTTCCCACCTGTAGGAAGGACTTCATCATGTCCTACCCCATCACCCTTCTATATTCCAACTTCAGCTTTTGTTTTTTTCCCACGTGTTGGCTTCCTCTATTAGATTAAAAGATCCTTAAGGGAAGGGGCTATTTTTGCCTTTTTTTATATTCTTAGTGCTCAGCACAATGTCTGGCATATGCTAAGTAGTGTTTAATAAATATTTATTGACTGACTGACAAGGTAAATTACAGCAGAACTCCATATTACAACTCTTGTGTTGCAACTAGAAAACAATTTGTATTGGATGCAATTGGAACATTTGTGTGACTTTCTCTATCAAAAGTAAGCAACGTGTAAGTAGCAGAGGAGATATAAGGTGGGTTAATCCAAGGCCAAGGTTTAGCAAGACATAAGTAGTAACAGGACAGCCATGCAAGGGATTTGAGAGCTGAGTACAATAAATGTTCAAACTGTTTAACTACAGGATGGAAATTAAAAAAGGGAAAGTGAGAGTAAAGCTAATATGATGACCTAAGAGAGGGAAGGGCAAGGGGCTGGAATGATTGGAGATCAGTGAGAGTGAATAGATTTAGGAGGGATGAAGTACAGGAAAGCTGTAAATTTAGGAGGTTATAGTAGGTTCACAATCATATGAATAAAAGACTAATGTCATGTTCAGATCAAGAGTATGACCAACATTTTGTACGGCTGAAATAAAAGTGAAAGTCATCCTTGAGAAAATGGGAGATCAAAATGTTTGTGAGAATAGCAACATGAATATTGAAGTACCCAAGTGTAAAAGTAGGAAATGGACTGGAGAAGAAAACTATGAAACTAAATACTGAAGAAAATATAACACCCATTTCTGTTAAGTGCGCTCACACAACTCCCAAACGCACACACTTTCACACAGAGTAGAAAATATAGGAATGGACCTTTCTTTAAAATACATCTCTCTAGATAGAGCTATGTAGAGAGATAGATTAAAAAAATATACACATATATGTATGCAAATATGTATATATCTACCATGTGTATACATGTATAAACATGTAAATATGTATCTCAAGAACATCAAATATAATGTTAACTCACTTCCAATAAAATTGGGATGAAAAAAGGTAGCCCACTGTCATCACTTCTATTGACAATATTAGAAATGTCTGCTACAGCCGGAAAACAAAAGAAATCAGAGAACTGAGCATAAAGAAAATTTTCATTTTTCATTTCATAAGAACATTTTAAAGAATCCTAGAGAGTCAAACTAAAAATTAAATCAAGCAACTTAAGCATACTTGCAGAACAGAAACCATAGAATCACCATCATTTCTATATAATACCCAGCAAGAGAAAGAAAAATTCTATTAAAAAAAATACTGCTAGTAAAACAATGTTCTATTTTTTTGAGATAAACTATCCTCTGACAAATAAATCATATGATGGCTTAGGTTCACTAAGTGTAATATTCTTCTCTAAAATGTAATATTATTTTGTTGGGTTTTCTTGGAGTCTCTGGAGACAGCCTTAGTTTCAGTTCAGTAATCACCCCAAATGCAGCCAGGTATTAAAGTCCGAACCCTTTATTGTCTCTCAAAGTCTTGTCTCCTTCACTTGGGGCTGGGCTAGTTTTTCTGGAGGTCTATCTCTCTCCTTAGTTCCAAGAGCTTCTGCTCCCACCTGCCTTCTCTGGCTTCTAAATCTCCTGACTGAATCCTGGCTGAGGCTCCGAGAAATTCTAATACATTTGTGTCTGGCCCTGAGAGCCTCTTGCTTATATGCCCCACACTGAGTATACACCAATCATTATATCACTAGGAAACCATTATTTGTTGTAGGATTAAATCAGTGCTAAACTATATTTAACCACTGTCTTCTCAATTCCATTTAGAACCTTGTTTCAAGTTCTGGCCCATAACATCTCCTTGTAGAATTAAATGAATCATACTGAGCCATGCTAAATTAAATAACTATTGTCTCTATCAATTCCATTGACTTAGTACCTTGTAAGAAACCTTTGTTTCAAGTTCAGAGTTCTGGCCCATAACACGTAAGTACTTATTACTTAGCCAATACTCAGAGCATGCCATTTTCTTAATTCAATAAAATTCCTAAATCAAGAATGAAAAGTAGTAATATGTTGGATTTCTTATTTCCCACATAACTTGTGTGTTTTTCTATTTTCAACTCTAAATAGCTGTAAGTTAATTTCAATTACAGAACTATATTAAGACATATACAAATATTATAGTTTCAAAAACAGGTATAAATAATTTGTAAATAATTATAGAAATAAGATATCTCAGTCAATCTTATCCAATCAACCAAAGCACCTGTTGATACTGTCACTCAAGCAATTATACTATAAAGCATTTTTAAGATCAGAAGCAGAAAAAACTAAGAAAACAGAAGACCTCGAGGAAGCTGACCACAAGGAATCAACTCTCACCCCTCAAAATCTATCTTTAAGATAGAAGGATCTATTGATTTGCCAAGTCTCTACCCTCAAATTCACCCTTCAACATTTTTTTTTCTTTAACTTTCCTAGATTATGCATTCGTTCCCTTTAAACTTCTACAAATTAAATTAAAATTAAATTCATTTAGATGTTACAAATAGCAAATAATCTTGAAAGGATTAAAAGTTATCCATTATCATATTTTTCTAAATTAGTTTAATCTAATCTTGTAGTAGTAACTTGCTATCATAATTTACATTAAAGAAATAAAAATTTTGATTGTGAAAAGGGATATATAGAATAAGAAAGGAAGCACATCGAAAAGTTGAGTAGAACTGAGTGTAGTTCCAAAATGGGGGTTTTTAGGGCAAATTGAGAGTACCAGAATTTTTATTTTACAACTTCACAGTGTAATTACCATGTATTATTGTATATTATACAATTATTTACTTTTATGACTTATCATTGTACTATACTGCATGCTCTATATTGCATTCTACTATCTTGATGTTGTCATCACCAGGGCCCAGCCTTAGTTAAACTTAAGTTTTAGTGCCTCCCTCAGTATTTAAGCACTATATAAGTTTTTTAATGAGCGAGTAAGATGAGCACTTGGCAAGAAAAGCTACTACTCTTTAACCCAACAATTTCACAACTGGGTTAATAATAAATGACAAAAGAGGCATATATATTCTAAAACAGTGACAGCAAAACTCTTTGTTAAGAGCAAAAACTGTAAACAAAGTGAATGCCCATCAGTTGGGGGGAAGGCTGAGCAATTAATGGTATGTGAATGTAGTAAAATATTATTACACCCAAGAAATAATGAATATGAGAAATTCAGAGACATATTAGACTTTTTTGAAGTGATACAGAAGAAATGCTTAGGTGAAAGAAATTGTTTTGGAAAAACTTTTTTTAAAGAAAAAAAAAGGGGTGGGGAGCATTAGGAAGTAAAAAAGCAGTACAGATTTGGAATGGAAAGTAAATGCCAACTAATTCCCAGAAAGAGGGAAGAAAGTATATATTTTTTATTCTCTTTATTTATTATATGAACTCACTCAAGACCTTTAGTTAAGGCCAATAAAAACCATAACTCATTTATGTAGTGCTAAATTTAAGGATGACAAAAAACTTTGAAAATTCAGCTATAATAGGTTACCTATATTCAATTACACAAATATTTGTTGATTAGTCTAAGAAAATAATAATAAATTGTAATAATACTTTCCCTAGGAATATGAAATTGATTTTCAAAAAAAAAAATTAGAAAAGAATTCTTAGAACACAATTTATTTGTCATTTGAGAATGGTGTACAGCAGTAAATCCTTATGATAAATAAACTTTTTTATTTTTAACAAAGTCAAGAAGTTTGGGGAAAAGATCCAGTCTTCTTAGTTTTAGATTGGTAGTACATGCATCATGGCTTCAGACACGGTAAGGACAAGCTGAAGAGAGGGCTGAACTTCTGGGAATCCTAGGATTCTGCCAAATGAGTCAGTTGTGTTGTTTCTATTTCACTCAAAGAGGAAGATCATTGAGCCAAAGCAAGCTACAAAGTTAGGGCAGCAATAGCTTACCTAGACAGAAAGAATTACTGGCTTGCTCCAAGCAAATTAATATCATGACTCTTAATATTTCAATTATTTTTTAAAAATAAAATGTCACATATTGAAGGAATTAGGGTAGGTAATAAAGAAACAAAACTATTACTCTCTGCATAGCACATGATGGCACATTTAGAGAATCCTAGAGAAGTAATTAAAAACTACTACAAATAATAACTTTACAAAGTAGTGGTCAACAAAACCATTTGGTATTGGCTAAGAAATAGAGTTGGGGATCAGGGGAACAGATTAGATTCACAAGACACAATAGTCATTGACTTATAGTAATCTAGTATTTTGTAAACCTAAAGATTCCATTTTCTGGCATAAGAATTCATTATTTGACAAAAAGTTGGTGGGAAAACTAGAAGACAGCATGGCAGAAACTAGGCACTGACTCACATCTTACACTCTATACCAAGATAAGATCGAAATAGGTTCATGATTTAGACATAAAGGATGATTAAAAAAAAAAAAATCAGAAGAACAAGGGATAGGTTGTGTGGAGAAGGAATATATGGCTAAAGAACTAAAGCAAAATGGGTAATTTTAATTACATCAAATTAATTTTTTTTTGCCCAAAGTCAATGCAGTCAAAAATTAAAAGGGAAGCAGAAAGCTGGGGGAAAAACTATTTTTGATAAAGGCCTCATTTCTTTCTTTTTTTTTTTTTTTTTGGGGGGGGGGGGGGGAGAGGAGAAGGCTGAGGCAATCGGAGTTAAGTCACTTGCCCAGGATGGGTTAAGTGTCTGAGGCCAAATTTGAACTCAGGTTCTCCTGATTTCAGGGCTGGTGCTCTGTCCACTGCGCTATCTAGCTGTCCCCCTCATTTCTAAAATATATAGAGAACTGACTCAAATTCATAATAGAAGCTATTCTCCAATTGATGGTCAAAGGATATGAACAGACAATTTTCAGATGAAGAATTAGAGCCATTTCCAGTCATATGAAAACATGCTCTAAATCACTATTGATTAAACAAATGCAAATTAAAACAATTTTTGAGATACCACTAAATACCTTTCAGATTGGAGAAGATAATGATAAATGTTGGAGAGGATGTCGGAAAACTGGGCACTAATATGTTGTTGATGTAATTGTAAACTGATTCAATCATTCTGGAGAGCAATTCCAAACTATGGCCAAAGGGCTATCAAACTGTTGCATACCCTTTGATACAGCAGTGTCTCTACTGGGCCAAAGAGATCATAAAAAAAGAAAAAGGACCCACATGTGCAAAAATGTTTGTAGCAGCCCCTTTTGTAGTGGCAAGGAAGTAGAAATGCATAATATAATCAGAGATCTTTGAAATATGATAGTTATGATCTTTTTTGTTTGTTTGTTTTGGGGTGGCTTTTGGATCATCCAGTGATTCTTAAATTTGGAACATAAAATTTTGCAAAAGTGAACACTGAAAGCCGCCTTTGTATATATTTGGAAATATACTATCAAAAAAAAATATTGTTAAAAAAAACCTGAAGTGTTACACTGAAATGTACCCTTGATAAACATAATCTACTAGACTATCATTAATTGGGAAATTGAAGGAGAAACTACATACAGTGTGTCATTTTTTCCCAGTCTCTTAAGAGTCAAAGTTTTCTGCAACCAGAAAACATTTAAGAATTAAGTATTTGATTTTAATGGGAAAGGGGAATGATACAAGTATTCCCTAAAAATAATAATATAATCAGAATCATAGAGAGTCCAAGACAGAGGTCCCAGAAATGAGTTTGCTTAAGAGAACAAAAGAAAGGGAAGGGGAGAAAAGATACATCTGAAAGAAAAAGTGAGGTAATTTATCTTACACAACTGTGGAATTCAATAAGACGAGGGGGAGTCAGTGGAGGGTCAGGCATCACATGAACCTCACTTTTATCTAGAACACACATAGTTTGATATAGAAATGTATTTAACTCAAAAAGGAAACAGGAAAAAAAGGGGGGACAGTGGAAAAAGGGGAATGAGAGGATAGATCTAAGGAGAAATTCATCATAACAAAAACAAACCCTAAATTCAAACAGGGCTACATGAAGAAGACTTTAAAGGGCAAGAAGTTGAGGCTAAGAACTTTTAGAGTAGTCTTGATTTGGGACAAAGAAGAGGGGCTGAGAAGTAGAAACTTCATCAAATACAAAGCATTAGTGTTGAGCACACTTCTATTTGATGTTTCTCTTCTATATAATGAAGGGGTAGGAAACCAAAAAAAAAAAAAAAATGGAGGGAAACACATAAAATTAACAAGTTTTTGATGGGCTTTCAAGAACAGAGCTAAAATAGAGGAAGCACTATAGCCATGTTTTCCCAACACCCCCCTCCAAATTATTTTAAAATAACACATCAAATTTAATTTTGGAGCAGCAAAGCCAAAAAAAAAAAAAAAAAAAAAGTTGAAGCGAGACATAATTCCAGTGCAAGACAACTTAAAGAAGTGTCAGAAAGAGAATTCTGTGACAATGGGGGTAGGGGGTTAGCCCAGGAGCATATGTGGAAACAACTTCTCTGTTAAGACTTAGCAGAAGCAATAAAATAGTATAAGTCTCGGAAGCTTTCAGTCCAAAGACAGTGAGGATTGTGCAAGTGTTCAGAAAAAGATTTTGGGAGACCCTATGCTAGCACTCAGCACAGGAAAGAAATCAAAAGAATGAAAATATAAGAAGAAAATATGAAAGATCTTCTAGGAAAAAGTTTGAGGAGAGATAATTTAAGAATTACTGGAAGAGAGTCATGACCAGAGAGAGTCCAGATGTTATAATTCAAGAAATTATCAAGGAAAACTGCTCCATTTTTCTAGAACCAGACAGTAAAGTAGAAATTCAATGAACAACTCCAATAAAATCCCAAAATGTAAACTGAACACCAGAGCTCTCAGCTCAAAAAGAAACTACGTCAAGCAGTCATAAAGAAACTAAGTATCATGGAGATAGGGTCAAGATCACACATGATTTGGCATTAACAGGGTAAGGTACTTGGAATATGATATTCTGGAAGGCAAAGGAGCTAGGATTACCACTAACAATAACCTACCCAGCAAAATTGAGTATAATTCTTTAGGGGAAAAAAATTACACATCCAATGAAATAGAAGACTTTTAAGCATTCCTGATAAAAAGACAAGAAATGAAGACAAAATCTGACTTTCAAATTTAAGGCTCAAGAGAAGTAAATATGTAGGGGTAATTAAATGGTGCAGTGGATAGAGCACTGGCCCTAGAGTTGGAAGGACCTGAGTTCAACTGTGACCTCAGATACTTAACACTTCCTAAATATGTAATCCTGGGCAAGTCACTTAACCCCAAATGCCTCCCCCACCGCCACCCCCCAAAAAAAGGTAAACATGATAGAGAATTCATCAAGAAATTGGGTAAGATATGGAGATAGGAGACATGTAACTCTAATAACTTATACAGGGAATGGGAGTGAGTTGACTATGTTGTGATGATCTAAAAAAATCCAACTAATGGATGGGCAAGAAAAAGGGATGTACTAGAAGAAGGGGAAAGGAGAGGAAGAATTAGGGAAAATTATGTCACATAAAAGAGGTACAAAGAAGAGCTTTTACAGTAGAGGAGAAAATGTAGGGGAAACAACACCTGAATCCCACTTTCAACTAAACTGTTTCAAAGGGAAAAAACTATATATACACAACTAAAGAAATCTATCTATGGGGAAACCAAGGGCATAATGGATAGAGCATTGGTGGTAGAATAAGGAGAATTTTGGCCAAGCCATTTAACCTCAATTGCTTCTAGGAAGGTGGGTGGAAAAAAGGAAGAAGGAAGGGAAAGAAAAATCGAGGGAGGGAGGAAGGGACAGAAGAGGAACAGGGGATAAAGGGACAGACGTCTATCTTACTCAAAAGGTAAGTAAGAAGGGAAAGGGATAAACAAAAGGTAAGAGAATGACAGAAGAAAATGAAGAGAGGCAGTGTTTGGAAACAAAACTAATTTTTGGGGAGGGACAGGGTAAAAAGAGAGAAGAACATAAGCAAAAAAACAGGATAGAGGGAAATGTGCAACTGGTAATCATAACTGGGTATGTTAATGGAATGAACTTAACCTTAAAGCAGAAGCAGGTAGCAACCAGAATCCAACTATATATTTTTACAAGAACCACACTTGGAGACAGAAACACACTGCTAAAATAAGAGGTTCAAACAAAATCTATTATGCTTCCGTAGGAAAAAAAGGCAAAGGTCATAGTCATCTCAGGCAAAATAAAATTAAAGTAGATCTAATTAAAAGAAATAATCAGGGAAACTGCATTTTCCCAAGAGTTACCATAGGCAATGGAGTAATAAATTCTAAACATATATGTAATTCTAAACATACATGTACCAATGGCAGAGCAGCCAAATTCTTAAAAGAAAAGTTTAATGTGTTACAGGAGTAGATAGTAAAATTATACTAGTGAGGGACCTCAACTTTCCCCTCTTAAAAGAGTTATATAAATCTAACCAGAAAATAAATAAGAAAAAGTTATGATGATGAATAAAATTTTAGAAAAGTTAGACATAACAGAGTTCCATAGAAAACTGAATGGAAATAGAAAGGAGTCTACCTTTTTTTCTTGGCTATATATGCACCTTCACAAAAACTGATCATGTATTAAGACATAAATACCTCACAAACAAAAGCAGAAAAGCAGAAATATTAAATGTACCCTTTACATATCATAATGCAATTTTGCATTAAATAAGTGGCTGTGAAAACACAGATTAAAAATTAAATGGAAACTAAATAATATAATCCTAAAGAATGAATCAGTCAAAGAACAAATCATAGAAACAATCATTTCATCAACAATAATGACAATAAGACAACATACCAAAATTCAGGGGATGCAGTCAAAGCAGTACTTAGGAGAAAATATTTATCTCTAAAATTTGATATCAATAAAGGGAAGATCAATGAATTGGGCATGCAGGTGCTTTTCTGAATACAAAGGTATGTAATCATCCCTATTAAAAATTATCTTGTTAGATGCATTCTACTATTGTAGTCTATGGAGATCTTTCTAAATCCTGATTCTGTTATTCAAAAGATTAGCTCTCCCTCCCAGCATCCTATAACCTACCAAATCTAAAAAACATTCAAACTACACATTAAGAAAAATGCTCAACAGAAGACAAGTACAAAAATTAAAGTATTAGAGACGTCATAAATATTGACACCAGTATACCATTCAGAAATCATCTACACACCTAAAATTCATTCTACCTTTCTCAATTTTGTCCACAAAAATAACAAGAAAATGAAATGTCTTCTTAAAATCAAATTATGCTATGTCTGTGGAATTTCCCTGATCTGCCAGTCTAGCAACACTGTCCAAAAAAAAAAAAAAAAAAAGGGAAGAAGTTAGTCCAGTTTAACTTGTTCTTTAATGAAACTATTCTGGCTCATAAGCCATCAGTGCTTTCTTTCCAAATGTCCACAAACCATCCTTTTAATAATCCATTCTAGAGTTTAAACAGGAATCAATTCTACCATTTTAAGAATCCTTTATCCCCACCTTTTAAAAACTGGATGGCATTTAGCTTTCTCCAGCAGCACAGCGCAAATCTCTCATGCTCCATGATTTCTTAAACATCACCATGAGCTCAGCACTAATTACATATTACAATTTCAATATCCTGAAATGCATCATTCATCCCGACTTGAAATCACTGAAAGCAATATGATACTCCATCACTTCATTTATCTGCAGTTTAAATTTACTATGAACCAATTTTGTTTTATGAAGGATATCGTTGACAGAAGCAAAATAGTTGAGTAATAATACTGGATTCTTTCTGCCACTACCCTCATTCAATCAATTCCAGATAACATACCTATCCATTGTTTAATCTTCAACATAATTTTAAAAGATTTTTTTTTAATGAACACAGCATTTAAGATAAGCCTCGGAATAATTCTGTACTTATTTCTTACTTGTTTAAAAAACCATGTCCCTTCTTTTGTATTCATTTCCAGTTACCTATGTTTATTTCCATTGTCTGTACATCAACTTTAAGAGTTGTTCAATGTATTTTGTGTATCCCTAATACTTTCTTTGGACAGGCAGCCCTTTTCTTCCTCCATCACTCATTTTTATTAATAACAATTACCTTCCACAGCACATCCCATTCCTCTTCAATCAACTTACCTTACAGAATCTTACAGCATGCAACCATATCTATCTTTTCTCTAAATTCTGAGACCCAGCCTCCCAAGCCTTAAGATAGGTGCCAGCCTATGGTTTGTTTTTATGTTGTTTTTGTTTTTAAAACAGGGAACTTTCTATAACTTCTATTTTATCTACTAGTTTGAACTCAAATTCAGGATTGCATTTCCCTTTGTGATTTCATTTTTCAGAACATGGAAGAAATCATCATTCAAGACAACTTTATTTTTCAGCTGGCTGAACAAATGGTGGTTTTTAGTAAAAAGAAAACTCCAATATATAGCTAAATATATACAGCTGAACAAATAATTTAAGCTCCCCTATCATTACCATATCACATCTGAACCAGCTCTATATCTTACTCCCAGAACTGGGTGTTCTATAGCATTATTTCCACTATAGTATTACTTCTATCTTTTACACCCTTGTTTAAATATTCTTTAACAATTTTCCCTCAAAAATTTCCACATAAAATTATATATTAATTGTGTTTTTTAACCAAAATGTTCCTTCTAAGGGTTGACCTCTGAGAACCAAATTGTAGTCAGTAGCCTACCATGTAGAATTTACCTCCTTTGTGCAACAAAATCTGTGCATCTGTATAGACTGCCAAGGCATATTGCTGTCCTTTTTTCTCGATGTTATATAAATTACTATGAATCTCCCCTGCTTTTCAAATTACTATGCTGCATCTGCCATGCATTGCATCTACTATTCTGGATCTGCAGAATCTGTTTCTGTCCTATCTGGCTTAACAGTTAAATCAAACAGTTTTCTTCCCTTCCAATTTCAGTTTTAAGCCCTTAAATGGTTGGGAGGCAGGAGGGAGAAGAAGAGGAGCAGTAGCAGCACATATCAAGTGCTGCCTTTCAATATATCAAAATGCAGTAACTTTAGGGCTGCCTGTTCTTCAAAATTAAGGTCTCTCCATACTGGGCCATGTGGGATCAAAAACCATTGCCACCTTATAATCTTCAGAGTAGAAAGGGTAAATAAGATGAGGAAGGCTTGAAGCCAAAAATAAGTAAAAAGATTCTTAAGATTCTAGCTATTCTAAATTAATTTCTATATAATTATTCAATATGATTTATTATATGATAAACATTTTGCTATACACTAGAAGAAACTAAAATAAATGAAACATGATCCCTGCCCTAAGCTTATTTAGTAGCAAGAAATAAAATACATAGACAAATATGTAATACTATACAGAATATAAAAGAGGTCCTAAGCAAGATAAAAAAAACAGAAAAGATTATTTCTGATTAAACAATCAGAGAAGTCTTAATGAAGTGAAATAGCGTTTGATATATGGGCACATTTTCAAAAACCAAAGATGGGAAAGAGTAATCCAGGCAAAGGAAATGGCAAGGGAACAAAGTCACAAACTATCATAGAAAGCAATCTGGTATTATAACCCAAAATTCGCTCAACTATGCATACCTTTTAACCTTGATCCAATGATACCACTAACTAGAGCTATACCCAAAAGAAATCAAGCAAAGATAAAAAAGGATCCATATTTCAAAATATTTATAGCAGGTCATTTCTTTTTGATGGCAAAGACCTGGAAACTAAATAAAAGTGTCCATAAGTTTGGGGGAATGGCTGACCAAATTATGGTAGACAGATATAATGGAACACTACTCTGCCAAAAGAAATGATAAAAGTGACAATTCAGAAAAAACCTGCAGTAGAAACAGAGAACAAATTACACTATTACAACTTTGTAAAAACAAACTATGAAAAAACCAAGAACTTTAAACACAATGACCAACAATTTCATGATGTGGCATGCTATTTGCCTCTTAATAAACTCAGGATATAGAATGATATTGATATATATTTCTTATATGCTCCAAGAAGGAATTTGTTTTTTGTGATTACACATTTATTTTAAGAGTTTTGGCAGCTAGGTGACACAATGGATAGAGTGCAAGGCCTGAAATCAGTCGAGTTCAAACCCAACCTCTGATACTTCCTAGCTGTAAAATCTCTCGATAAATCTCTTAACTCTATTTGCCTCAGTCTCCTCATGTATAAAATGGGGACAATAATAGCCTCTACCCTCAGGGATGTTATGAGCATCAAATGAGACAATAATTGTAATATACTTGGAACAGTACCTGATAAAAAAAGTAAGCATTATATAAATGTTAATTATTATTCTAAATTTAATTAAAAAAAAAAAAAAGAGGCAAGCAAGTATTAACCTATTATAAGGAAGAAATAGTAGTGCAGCTTGGTTGAACGGAGTATGTATAGAAAGGTAAAGATACAGGGCTAGAAAAGGAGGGAGGTGACCGAGTGGGGCTTTTCCAACCAGGCTTAAGAATAAGGAGTCGCTGAAAAATATTGGGCCGAGGCGTAACATGCTCAGCTGAGCATAAGGAAATTAATTTTGTATGTATGGAATGGAGAGTTTGGAAATACTAACAACATACCACACAAGGATGATTAAGAATCTAGAGAAATTATGGAGACAGAATAACAGGATAAGAGAACTGACTAGATATAAATGAGAATTGAGAATAGGAAGTCAAAAAATAACTGAGAAATTTTACATGGGGGAAGAGGAGAAAAAAAAAAAAAAGAACAGTAAATGAATTTAAGCCTCTAGACTTTTATGGAAATTGCAACAGATTTTGGAGAGAATTTGATGATTTTTTAAAATTACATTAGATTAATCAAATAATTAATTAAATGTAATTTTAAAATAATTTTTTAAAATTAAATTGTAAATTATTGAGGTGTGAAAGAACTAGACAAGGCAAATGTTGACACTACCTGGATTTCACCAAGTCATTTAACAACATCTCTTTAGGATTCTCTGAGAGAACAAGGAGACCATAGGGCAGAGGGAGGTGGGGGTGGGGATGAATGAGAATGTTAACAGACTGATTTGCAGCAAGAGAACTATGTGCACAAAGAGTGTTGAATGATGCCCATCTTGAGAGAAATATCTAGTGTGACACAAATCTCTGCTTAATTCAATTCTCTCAAGCATTTTTATTAAAATCTCAGATAAAGCATGTTCTTTAAATCTTAGGCCAAAAGTCAAAGGAATAGCTAATAAACTAGATTTTTTTTTAAAAAATAGGGATTCAAAAGTTCTAAGAGGGATAATTGTGTAAAACTAATTAGGACAAAGTCCACATTTGGAGTTTGTATTTTTTTTTTTTTTAATAATTATATAAATACAAAATGAGGAAAATGACAAAGACTTCATCTGAAAGAGTTTAGGAGTTTTGGTAGACTATAATTAAGTGGATGAGGTAAAAGATTAAAAAATAAAAACAATGCAGCATTAAAATATTTTTTTTCCTTGGGTAAAATAAATGAAAGTTCATTTATACTATACAGGCACATCTGGAATACTATAATCAAATCAAATCAACAAGCATTTATTAAGCACCTACTAAGTTCCAGATACTGTTCTAATAAGCCCTGGACCCTAGAAAGGGCTGAACAAAAACCAAACAAAAACCAAAAGTCCATTCTCTCAAGGAGCTCATAGTCTAATGGGGGAAACTACCTACAAAGAACGGTGTACAAACAAGATAAATTGGAGATAATTTTAAAGGAAAGACATTAAGATCATGGAAGACTGAAAAAACCATCTTGCAGAAGTTAGTTGGAACTTAAGCTGACATTTGAGGAAAATCAATGAAACCAGGAGGCAGAAATGGTGAGGGGAACATGAAAATGCCTAGAGTATGGAAAAGAAATAGCAGAGGAGTCAGTGGATCACAGAATATGTGAGAATGAATAGGGTCAATTCTGGACACTTATTAAAAATCTGGATGTTTTCCATTAAGAAGTGACTTGGATTGTCGAGAGGCCAAAAAAATTACATGAAGATTTTTTTTTTTAATCTAGGTCATTATAAGACTGTAAGAGTCCCTATTTTTATTTGAAAGTATGCCATGTAGAAGCAGTTAGTTGGTGCAATAGATAAGAGCACAGGCCTTGAGTCAGGAGGACCTGAGTTCGAATTTGGCTGCAGACACTTAACACTTCCTAGCTGTGTGACCCTAGGAAAGTAATTTAACCTCAAATACCTCAGCCAAAAAAAAAAAAAAAAAAAAAAAGTATGCCATGTGGAGAGTCTATATATTCTATGTAAGAAAACTAAGATTAATAAAGCAGATCATATAGATACACATACAAGCTGTTCAAAAACAGCAGCTCTTGATACTTGACATGAAAATTAAAGAAATGATAAAAATAATTCTGAAAAAATTATTACTATTATTTCCCTGAACTAGAAGTACATTTGCCCAACACTGCAGTTTGAGACAAAATAAACCAATTATCAGGCTTTCTACCCTCATCCTTATTCAATCACATATTTTTTCCCACCAGGTTTATTTCCTCAAAGTTATAACCTTATTACAGAATCAAGACGTTTTATAATTAAGATCACCTAAGAAAAAGGTCAAGTGTTAATTATATGACATTAAATGATTCAGAAATTATGTAATCATGCCTAATTGTAAGAAGCTAAAAAATAGTTTCACATCCAGTCTTAAATAGCATATTAAAATCAGTAATGTCAAGGAATGATTCTATTCTAATCCTGTCATGAAAAAAAAAGACAAAAATACAAAATTGTAGCTTTGTAGCAATTCTAAAATTCTATGAACAAGGAATTTCAATAGCTATGAAAACACGGGTCAGAATTGGTTTGAAGTAAAAAATCATTGGCTGGATACTATGCTGATTCAGAACAGAAAAAAAACAAACAAACCAACCCTTTTTTGTTGTTTTCCTAGATAACCTATAGAAAATATAACTGTCTTGGGGGATGAGGGAAATTTTTTTAAATCCATGCACTGGAGTTTTTGTTTTTTTTTAATTTTAAAAAATTAATTTCTTATTTAATTAAATATAAAATAAAAAATAATAGGAAAAAAATAAAGACAGAAGAGGAAAAACAAAACTTTGTCTTATGTCCAGCAAAACATCAGAAAGGATTCAAAGTATATAACATTAAATTTCCATTTCAAGAAAGTGTCTGTGTGTGTGTGTATCAGAGGAAATTATGTTCATGAGTTTCCATCTTTTGTATGCTTCCTTGGAAGGTTATTCTTCTGTTCTTTCTGAGCACTTTCAACTTTATTCTTTTTTTTTTTTTTTTTGGAGTTGTTTTAAATAGGGGTTTAAAAAATAAATCATGGGAGGATCAAAATAAATCCTGAATATTTTCATATATAATTTCTAAAGAATTTTTTTTTAAATTCTGAATACTTCAGCTATTTAAAATCAGGAAACAAAAGCTAAGATGCATGAAAAATTGTTCAATGTAAAATTTTTCTAACTGGTAATATTCACAAATAGAGATGTAAATTTTCAAATCACACCAGAATACTGTTGTTTAATGCACGAAAAACCATGGCATTGGGCTGTTTTAAAAAATGACTTTAAAATAAAACTCACCTCCTAATATAAAACAATAGTTAAGTATAGTGTAAACGGCAAAAAAAAAAAAAAAAAAAAAAAAAAACACTTTTCGACCACCTATTCCAAAAGCAAAATGTGCCCTTTGCTCCTCATACTTCCACATGCTCTGGAATCTTTTCAGAAACTACCCTCCTTCCCAGATTTAACAGCTCCAAGTCCTCCACCTTTGAATGAATAAAAAAGGGGGTGGGGCAGTCTCCAATGTGTGTGTGTGTGTGTGTGTGTATCAGAGGAAATTATGTTCATGAGTTTCCATCTTTTGTATGCTTCCTTGGAAGGTTATTCTTCTGTTCTTTCTGAGCACTTTCAACTTTATTCTTTTTTTTTTTTTTTTTGGAGTTGTTTTAAATAGGGGTTTAAAAAACAAATCATGGGAGGATCAAAATAAATCCTGAATATTTTCATATATAATTTCTAAAGAATTTTTTTTTAAATTCTGAATACTTCAGCTATTTAAAATCAGGAAACAAAAGCTAAGATGCATGAAAAATTGGTCAATGTAAATTTTTTCTAACTGGTAATATTCACAAATAGAGATGTAAATTTTCAAATCACACCAGAATACTGTTGTTTAATGCACGAAAAACCATGGCATTGGGCTGTTTAAAAAAATGACTTTAAAATAAAACTCACCTCCTAATATAAAACAATAGTTAAGTATAGTGTAAACGGCAAAAAAAAAAAAAAAAAAAAAAAAAAACCCACTTTTCGACCACCTATTCCAAAAGCAAAACGAGGCCTTTGCTCCTCATACTTGCACATGCTCTGGAATCTTTTCAGAAACTACCCTCCTTCCCAGATTTAACAGCTCCAAGTCCTCCACCTTTGGATGAATAAAAAAGGGGGTGGGGCAGTCTCCAAGTTTTCAATCCAGGTTTAGTGGTACCAGAGTGCGAGAGCCAAACTGACCAGTTTAGACCTTTGGGAGGAGAAAAGCGGGGCGGAGCAGAAAACGAGGTGTGTCGATGAGGGCATGGGAAGAAGATGGGGAGGTGATTTCACCGTGTCGGAGGTGACTCAGGAGATGAGTTCACAGGGATTGGAGAGTGGGGAAACTCATTCCTCCTTCCCCAAAAAAAGGCATTTAAAGGCAATTACGGAGTCCGACCCCAGCGAGAGGTAACGAAGAAGGACGGGGCGGGGGAAGGGGTTTCACGGCTGGGGAGGGAAGCGGAGAAGGCAGGCTTGTCGGGAAGCGAGGCCGAGGCCGGGGGTATAGATATATCCAAGGGCCCGGTCACTGCCAACACCAAGGAAGGGGGCGGGAAAGGCTAGAAAGAGGAGCCTCCGAGGGGACTACCAGCGGGAGGAGGCCTCGGCGGAACGAAGTCCCAGCCACTGGGGGAGGCGTGGAGCAGCCTGGAGGCCGGGCGGGCGGAGGGACGAAGCACTCGAGGCTCCCTGGCTACAACTCACTCACCTGGTTGGTGACCTGAAACGGAAAAAGAAAACGTGGTTCAGGCATCCATTGCTCGGGCTCCTGGGCCCCCGCCCGACCCCGCCCGACCCGCCGGCCCGTCGCTCACCTCGGGATTGGCCTCCAGAGGCAGCCAGCGGTGAGTCTCCATGGCCGGCTTGCTTAGCTTTCGCCTCCGTCTCCCGGCTCCAGCTCTGACAGCCACAGGCACCCTCGCGGCTTCCGCCCCCGCGCCTCCTGACCCGGGGCCAGCCCAACCCACCCTCTTCGTGGGGAGGGGAAGGAAGAAAAACAAGCCTGAGTCACGTAAGCCGCTCGTCACCACGTTGGGTTTCCCTGCGTGACTTCTCAGTCTGACACAAATCTCTGACTTCAACGAAGTCAGAAAGAAAAAGTCCAAGCTCGGGAACGGGGGCGGGGAAACGACCCTGAATTCGTGGATCTCTCCCCTTGGGCATATGACGCTTGGGCTCTCCCAAGTCCCCGAGGCAGAGTAAGCCGCTTCTGCGCACGCGCCTGCCCTGCGCCGCGTGGTCTCCGGCTCCCTCTTCTTTTCTGCTCTAGCCACTACTCGGAGGCGCTAGGGGGCGCGCGTCTCCTCTTCTGGCTCTAGAAGGATCCAATCTACTTGCCGGAATAGGCTACGGACGCTAGGGGGCGATCGTTCCTTTTTGACTTTTCCCTTCCTCGTGGGAAATTGAAGAAGGAATAGTTGGTATCTGTTACAAGTTGGGTCTGGGCGCGTTGAGCCCCAGGTTTCTCGCTACACGTATTTTTTTCTTCCCCTGGAGACTCCGAACGACTTGACAAAAGGAACTGGGGCGCCTCCTAACGGCCTGCTTTATACACTAAAATCCTCAAGGAGGGGGCGGGGGGGGGGGGGTGGGGGGGGGGCGGGGGGGGAGGGGGGGGGGGGGGGGGGAGGGGAGAACAGATCTTAGTGCTCAGGGAAAATCAAGGAGAGGAACATAAAGGAAGTCAGTCAGCTAGCAAAAAAAATGGCTTCAAAAACTGCTGCTCCCCATTGTATTCAAAATCACTTCTATTGGCCCTTATCCATAAAGTAACCTGCCTTAAAGGAATCTGCTGCCTCACCCCAAACGACCCTCTACAAAGTCTTAACCCTGAAAAGAGAGGAAATCTGTAAAGTGTGCCTTAGCAAGAGGACACCGGGTGCATTGTGGGTATGTTCATATATTTTTTTTTTTTTTTTTTTTTTTGGAAAAAAATGCATATTTATTTTCACAAGTCTGTAATAAATATCAATTAACATTTCCTTTAATTATGAATGTAGTCAACAAATTTTATTATGTTTAAATTTTTTTTTTTTTTATTCAATAGCCTTTTATTTACAGGATATATATATATATATGGGTAACTTTACAGCACGTTCATATATTCTTGCAACACCCCACTGGAAACAAGGCCAGAGAAGCGCCGTTCTCTGAGATTAAAGAAGCATAGAACTGATGGAGATTGTCTGCAGAAGTAATTCACCCTTAAGGGAGAATTTGTGAATGATGAGATCAGGGTTTAAATGTAATTGATAGAAAATGAAATGTAATCAGTTATAACTCGTCTCAGAAAATTCCTTGACAGAAGTGGCGATTTCTTTTCAGGGACTCTAGAAAAATGCAAAGAAATGAGGATTTGTCAGTTTAGGCTAGGCAAATTCTGATGATCCTTTTTTTAATTTTTTTTTTCTTCCCAAGACACAGACATCACTCCTTCCCACTTGAGTGAATTTTTTTTTTCCATTCTCTCCCTCTTGTCCTGCCCCCTCCCAACCAGTCAATTGTCAATCTTCCTTATTCTATCTCAATACATCTATCTCATCTGCTCTTTTCTCTACTCACCATTCAAATAACTTTTGCTAGACTATTTTAGAAAGGCTTCAACTTTCCTCTAAACCCTCCCCTCTCCAATCCAATCTCCACAGGAATGACAAATCAAGAGTCATTCCTCTGATCAAGTCATTCCTCTGATCAAGATTTTTTAGTGTTGTTCCCTCTTAATCCCAGGAAAAAGAGGGAATGTTATGGCATTTCAAACTTGTCCCTTATTGCTCCACAATGGTTGCCTCACCCCTTAAATCACCTTTGCAGCTACCTAGTAATCCATACCTAAAGAATGAATCCACCCTAAAACTGAAATTTCTTTCTTTTTTTTTTTTATTTAATAGCCTTTTATTTACAGGTTATATGCATGAGTAACTTTACAGCATTAACAATTGCCAAACCTCTTGTTCCAATTTTTCACCTCTTACTCCCCACCCCCTCCCCCAGATGGCAGGATGACCAGAAGATGTTAAATATATTAAAATATAAATTAGATACACAATAAGTATACATGACCAAACTGTTATTTTGATGTACAAAAAGAATCAGACTCTGAAATATTGTACAATTAGCTTGTGAAGGAAATCATAAATGTAGGTGTGCATAAATATAGGGATTGGGAATTCAATGTAATGGTTCTTAGTCATCTCCCAGAGTTCTTTCTCTGGGCGTAGCTAGTTCAGTTCATTACTGCTCCATTAGAAATGATTTGGTTGATCTCGTTGCTGAGGATGGCCTGATCCATCAGAACTGGTCATCATATAGTATTGTTGTTGAAGTATATAATGATCTCCTGGTCCTGCTCATTTCACTCAGCATCAGTTCATGTAAATCTCTCCAGGCCTTTCTGAAATTATCCTGTTGGTCATTTCTTACAGAACAGTAATATTCCATAATTTTCATATACCACAATTTATTCAACCATTCTCCAACTGATGGACATCCATTCAGTTTCCAGTTTTTAGCCACTACAAAAAGGGCTGCCACAAACATTCGTGCACATACAGGTCCCTTTCCCTTCTTTATAATCTCTTTGGGATATAATCCCAGTAGTAACACTGCTGGATCAAAGGGTATGCACAGTTTGATAACTTTTTGAGCATAGTTCCAAACTACTCTCCAGAATGGTTGGATTCATTCACAACTCCACCAACAATGCATCAATGTAAGAGTGAAATTTCTAGGAACAATAACCTACCTGAAGTCTACCATAGTCTGACTACTATGAAGTCTTCAATGATTACTATTTGTAGTCTATCATACCCCTCTATCTCAGTAATTCTGAACCACACTGTCTCATTTGATTTAAACCTCACTTTCCATTCCCCCCTTATTCCTATCTTCCTCAATCTAACCCCCACAAGTCCCGCAGTAAATCTACTCACTCATTCCACTTAATACTCTCCAGAATGCTTGCTCTGAAGTTAATAAACTTAAGCCATTTTCTTTTCATGCCTTACATGTTCTTGAACTCACTAAGACCTGCCTTCCTGCAAATGACACTGCTTGAAGATTTCTTGCTACCCTATGCCATTTCCAGAATCTCCCACTACCACTATCATTCAGTAAACTCTACTCTTTTGAACTTCTTTGAAAACATATTTATGACTCAAACAAGATTCTAGGAGCTGTTACCAACTGACATCCAGGACTCTCTCTCCTTCCTGTATAAATTCAGTACCTCGCTCAGTCTTTCTTTTCTCCCAATAATAAAATATTTCAATATGCATTGTGTTAATCCTTCAAACACTCTAATTTACCAGTTTTTCAATTTATTCATTATTGATAACCTACTCCTTGACCCCACCTCCGTAGAAAGTCATACTCTTGATTTTCCCTTCACTCAGAAAAGTTTCACTTCCATGTTCATAAAGTCTGAAATTCCTTTATCAGAGCATAATCTATTGTCATTCCACCTCTTCCTTAGCTTTGCAACATTTAACTCCTCTATTTTCCTCTATACTCTCCACCCCTTCAGTTCTTTCCCAGAGCTTCACCCTATGTTACCTATGCTCATCTCTGTTCCCCATCTTGATCCCTGGAAAACCAGTTGAACTCTACACACTCCTCATTTTTTGAGTCTTTTGCCCCTTTTTTCTATCAACAATGTGCTGCATCAAACCCCAATTTTGTATTGCACTCAATTGTCTCCGCTACTATTCATAATCAACTGAATAAAATGGGCAAAAATCATGAAATTCTGCTGACTGGGTCCACTATAAATTTGTCATGCATTATCAACTGGGCTGTCATTCAAACAAGGCAATTCTTTTCTATTTCCCTAAATAGACCAGTCTGCCTCCCTCAACACATTTTCCAAATCTTTTCATCCCTCTTCAAATCTTCCATGGCTCACCCTCCCTTTACCCTTTGAGCTGAGAACTCTGGCATATTTCATCAAAAAAGTTGACTAGAACTCTCTCCTCTTGGTGTGATCTCACATCATTCAGATGTTTCCCCTCCATCTCCTCCTATATGGAGTGAAAAACAAAATGACTGTTCTTTTAGCCAAGGCAAATCCTCCACATACTTTTAAAATATTGATTCATTAATTCCCTTTTATCTTCTCCAACAGTTTGGCCCCTTTTAGCCTTTTCACTCTGATTCACCTTCCATCTCTGCATATCTGCCAGTTACTTCTCTACTGCCTACAAACAGAGAGATGTATTCTCCATCTTCAAAAAACCCTCATTTAATTCATTCTTCTCTGATGACTATTGTCAACTATCTTTCTTGCTTTTGTTGGCTAACCACCTTGAGACTATCTATAATTGCTGCCTCCACTTTATTTCCTCTCCCTCTCTGCTTAATTCACTGTAGTTTGACGTCCAGCGTCAAAATTTAACTGAAATTGCTTTCTCCAAAGTTACTAATGATCTTTTGAATGCCAAAACTAAGGGTTTTTTCTCAGTTTTCAGCACTGACCTCTCTGTATCCTTTGAGATTGTCTTTTGATAACATCTTTTCTTTAGATTTTGAGAACCCATTCTTTCTTAGTTACCTACCTGTCTGACTGCTCATCTCCTTTTCTGAATCTTTATCCAAGTCACTCCCACTGATCATGAGTGAACCCCAAGGTTCTGACCTGAGCCCTTTTCTCCTATACTTTTTTCTTTAATGAGTTTTCATCTCTCATGGTTTTACCTATCATTGAGTTGATTCTCAACTCTCTAGATCTCTAGAGTCATGTCACTAACTTACCTTACACTCAACATGTCCAAAATGAATGTTATTTTTTCCTCCCCTGAATCTCCCCTCTTCCTAAGTTCCTTATTACTGTTGAAGGTGCCATTATCCTTTCAGGCACCAGGTCAAAAGCCAGGTGTCCTTCTCAACTCCTCATTGTCTCTTTGCTATCTCCAAACAATTCCCAAGTCCTATGAATTCTACCAATTTCAAGACACACTAAATATGTGCCCCCTTTTTCTCCTCTGACTCTGCAACTACACTGGTATGGGCCCTGGTATAGGTCTAGTTGCCTTATACCTGGACTATAGAAAGTGTTTTGTCCTGGTATAAGGACTATAGTAATAACCTTGTCACTAAACTCTCCCTACTCCATTCCATTCAGACTCTAGTGATGACAAACAAGTAAAACCAAACGTCTTCAAGCCCTACATAAGAATCCCCCACTGGTGTATATTTACTTAGAAAACCACATATTAACATTATCTGTGTTTTATTGTATTTGTATTTGCTTTGTTAAATATTTTCTAATTACATCTTAATCTGGTGCAGGCTGCTCTTGGGAGTAGTGAGGATCTCAGAGGCTACTAAACCCTACACAAGAATCTCTCACTGATGTATATTTACTTAGAAAACCACATATTAACATCTGTGTGTCTTGTTGTATTTGTATTTACTTTGTTAAATATTTCATAAATATTTATAAGATTTAATAAATATTTAATGTTAAACACTCTTGGGGGTGTTGATTATCCCTCATAGCCAGCTGCTAATCCAGGTTTGACATCTCTATTATACTCAACTATCAAAATGATCTTCCTAAAGCATGGCTCCAACCATGTCAACTCTTTATTCAAAAGACTTCACTGGCTTCCTATTGCCTCCAGAATCAAATAGAAAAATCCTCTTTGACATTCAGTCTTTCATAACATACCCTCTCCCTCCCCTTCCCCAACACACCCCCATTCTAGTCTCATACCTTCCTTACTCCCTGCTACATATTCTCTGATGGAGTCACACAACACAATACTTACCTTCCAAATGTGTCTTTTCACTGGCTGCTCTTCATACTTAGAATCCTCTCTTTCCTCATCTCTTGCTCCCTGCCCTCTCTTATTTCCTTCAGGAACCAGATAAAATCCTATCTTCTTCTATGCTTTTCCAAATTCCTCTTTAATGCTAGTGCCTTGCCTCCAATAAGATTATCTCTAATTTTTTGTACATATATACATATCTTGGTTGTAAATAATTGTTTGCATGTTGTCTTGTCTCTTAGATCATAAATAAATACAGTAATCACTTAAGAAATGCTTATTGACAACTGTAAGCTCCTAGAAGGAGAAAAACTGTTCATTTTTATCTTTGAAACCATGGTACGTTATTGTTGTAATTCATGAGGAGGATGGGAGGACAACTAATTAAACTCCTTTGTCATTTTTCTAAATGGGTGATTTTGTGGGAAGCCAGCAAACATACTAAAGAAATACATTTATGTACATAATTTAAATATTTGAAGCCAAATTTATTGAAGGATACACAAGTGACTAGATCATGGCTGATAAGGCCAAATTGCTAGCTCTCTGTGCCTTCTTTCTTGATCATGTCCTTTTCTAGCTTGTAAAGTGATCTAGGCTGTCCAATTCCAAGTACAATAGGTGGGCCTGGATCATAGGGTGACAGCTGCAAAATGGTTCCCCAGCCTTCTTATATGCAGAAAAGTTCTACTTCTAATGTAGGTTGCTGTTTTTTATACGATTTGATCTCCCTATCCTTTACCCCTTTAAAATTTATGTCTCAAAGCAACAAGAAGATTATGTGATCAATTCTGACAGATGTGGCTCTTCAATAATGAGATAATTCAGGCCAGTTCCAATGGACTTGTGATGGAGAGAGCCATCAGCATCCAGAAAGGATTGTGGAAACTGAGTATGGATCACAATATAGTATTTTCATTCTTTTTGTTGTTGTTTGCTTGCATTTTGTTTTCTATCTCATTTTTTTTCCTTTTTAATCTGATTTCTCAGCACAGTAATTGTGGATATATATATATATATATATATATATATATATATATATATATATACATATACATATACACATATATAGAGAGAAGAATTGCACATGTTTAGCATATATTAGATTACTTGCTGTCTAGGGAAGAAAGGTAGAGGGAAGGGAGAGAAAAAATTTGGATCACAAGGTTTTGCAGGGATGAATATTGAAAACTATGCATATGTTCTGAAAATAAAAAGTTCTAATAAAAAAAAGAAGAAAAAGAAAAAAGAAAGGGAGGGAGAAAGAGAAGAAGGAAGGAAGGAAGGAAGGAAGGAAGGAAGGAAGGAAGGAAGGAAGGAAGGAAGGAAGGAAGGAAGGAAGGAAGGAAGGAAGGAAGGAAGAAAGGAAGAAAGGAAGGAAAGAAGGAAGGAAAGAAGGAAGGAAGTATATGGGATGTAGAAGACCCTTACCCAAAATGATTACTCAGAGATCACTCAAAATAGAAAGCAAAAAGTTGTTTATTAAACCTCCAGAGGGTGAGCTGTCCCACCACAAGATAAGGGAAAGAGAAAGCTCGTGGTAAGAGGGCTAAAGAAATAGTAAAGATACACAGCTTTTATACAAGAGATTACATCACAAGTAATAGAGCATGGGGGCTGAGGCATCTAATTAGTTGTTGTTATTTGGAGAGATTGGAATGGAAAATTTCTGTTTCCCCAAAATCCTAATTTCTAGGAAACAGAAAATCAGGCCTTCAGGCTTCAAATAATTAAGTAGACAGTGGTCAAGCTAATAGACTAAATACAGATAAATATCAAATACTGATAAATGTCATTCAGCTCAGGTTAAATAAATATATTTATAGTTGGCCAAGGCTCAAGTAAATATGGGCCTGTACATATACAGGTCAGAGGGGAAACACAGAAATAATGAAAATAAAATACAGAAAAAGAATTCACACATTCCTGTAAGTTCTTTACTTTATCTCTCTATTCCACATGGAAGGAAGGAAGAAAAAAGAAAATTTATGTCTCATGGAGTTCAGGAGAACCAAGCACTGACTTTAACTTGAGAATCCAAATGGCAGGAGTCTAGCAGGGGGTAGTGTGTTGCTATGTTGTGCTGCAAGCAGTCTCTACCTCTCCTTATTGTGTATATTATCTCTTGCTTCAGCCTTTCATGAATGGCTTGATTTTCCTTTCAGTTGGTTGAGGAAGAGAAAGTGTTTCATCTCTCATAGCAGCCCGGACCCCAATTCAACACAACCTCCTCTGTCAACAAAACAATTGACTTGTTTTTCTAGAAATATCTAGATTGAAGTCTTCTCTCATTACTCCAGGGGAATGGTAAAATCGAACCAACAATTTTCCCATATGGGATTCTTATCCCCTACTCTGGAAAAGTTGCCCTAATGAACATGTATCACAGTTGGAAAAAAAATTCACTTCTCTGTCAGATTTCCCTTTTCCCTCATCATCTTTCTCTGTTGCATTTGAGTAATGAAACACATAGATTAGTAACCATACTTATATTAAAAAAAAAAAAAAAGAAAGAAAGAAAGAAAAGGAAAAGGAAAGAAAAAGCAGACAACAAAATATTAAGAAATGAAGATTGGGGGAGGGGGAAGAGGAAGAATTAGGAGACAGTATACTTCTTTCCAGAAAGGAGGGGTGGGGAAGAAGAAAATAAGAAATCAGCAGTTTCTTCTCCATATGAATTTTGCAAAGAGGTAATCTGCCCAGACATGTTCAAAATGACAACTTCATAGCTGCATAACCTCTTCCATTTCCATGCTAATAACTCTCCAAAGTCTCTGCTTTCCCATTTTCCTGCTATGTTTGCTTCCCCTGGGACTACTTCTTACGATGCCTCTTATTCAGTCCTGTTTTCCCTATTTATAGGCTTCTATTGACTCCTGGTGCAAATAACAGTCATTATAGTAACCACCCTACCTTCTACCACCTATGTTCTCCTCCATATGGCTTATTCCAGTGGCAAATAGCCACTAATCAGAACATAATAGTCCCTCTAGGCTACCCATTGGCTTAGTTTTTAAATGTGGATATTATCTGTTTTATTGTATTTTTATTTATTTTGTTAAACATCTCCCAATTACGTTTTAATCTGGTTCTGGCCCCATGTAATGCAGCTATAAAAATCTCTAAGCTCTATAAAAACATTCTAAGTTTGTACTTAATCGTCCCACAAATGCTGGGTATATTAATAGGAAAGTATGCCCCAGGTTTATGAAGGAAATCTTTTTTAATCTATTGTTCTCACTGTATCATCTTAATAAATGCCTTTGGAGGGTGGAGGGAGGGAGGGGAAAAATCTGAACATAAGTGAGTACAAGGGATAAAAAATTACCCTGGCATGGGTTCTGTCAATAAAAAGTTATCAAAAAAATAAAATAAAATAAAATAAATAAATGCCTTTGCTTTGAGCTGATGCTGGTTCCTGACTATTAAAGGTAAGGTCACTGATAGGGGCTCATTAGCTATTGTTTTCGGAAATCTAGATCTTGTGATTAGCATGCCCCTAGGGAAACCTAACCAGCAAACTTGTGAATGCCAAATTATGGAAGAAAGGAGTCAAAGCAGGTATTATATAAAATAAAGTTTGTTTAAATAATTAACATCTTAGTAAAATTTCTCTGTATACTTTAGTAATTCCACACTGAGCAAGTTTTGGTCAAAAAACAGCCCCAGACACAAACATTTTTTTTTTTTCTCTTAAAATAGGTGTTGTCCTGAGAAAGCAAGAACTAATTAGGAAGAATGAAAACCTCATATACAAGGCATTCAATATTTTAACAGCACGGAAAAAGTTCCCGTAAAATTGTACAGAAACTTTTTATAAAATGTGGATATAACATAATATATGTATATATTTTTCTTACCTATCTTAGTTGTCAAATTTTGATTTTTTTTGAAAGCAAATAAAAAGATAGTCATTCAAGATAGATAAGGGTTTTTCTTTTTCTTTTTTTTTAATTGCTAAACAGTTTAATTCAATCACAACAGCCTCTTGAGGTTAGGAAAGATGTCAAAAGACAGGGACTTTAACAAATATGGTTAGTTTTTAAATACTTGCTCCCTTGTTAATAATTGGCATGCATTTTAGTCACTAAATAAAGACTGATGATGGCATATAGAAAATAGTTTCTGATTGACTAAGAAGATGGTGACTTTTGGGCTACATATAAAAACAACAATGTCAATCCGGTAGGGAGACAACTAAATTTTACAGCTGAGGAAGAGCTGAGGGAAGGAGTTACTTTTATGGGGCAAAAAGAAAGGGCCATGACATCACAGAGGTGATGCCAGGACATGCAAATCAATGAGATTTAAGTAAGGGAGGGCTAGTAGCCATCTGGGTCCAGTGGCAAGATATAGATCAGGATATGTGGTTCCTGGATTAGCTGATAGTAAGGTTGGCATTGGAATCTGAAAGATACCTAACCTGGAAAGGAAAATTGAATATTTGAAGAAAATAAGAATTTGAAGGAAAATAAGAATTCATAAAAGTAGAGATGTGAGAGAGAGAATATGATATTCCAGGAATAGCTAATAGTTTAGTTTGATTGGAATGTAAAGTATGTGAAGGGGAGTAATGTGAATTAATGATGGAAAAGAAACTTGGAGCCAGTTTATGAAGTCTTAAAAGCCAAAGGAGTCTATCCAGAGGCAATGGGTAGCTGCTGAAAGTTGTAGGGTTTTTATTTTGTGTTTTTTTGGTTTTGTTCATTATCTATAGTATCTTTTATTTTTCTTTTAAATAGGATTTTCTTCCAATTACATATAAAGACAATTTTTAAAATTAATTTTTATATAAAATTTTGAGTTGTAAATTTTTCCTTCTCCCTTCTTCCTCCCTAAGTAATTTGATATGTAAATGTATACATCTATATATACATATAGATATGCAGTCATGTAAAAAAGTTTTTATGTATATATATCCCTATTAGTCATGTTGTGAAAGAAGAAACAGAAGAAAAGAGGAAAAACACACATAAATAAAATCGAAAATAGCATGCTTCAATCTTCAATTGATCAACTAATGCTTCAATAGTATGCATCAGTTCTTTTTCTGGATGTAGATAGCATTTTCTACCTCATAATCTTTTTGACTTGTCTTGGATCATTATATTGCTGAGAAGACCTAAATCAATCTTTAATCATTAAACAATGTTGCTAATTCTGTGTACAATATTTTCCTGGTTTTGCTCACTTCACTCTGCTTTACGTGATGAAAGTTTTTCCAAAGAAAAGTGTTTAAGGATGGACTTGACTCAAGTCAAATTCCTAATAGTTTAGGTCCAACATTGTAACAAGATAAGACAGTTGTAAAAAGGAGAATTACTTTGACATAGCATCAGAAGGTTGTACAACAGCAATAACTTTATGTGATGATCAATTCTTATATGATCCGTTTGGCTCTTTTCAGTGATTCAAGCCAGTTCCAATGTTCTTATGATGGAGAGAGCCAGAGAACTGAGTATAGATCACAACATTGCATTTTCACTTTTTGTTATTACTTTTCTCATTTTTTCCCCCTTTTTGATCTGATTTTTCTTGTGCAGCATGAGAATTGTGGGAAAATGTGTAGAAAAATGCCCATGTTTAACATATATGTTGGATTACTTGCCATATGGTGGGGGAGAAGGGAGGGAGAAAAAAATTGGAACACAAGAATTTGCAAGAGTGAATGTTGAAAACTATGCATGTGTTTTAAAAATAAAGTTTTATAAAAATAAATAAAAAAAAGAAATCGCCAAAAAAAAAAAAAAAAAAGAGGAAGGAGGAGGAGGAGGAGGTTGTATAAAAAGGATGCTCTAGTGATTCAGCAGAGACTCTTGTTTTCCACAAGCATCAAAGAGCCAAAGAGCACCTGGAGCTCCTTGGGGCTATTCAAATGATCAGGAAATTAATTCAGCCTGAGTCTTTTGTTCCCTGGGCCAATCAAGTCTCAAGGATGGCTTCAATACCTTTTAAGGAAAATTTGGCCTAGCTTCCATGAGTGAAATGATTAGGTCATTATTCCCATTATCTTCCACGTTTTGTAGGTAAGGGCCTTATGATTTAGAGTAGAGGAAAATATAGCGCTCATTGCTACCCAGAACCTGATTGAAATGTAATTGGGAAATTTTTAACAAAATAGTTACACTACCATAAAGACAATTGTTTTCTAAGGAAACTTGAGGCATCTGTTTCTATTTTAGTTTGTACCAGTTATAGAGGACCTTCCATCACTTCATTGAGTCTAGGATTGTTACTTCTTAACTCTAACCTTTCTCCACCTAACTTCTCTATTACTGCTGAGACCACCACCATTGTCCTAGTCTGAACCTTTGGTTATCAGCAGTAACTCCTCACTGTCTCTCATCCTTCATATTCAATCTCATCAAAACCTATCAATATTATCTTGGCCTGTTTTGCAACTGCCTTTCTCTGATTGTATTGCTAATGCAGGGGCCTAATTCTGCATTGACATCCTGGCACTGGCTGCTATAGAGTGTCCCCTATCCCTGGCTTGTTCACCATAGTCAACAAGGTCAGGAACTGCCCCAAATGGCAACTCCAAAGAATTCTGAGCAATCATCTTAGAGCTGATGTGCAGTAACCATCCTCTTCAAAGCAGGAAATTCTTCCTCTGTTGGTTGGCCACAATAAAGGGACTGGGAGATTCTGACATTCCATATCCACAAGGATATCACCAAGACTGGGAATGGCCAAATCAAGATCACTCACCTATGCTTGGAGAAAGACATAAAGCAATCCAAAAGAATAAATGAAGATAGACTTTTAGTCCAGTACCTGTGTTTTATCTATAGCCTTTTCTGCTTCTTTCTGCTGTTTTTTTCCCCACAATTGAGGGGAAAGCCTTGGTTTTGAGTCACAGTTCTTATATTGGACTTTTCCACACTGAATACAAGTATCAATATCCATGTGGCAAGGCAAATTTTGGACAGCAGTATAATTTATGGAAATAATGTTTTTGTTTATATATATATATATATATGTATGTATGCACACACACATATATATATATAATATATATAAATATAAATTCCATTTCTGATGTCATTCCTCAGAAAACTCTCCAATCTTCAGGTATTCTTAAATATTTAAAAGTGCTGACACACATGTGAGTTCATGAGCAGTTTTAGTAAACTCTTAAGTAATGATAGTAATAATTCAAATATTACTGGCTTAACTCATCACTTAATTTCACTTCTAGAGGCATAAATGTATGTCACTACTACCTTGAGGTGGGTAATAGTCAAAATAAGATAATAACTAATGTAAAAAAACACTCAGGACAGTCAGTGAAGATTTCTATTAGGATAGTAACAGTGTTAGTGAAAAGCAGGGGAGAGTTGTGAGAGAATTTGTGGAAATAGAATTAACAGGACATGGCTATTGATTGCATAGCTAAGATACTGAAGGGTGGGTGAGAGGGAAAAATCAGACACCTGACTATGGAATAACTGGGAGGATTACGGTGCTCTTAAAAGAAAGAAGGAAATGTGGAGGAATAGGTTTAAAAGGGGGAAGATGATGAATTCAGTTTTGGGTAAGTCGAGTTTGAGTAGCCCATGGAACATTTAGATCAGAGTTTCTTAACGGGAGAAAGAAAGTGGTCTGTGGATATGATATGAAAGGCAGAAAAAATCCCATCTTTATCTTCATGAATCTTTATAATCCTACTTATTTTATTTTATGCTTTTAAAAACACTATTTTGAGAAGGGTTTCATCAGAGTGCCAAAGGTGGCTATGATATAGAATAGGTTAAGAAACCCAATCGAGAGAGTGACATCCAGTAAAGGAAGTAGCTGAATTTAATCTGAAGACCTGAGTTTAAATTTGTTTTAAAAATAGTAACAATTTGGGGAGCTAGGTGGGCAGTGTATAGAGCACTAGCCCTTAAGTTAAGAGGACTTGAGTTCAAATGTGATTTCAGACACTTAACACTTCCTAGCTGCGTAACCCTGGACAAGTCCCTTAACCCCAATTGCCTCAACAACAACAATAATCATAATTTTAAAGGATGGAGAAAAGGCAGTAACTTATCTGAGCTCTTCCCAAAATCCCTCCGAACACCATTAAATAATACCATAAAACAATTCCTAGAGAAGCAGAATTAACAAAAAGATGGGGTGAAATAATTTTCCAGTCAAAGACAATTTAAGTCAGCATGAGTGGTCTGTCACACCAGAATAAGAATGGAGCACAGTACAGCACAGACCAGGCAAACCAGAGGTAAGCTTTGAGAGCCACTGAATCATCAGTAGCACTTTACATAGGGAGCTCTCATCTTTCAGCTATTAAAGGGGTCGAACAGTTGGCCAAATGAGTATAGAAATGTGTTACTTGACAAGAAAGTAGCAGGGGAAGGAAATAAGAGCACAGGTGGTGGTGATAGAAGATAGGGAAGATTGGGGGAAGCAAAACACTTTTGAGGAGGGACTGATTAAAAAGGAGAGTGAATAGAATACATGGGGGAGGGGTGGGGATAGTATGAAGGGAAATACAGTTAGAAATAGTAACTGAAAAAATTTTTTGAAGCAAGTTTCTTTTAGTTTCATTTCTCAAACATTAGATAAGAGTTGAGTCAAATTTATAACTATAAGAGTCATTCATAAGAACAGTTTTCAGATGAAGTAATCAAAGCTAATTATAGCCAAATCATTATATTATATATATGTGCATATATATGTATATCAGATATATCATGGTTATATATAGCCATAGTAAAAAAAAAAAAAAATGTTCTCACTATTGCTTGAGAAATGCAAACTTAAAAATTTTGAGGTACTACTTCATACCTATTATACTGGCTAATAGGCCAGAAAAGGAAAATGACAACTATTGGAAGAGATGTGAGAAAAATGATATATTAATGTATCCTTGTTGAATTTGTGAACTGATTCAGCCATTTTGTAGAGCAATTTGGAACTATTCCCAAAGGGCTATAATACCATGCATCCCTTTTGATCTAGCAGAATCACTATTGCTCTGTATCCCAAAAGAGATAAAACAAAAAAGGAAAGGACCTATATGTACAAAAATATTTATAAGAGCACTTTTCTGATGGCAAAGAATTGGAAATTGAGGGAATGCCCATTAATTAGGGGATGCCCATTAATTGAGGAATGGTTGAACAAATTTTGTTATATAATTATGATGGAATAGGATGCTCTCAGAATAAACTGGAAGGACTTCCATGAGCTGATACAAAGTGAAATGTACACTACATAAATTAACAACAATAGTATAAGATAATCAGCTACCAATGACTTATCTATTCTCAACAATATGATTCAAGACCACTCTGACTTATGATGAAAAATGCTATCCACTCCCCAGAGAAAGAACTAATAGTATCTGAATACAGATTGAAGAATACTTTTTTATTCTATTTTTCTTGGGTTTTTTTGTCTTTTATTTTACATCATGATTATTATGAGAATGTTTTGCATGGCTATACATGCATGACCTATAATGAATTGCTTGCCTTTTCAATTAAGAGGTTGGGGAGGAAGGAAAGAATTTGGAACACAATTTTTTTTTTTTTTATACATGACCAAACCGTTATTTTGCTGTACAAAAAGAATCAGACTCTGAAATATTGTACAATTAGCCTGTGAAGGAATCCAAAATGCAGGTGTGCATAAATATAGGGATTGGGAATTCAATG
The DNA here is from genome assembly GCF_902635505.1 of Sarcophilus harrisii. Taxonomy (NCBI): domain Eukaryota; kingdom Metazoa; phylum Chordata; class Mammalia; order Dasyuromorphia; family Dasyuridae; genus Sarcophilus; species Sarcophilus harrisii. Next base: position 117,287,166 of record NC_045428.1, on the reverse strand, counting down.
TAATGGTTCTTAGTCATCTCCCGGAGTTCTTTCGCTGGGCATAGCTGTTTCAGTTCATTACTGCTCCATTGGAAATGAGGAACACAAAATTTAAAAAAAGGATGTTAAAATTATTTTTACATGTAATTGTAGGGAAATAAATGTATTTTCTTTTTTTTTCTTTCTATTTTAAACTTGACTAACACCAGCAAATGTAAGCATGGAAATACTTATATGGAAATATTCAAAGAGGAACAGAAAATAAAAATGGTTCATGAAAACTGCAATCTCCACTTAGGAGAGCTTAAAGAGGAAACTAGATGGCAGTATTAGACTTGGGGGGGGTCAAGAAGTCCTAGATTCAAATACAACCCAGCATATTAGCTGTGTGCAAGAGGCAAGTCACTTAGTCAATAAACATTTAAGTTAAGTGAAGACTTCTAACTAGAGGGTCGAGGGTATGGGGATAATGGAGAACTCTCAGGGTTGTTGTGAGAATAAAATGAGTTAACATTTATAAAGTGCTTTGCAAACTTGTTTTGTCTTAACTACATGGAACAGGTTAGCTCGAAAACTTTTGTTTGTTCTCGTTTCTAGGTTGAAATCTTCCCCTTTGTTACATACAACTTGTTAGACTTTGGGGATAGTGATTTACCTTTCGCCATAAAAATGGACTTTGTCTAAGTGATGATCTCTAAGGTCACCCACTGAACCTAAGCAACTGGTCTCTAAAGTGTAAATAGTTTAGGAAATTCACTTCAATGAAGTTACTACTTCTTTCCCAGCGGTAGATTCAGAACGTTATGGGAACTACGCAGGGGAACTAGATTGAGCCTTGGAAAGGAGCAAGGGCGTCTGGGGCACCATCCCTCCGCCAACTTCAGCTAAGCGCGGGGGTGGGGGTGGGGAGGGAAGGTGGGGGGAGGGTGGGAGGGGAGGATGGGGGGGGGAGGGTGGCAGAAGCAGCGGGACCAAGCTTGGAGGGGTCTTTTCACAAGAGCGCTTTAAGTAGCTGCTCATGCGCAGGATCAGCTTTCTTTTCCCAGAGTAGGACGAGTTCAAGTACGGTAGTCAAGGATAAAGAAAAGGGAGGAGGGACCTGATTAAAATACTTCCTCTTTCTCCTTTTACCGGAAGAACAACGCCTAAGTGTTTTTCTTTCACATAGGAAGAATAATAACTCTTTTTCCACTGGGATTTTGCTGAGGGAAAAAAAAAAGAGGAAAAACTTTTAGACACGGAACGTTGCACTCCCCCTGCATCTTGGGTCTGTCCAGAGCCGTGACGAAAGCGGAAATGGCTGCGGACTGTCAGAGCCTCTTAGAACTGACCATGGAGGGGTTGTGTCAGCCGCCGCAGGAGGTCGGGTCCGAGGTGAGGACCGGACCGGGAATGGCGGCCTGGGGGGAGCCTGGCCGGCTCGGCCATCGGACTGGTTATCGCTAAACTATTTCTTGTTTCCTTTGCAGGTGACTAATCAGGTGAGTGTCTTCCTGGCCCCGCCCACTTCCATCCTTCGCCTCGCAGCCCCTCCTTGTCTCCGCCCCTCTTCCCCCAGTTCCCTTGGATTCAGACGCTGAGGCCCTGCTCTGGCTTCCCACCTCCCTCTGTAAAGTCCTTGTGCGGGCCGCTCCATGCGCTCTGTTTCCCGCCTCTGAGCCTTTGCCCTAGCCGTGCCCGATCCCCCTCCACTTCCCTTCTCCCACCCACTTGTTAGAACCCTCTTTCCGACATTCTCTTCCATCTGTTCTGTGCCTTGAAGGTGTACAATTCTTGACATCTTGTCTCCCGCCGTAGAACGTGCATTTTTCTTTATTTGTATCCCAATAACGTGGCCCAGGGCCTCTCACGAAAGCGCGCTTGTCCACTGACTGCCAAGGGAGACCTCGGTGATACCTGCCTTAATATGTAGTTACTCTGTCATTTCAATTCAGAACCCACCCCCTAATTTAGAATTCATTGAGAATTATTAAACGCCCTCTCCCAACCCTCTTAGTTTAGTGTATGACGCTTCCTTTAATGCTGTTTGTTGGGCTATGGACAATCTTAATTCCAGCTTTTGATTTTGCAGTTTTCTCTGCATATAAGTAAAATAAAAAAAAAAAAAATACTGTTGGGCTATATCTAATAACCTATTGGGTTGCAGAATATAAAATCTGAAGTAAAATTGAACTCTCTATTCTTTAAGTATTGCAAATTTTATTTCCTTGTACTGGAATGTTTTGGAGTTACTTGCCTTGTGGTTATAATCTTGCACATGGCATTATTTATTTTTTAAATTTTGGAATAACACACACAGGTGGGGTTTTTTAAGTGAGTTTTGAGTCTTGATCTTAGCACAGATTATAGACTAACAGGATATACAATGGAAGAAATCTTGAAGACTGTCCAGTTCAACGGCCTCCTTTCATACAGGAAGAAATTATTACAAGCTTTTTCTAGTATGTAATACTGGAAAGTAACTTGTCATGCCTTGCCTTGTTTTTAAGCAGAATTTCTCTTATTTATTGATAGTTTTTCTTGTTTCCTGTCAGCACAGCAGAATTGTTTGTTTTTCTGTACCTTTATTGTTTCGTATTAATATGAGACTCTTATGAGAGCAAGACTTGAAACAGAACAGCCAAGACTGTGATTTTCCTTAAGCCTTTGATGTTCTTATCTCACATCTTATAGTAAGACTGAATTCCATGCAGCTTAGTTTCTTTCTTACATGGTGACATACACCATTTTGTCTTGGAAGGCTACATATGAAAATAAATTCATGAGTTCTGGCAGGACTTGACAAACTGAAGTCATCAGATGTAGGCCTAGTAGCAAATTATGTCTGTTTTTTAAGGAATCAACTTGGCTAAATTTACAGAGGCTACTCACAAAAAGGCACTCCATTGTGAAAGCAGGTGTGAAGGAAAGACAAGGAAAATATTAGAATTCACCAGACTCCTTACAGTGTCCGTGTTTGTGCCTGTTTGTCTACAAGCACTAACTGTGAAGTGACTAGGCCATTTGAATATTAGCTCTTATTACTATTAGTGTTACTCATGGATAAATACTTCAATTCTGAATTTTGGTTTTGTTATCTATAAAATTAAGGCACTGGATAAGATGATCCTGGGGCTGCCCTTCAACTGTTTTGAGGGCCTTGTAGCATGGGAAGAATTCCAGGAAAATTGGCCATCTGTTCTACTATATTTGAAGAACATCCTGTGGTTTACATTTAATAAATATTCTACTCTCCATTTTTTCACACCTACTTTGTAAAGCATCTGAATAGGTCTTTTAGAAGAGGCTACAGATTTTATTTTTCTAATAAATGACATCTTTTATTTTGCTGCATAATCTTACAAAAGCCAGTCATTCCTAGAATGTTTGCCAAAGATGGTAGCAGATTCAAATGTCTGTGGCAAATGATGACTATTTGTTACCCCTATTTCATTAATTGCAAAGTCATGATTAGGAATTGGGTTTTCAGGTTCTTAGCCCAGAACTCATTCCCACTATGAAACTTTCTTTAGGTAATAGAATAGCTTTAGGCAGTAGCTTTCTCTGTTCCCTTTATCAAACATGTTTACTTACATAGGCAAATATTAATTGTAGAAAAGTTGACTGTGCCCTTTTTATAATAGTAATTCCCACTTCTGTGATGCTTTAAAGTTTACAAAGTGAAAAAAAAAATAAAGTTTACAAAGTGTTTTGCTCACAACAGTCTTGTGAGTTTAGTATAATATAAGTATTATTTTTGTTTTTGAAAGGAGAAAACTGACGTAGGGGAAAGAAATTACTTATGGTTGCATACTTGGGATATAATTTTTATCATACCTCAGGTCATCTAACTTGAAATTCAATGTTCTTTCTATTATAATACTATAATAATATTATAATACTATATGTATATATAATATAATGGTTATATATATGATAATATAATAGTATATATAATACATAATAATATAATAGCATTTATATAATAATACAATAATCTGACTATACTATATGTTTTTTGAAGTAAAGTCTAATGCCTTTTTACCCATGGCTCCAATCTGTCAAATACTGGTTTATATTTCTTTGTAATTATTGTAGAAAGTGGTATCTTGAGCTTGATAATATTGATAGTATATTGTTACAAGAATGATAGTCCCTTTCTTGGAATGCCACTAGCCATTTTCACAAGTTATAAAATATTGTTATCAGAGCTAATCCTAGTTATATAACTCAATATTTTGCTTGATTGTATTTCTCAAATAATATAATATTTGCAAAGTGCTTAGCACATTGTCTAGCACATAGTAGGTGCTATATAAATGCTTATTCTCCCCTTTCCATTTACAAATTTGAAACTTTCATATCTTATGTTTTTAATATTATAAAAATTTTAGATAGCATGTAATGTGATAAGGTTGTTAATTAAATGGTTCTTTTTTCTTTGTGCATAGTTAATACTCCCAGAGTTCCAAGTTGAATGCTAAAGGAAATTTGTTCTTTTTACAGTTGTTGAATCATGAATATATTTTAAAATTCTTCAAAAAACCACATAGCACTTAGGTTACATATATATGGCAGACATGTTTTTGCTTTTGAAGTTTCAGATTTTGTACAGCAACAGTAAAATACCCACCTCCTTTACAAATCTTTCAGTGCTATCTTCCAACTGCTTGTGCATCATCTTTGGGCCCTCAAATTCTCCTGCTAAGGCTACTTCTTCCTAAATCACTTGAACATAGATTTCCAAGGCTGGTTTGAGATCAGTTCTGTGTAGGATTTTCTGTGCCCAGTAATGCTTCATGAAATCAGAACTGCAACCCAGATTTCTTCATTCTTTGTGTAGTGCTGCTATTATTTTCCTACTTCTTGTCCATCTTTTTATGTAAAAAGTACCATACAGGTTACACACAAGCCAATATTAGGGGAGCCTAAAGAAAAAACTATATGAGTATCTACTTCAAAAAAAAATTACTATTTCTATTTCTAGAATAGATTCCTCACTTTTCAACAAATGCAAAAACATGAATCTACGAAGATGAAGAGTATTTTTTAATGATCTTTTCTAGTTTTTCAGAGTACATTAGAGAAGGGGAAGAAAGTAGACATAAGGAAGAACCTAGTAAAAGTTCTCTTTCACTATGGACATGTTGTCTTATATACAGAGGTGTACTTTAGAAGTATTTTTTTTCCCTTTAGTGCTCAAGTACATCATACTATTTCTCTCATGTCTTTATGGTTATTGTTTTCCTGGTTCTTGCATCAGTCCATATGTCATCTCTCATTTCTGTATTTTCTGAATATAGAGAGTAGATTGATTGATAGAGTATATATTGGATATATGCTAGGAACTAGGAATACAAACAAATGAAAAATTAGAGCCTCTGCCCTCAAGACACATTCTAATGAGGGAGGAAAGCAAGACATAAATGGATTCTTAAAGGAGAGAGTAGAAGGTAGAGAAGTGATTGAGAGCAGCCTCAAGGGCCCAGCAAGATAAGGTAAAAGCTCACCTGTCAAAGTCCAGAGTTTTTCCAGGGGCAGAATCTTAAGTTTTCATGTCAGGATAATTTATTTATGATTATTTATAATTTCTTATAGCATAGAAATATTTGATTACATTAATGTATGATGTCATTTGTTTTAAAATAGGTTAGGGTTTGTTTTCAGCACAACTTCCAACAAAAATTGCATTAAGAGTAATTTTAGATATAATTGAGCTCCTTTGGTGGGCTAGTGTTTCTGAAAATAGGATGTGTGCGGTTATATCACAGTAAAGCTCTCTTTTCTCCTTTCACTGCTGTATGAAGAATTTGTTGGTAAGTTTTGTTGGCTAAAGACTGTTCTTTTTAATCTATAAAGCTTCTGATTGTAAATAGGATAATTTTATGTTATCATGCTTATCAAGCTTAATTAAGCATGCTTAGAAATGTGATTTAAACAGTAACTCACTTCTTCAATATAGAGTTACAGGAGGAGCCATACATTTGAATACTTAGAATACTGGGATGATTCTTTAATGAGTGCCTATATGGAGTGGAGGGGGGGGGGGGGGGGGAGCAGTTAACCTTAAAAAAAAAAGTTTATTATTGTCATTTTCAAATAACAATAAGTCTGTCCCTCTCATTGCTACCCTGCCCCCCTATTAGAGCATTTCTTCAAAAATGAAAACCAAATTCCTCTCTCTCCCCATCCTTTCCTTCCTCTTTGCTCACACATACATACAATCATACACACACACACACACACACACACACACACAACAAATTGTCTAAAAAAATGCTTATGTATGTTTGGATAAATCTTATGTATGTATACATAAATATACATCTATGCATATATATGTGTGTGTGTGTGTGTGTGTGCAATAATTTTAGACATTTCCACATTAGTCATGTTGTGAAAGAAAAAATCTGTATAAAAGGGAAAAACTTCAAAAAACAAAAAGCAGACAATTTTTTTTAAAGGTGAAAATAGTATGCTTCAATCTGCATTTGGTCTCCAAAATTCTTTCTCTGGATGCAGATGGCATTTTCTATCCCAAGTCTGCTGGAATTGTCTTGGATCACTATATTGCTAATAAGAGCTAAGTCAGTAATAGTTGATTATCACAGAAACGTTGCTATGTACAACATTCTCCCAGTTCTACTCACTTCACTCAGCATCAGTTCATGTAAATTTCTCTAGGCCTCTCTGAAATCATCCTGCTGATCATTTCTTATAGAACAATAATATCCTATTACATTTATATACTATAACTTATTCAGCATTCCCCAGCTGATGGGTATCCACTCAGTTTCCAGTTTGTTGCCACCACAAAAAGAGCCACTACAAACATTTTTGCACCTGTGGGTCCTTTTCCTGCTTTTATGATCTCTTTGGAGGTACTAACCCAGGAATGAGACTGCTGGATTAGAGTATACAGTTTTTAGCCCTTTGGGGATAGTCCCAAATTGTAAAGCCCTCCCTTTTATAACTAGAGCCATATGATATAAATTAATAAAAGAAACTGCTCTTTTCACAAGAAAATTACCATCCTTATTATCAAATCCAACAATCTCTTTTTGTGTTTTCATCTTCTATAATTCTGTAGTGTTTAACTCTGGAAGTTAGATCCTTTGTCTTCCATGATATTGTACTCTTAGAATTTTTTTCTGATTATTCCTTCACTATCTTCTTTTCCTAGCTCTTCATTGTTCTCCTATTGCTGAAATGCAGTGGGCATTGTCTAAAGTTCTCTCTTAAACTGGGTTCTCCTTTTTCTATATTTTCTTCTTTGGGGATCTCATCCATTCCTTTCAATTATCCTGTTTCAATTACCATCTCTTCAGATGACTTTCTATCTTCTACCAATACTTCTAATGCTATATCTAAATGTCTGTTGGATAGCTTTCATACTGTAATAAACTGTCCTTTTTCTTATAAGTTTATTGGGTACAGACTATATGTCCCATCTTTTTTTATCTCCAGTGCTATAAACATAATAGATGAAATAATAATTGAATTGAATGTTTAAGAGACTATCCGTAAACTTTTGGTGTCAACATTGTTGTCAGCAACTGTCACAGTCTATCTCTGGTAGTTCTTGGTGCCAGTTTGTGCAATAAAAATTTGGTAAATATCTGTTTTCTGTGTGCAAGACATTGTACAAGGTGCTATTGCTGCACAGGGACAAACAGTCCCAGACCTTATAGAACTTAGAATACTGTCATTGAGGTAAGACAGCAATAAATAACTTTATTACAATATGTAACAAGAATATATAATGAGATATAAAATGCTATCTTAGTTTGGTACTTGGGGATAACAGTGATCCTATATTCTAACAAGTATGACACCTCTAATGTTCTTTTTTTTTTTTTTTTCCTCAAGTCCTCATAAAACTCAATGAGTAGATTTGGAATAGAACCCAGGACTTCAGAAGTAGTTTTAACTCATATATAGTAGCTTTTAACTATCTGATTGTCTCAGAGATAAGCAAGGACACCTGCTGGGCTGAATTCTCCCATACCTTTCTTCCCAGAAAAGGAGTTTTCCTTCCATTTATGCAGAAATAGTGCTTGTCTATCATGTACCCAGAAAAAAGAACTACAGTTTACCCTGGCCTACTATAAACTAAGGGAATGCCAAACTATGACTGATAAAAATTTGATAAAGAATGAGACTTTCTCTATGAAGAGAAATCCAAAACTAACTCTTCTGTTTCCCATTGTAACGCCTTGAGCTCAAGTAATCTCCCACCTCAATTACTAATGCATCTACTTACAGGCTTTTGTGTATATGTCTGTTGCTTTATGTGATTTTTGACAACATTGCTGTCAGAGAATTCCAGTTCTGCTACTAACTCATGTAACTTCTCTTCTGGGGAACTCTGTGTCCTCAACTGTAAAAAGAAGGCTTTGGGCAAAGTAATCACCAAGCTCTAAAAAAAATCAATGATTCTTCCTTATGTTTCTTATCACCTCTCTCCAGATTTTTACTTTGAGTTGAACAGTATTCTTTTTTAATTAAATTAAAGAGAGGGAAAAATTTTATAATGACTAGTTCTTCAAAATAGTAATTATGCAGGTTCTAACAACCCCTCAGGAGTCAACCCAGACTCAGACAAAATCCCCTTTCACCCCTACTACACCATCAAGGACACCTTAGGCCTAATACTACTCTCACCAGACTTATTCGGAGACCCAGACAACTTCTCACCAGCAAACCCACTAAACACACCCCCACACATCAAACCAGAGTGATACTTCCTATTTGCATAGGTGGACTAGCATCCATCCTAATCCTCCTAATCATCCCCATACTCCACACAGCCAACCAACAGCATGATATTCCATCCAGTATCCCAAACCCTATTCTGAATCCTTACTGCTAATCTAATCACACTTACCTGAATCGGTGGACAACCTGTAGAGCAACCATTTATCATTATCGGCCAACTAGCCTCTATACTTCCTATTAATTCTATTTAATTCCTAATTATTTGGGGGCGTATAAATGAATTAAAATTTTTTCCTAGATCAAAAAAGGAGAATTGTTCTTGAGTATAAATGTTTGTGTAAGTTTCAAATTTATTCATTGGCTAATTTTTCTCTATTATCTTTATAAATTTTGAGTTGAAATAAAAAAAGTTGTTGTGGGAGAAATAGAATTAAGCAGCTTTCAAAACAGTCTTGTTAATGCTATGTACTTGTTTTTGTTACAGCTTCTAGATCTTCAATGGAAAATGGGTATGGCAGTGAGTTCAGACAGTTGCAAATCTCTTAAGTCTCCTTATGTTGCAGTGACACTTAAAGTGGCAGATCAATCAGGCCAGATTACAAACAAGTCCTTTGAAATGACAATTCCACAATTTCAGGTTTGTCACTAAATTATTTTGAATTTGAGTTTTCTTCTAGGATGTTGTTGCCTTTAAAAAGCATAGGATTTTTTTTCATTAAAAAGGAAGTATTCTGATTTTAAAATATATATAAATGTTTATTATTTTAAAATATTCATTGAAATATATTTAATATATTAATATACAGAATCTCCAAAATATTTTTAACTAGGGATTTGACAAAATATATTTACAACGATGTCCTGTGTGAAAGAAGTCTTAATTGAACTTTGACGTCTGACTAAAATTTGAAACGCTTTGATCTTTTATGGATATTTTTAACCAATGTTCATTTTTTTGTATGGGGTAGATACACCAAAGATTGACTTTCCTCCCAGACTTTCTGCAGGAAATCTAAGCAGAATTCAACTTAGTCTCAAATTGTACTGACTTAACATTTTTCTGATAGAGCTTGTGCCAATTCCAAGCATCAAAATCTGAGTGGTTTTTTATTAAATACTTGTATGAACGCTATGAATCTGAGGATATGCTTTCAGAATGTTTGAAACCACTTTCCATCAACATTCAACTGTTTGGATGGCTTTATTTTTTATTTACCACTGGTTTTTAAGATTTAATTTCTAAAACTCCACTTGGCAAATGCAAAGATCATATTCCAGCAACATTTGCTGACGTTGTATATGTTTTTGTAAATGTATAAGTAATTCTGAGCAAAACAACTGAAGTCGCTGAAGTATTACAAATGAAACTAAGAAAAATGATTCCAAAGATTTGTTTTCAAGAACAAATTTTCACATACTTTCCAATGTCACTTTAATTACTTTTTATAAACCATGTTTTTAGTAGTATAGATTTATCTTAGAGTCCTATTTCAAAACAAAACATCCTGATCAAGAATACATTTTTAGTAATATTGACTCTTTACAAAAAGACTAATCCTTGGATTAAGATAATAGGCTATGCTTTTGTATATTCTTAAGTTAAAGTTTAGGTTAAATCTGTCAGAAAATGTAATTTTAACGTTATCAAATTAGACTAGCAGAAATCCCTACCTAAATTTCAGATTTGGCTTAATGATGTATTGTTATGTAAATTTAAATCCATATTGAAGCTTGACATATTAATAAACTCCAGTTAAATTTGACAAAACAACTTAAATATGAATTCAAATTGAACATTATTTTCTTTTTTTTTTCCTTCCAGTACTTCTTCAAGCAGTTCAAAGAAATGGCTGCTGTTATTGAAACTGTGTAAGAACAGCATCCCTTTGTTGTCAGTTCCCCATAACTTTTGTAAGATGATGTGTGTCATTTGATGTAAATACAATTGCATAATGATTAAATGCTATTTGTTAAAGGAAGATATAATTTCTTGGTCATTTTTGTAGATAAGATAATACTTTATTCATGTGTTAGACTGTCCCAGAATCTCATGTCATCTAAATAAATTGGTATTCAAAATTACAAGTAAGCTTGACAAAACAAAGAAACTTAAATAAGGTAATTCAAAAGAATATGCAATAATTTGGAGGATTTGTGATATAGTTGATGATATGAGAAGATAGAACAAAATAATTTACTTAAGAATTTGAGATTCAAAAAGAAGCTTGATCAAAATAGAAATCTATGAAGCTATCAACATATTAGACACTAGACAGAACTTTCCTTAGATGGTGGCACAAGCAGAGATTAATTGGGCTCCTCTAGAACAATTGATGCAAATTATTCTAAATTCTTTGCCTTGGAGATAGAAAATAGATGTTATTGAATCATCTCACTAACTGATGTCATTTGAGCAAAGATATGGAGTTGGAAAGTTAGACAGAAATAACTGCCAATGAATTTTAAACAAAGCTCAGGAAGTATCTGCATGATACCATAGTTAAGAAATGATATTGTTTTGGAATTGTTACTCAGCAAGGATATTCAAAATGCTTATAAATTTTTCCTTATGCTTCAGTGATAGGGTTATAGATTTAGAACTAAAAGGGACTTTTGAGATCAACTAGTTCAACCTCCATTTGAAATCCAGAGAGTTTGTAATTTGCACAGAGTCATATTGATAGGAAGTGAGTCAAAATCTGAACCTCAGTCCTCTGACTTTAAATCCAGTACTCTTTTCCTTGGATTATTACTACTGTGGTCTATATACCGGGAATGTAAGGAGCTGAAAGTTTGACTGATCTCTTTTCTACCACTGAGTTACTTCTTAGATTAAGTCATTTAATCTTTTTGTTATCTTTCCTTATTTGTAAAGTGGGAGTGTTGGACTGAATCTCTAAATTCCTTTCTACCTCTAAAATTTATAGTCATAGGAAAACCTGAATTTCTCTTGTTATTGTTGATGAGTAGTTTTTCTGAACTTAAAGTTTTATATGATAGATAAAGCAAAAAACCACATTGATTTCTGAAACCGAAACTTCAGATCCATTGGTGTTTTCAAAAAGGTGCATGATTGGAATGCTTTGCTTTCAAGTGATAGCATGGAAAACATTTTGTACCACAGATGTGAAAACATTTGAAATTTAGAAACCTCCCCTCCCCCCCCCAAAAAAAGCTGCATGTCTTTCAAAGAAATTATTCTTGTGTAAATTGGTGGCAAAATGCTTAGTCCTTCCATCTGAAAAGTGCCTCCTCATAACATCCATTCTGATGCCGTTTTGCCTGTACTGCCTCCCCATTAATCACATCCATGGAACTGGTGACATTTGAGTTGGACCTTGAATGAAAAAAATTATTTAAATAGAGTTTTTGGGCCAGGGTTGGGAGTAGTGGAGAAGAATCTATTTTGGACACCTGAGAATGTGGTATGCAAATATGCTTAGACAGGAAAAATCAAGATGAGTTTGGGAATTGTGAAATTTAATTGGAAGTTAGAATAGGTATAGGTAAATAGGGCAAAATATTACTAGAGACAGATTGGATTGCAGAAGGCCTTGAATACCAAGGTAAGCTGTTTTTATTTTATCTGGGTCAGTGAGAAGCCACTTAAGATTTTTGAACAAGGGAATGATGTAATGAAATTAATGCATTAGAATAATTTGAATCATCTGGGCCTCTGAATCAAATACTATTTCTCTGGAAGAAATATAATAGGTTGGAAATGGAAGAGATTAGAGACAGGGAGAGCATTTAGGAGACTATTATAGCAGTGCAAACAAAGGAATAATGAGGACTGGTCTCAAGTATTTCAATAGGAGTGGGTAGGGAGTAGCCAGGATGCAAAAACACAAGAATACAGCTTCAAAACCAACTTTGAACATTAGTCTATACTATGCTGCTGAAATTTACCAACAAATTCATTTAAAAATTTGGAAATTAAAAGATTTGACCAAGAAAGCTGTTGTTATATGTGACAGCTGAGTTAGTTAGCTCCCTGTTGACCTCAGGATCAGCCAGAGTCAGGATCAACAAAAGTCTTTGGTCTTTAGGGGGAGAAGTAAAGGAGATCGACAAACCTCCACAAGGCTCGCTACCAACCTCCTCTCTCCTAGGTGTCCTCCAAAGTGTCTCTGGCTTATCTTACTCCACTCTCTAATCCCTCCTATAATTATCTGTATACACCAAAAGATCAAGCCAGCACAGAATAGTGAGAAGGGCCATTTTCCAAGCATATGCTAATAGAGTATTGTCCAGTAGGTAAGTAGCCTTAAATGCTTGGTTGTCTGATTCCAGTGAACCTATTCAGCCCTTCACAGTTTCAGCCTTTACAGTTATAAATTATATTTTATCTCAGAAAAATGCCATCTTGAATAGTTCTATAAGACCAATATTTTAAAAATAATTTTTATTTGACAAACACCAAAAAACCAAATTCTCATGCAAAGAACAAAAAATATTGTATACAAAACTACAAATTTCCGTAATGTACAGCTTTTTCCTTAAGTTAATAATAAATTCAACCTGCCAATTTCAAAGCTGACCTGCTTGTTTGTGTCTCTCTCCAAAGTTCCTTCTTTTGTCTTGTTACTATATAAATTGTTCTGATTTTGCTCACTTTATTCAGAATCAGTTCATTTGAATCTTCCCAAAATTCACTAAATCTGTTCCTTTCATCACTTTTTATGGCATATTAATGTCAAACTCCCAAGAAACTATTTTACTGACCTAGAAAAAAAAACAATAAAATCCTTCTGGAAGAACAAAAAGTAAAGAATTTCAAGAGAATTAATGAAAAAAAATTAAACCAGATTTAAAACTTTATTATAAAGCAGCGGTTACCAAAACCATTTGGTACTGGCTAAGAAATAGAGAAGTTGATCAGTGGAATAGGTTAGGTTCACAGGACAAAATAAGTCAATGACTATAGTAATTTAGTATTTGACAAATCCAAAGCCCCAGATTTTGGGATAAGAGCTCACTATTTGACAAAAACTGCGGGAAAATTGGAAACTAGTATGGCAGAAACTAGTCACTGAACCTCACTTAACAGCATATACCAAGATAAAGTTGAAATGGGTTCATGATCTAGACATAAAGAATGATATATACATTTTTTAAAATTATAACTTTTTATTGACAGAACCCATGGCTGGGTAATTTTTTTTACAAAATTATCCCTTGTACTCACTTCTGTTCCAACTTTTCTGCTCCCTCCTTTTACCCCCTCCCCCAGATGGCAAGCAGTCCTATACAATAAATATGCCACAGTGTATCCTAGATACAATATATGTGTGCAGAACTGAACAGTTCTCTTGTTGCACAGGAAGAATTGGATTGAGAAGGAAAAATAACCTGGGAAGAAAGACAAAAATGCAAGCAGTTTACATTCATTTCTCAGTGTTCTTTCTTTGGGTATAGCTGCTTCTGTCCATCCTTGGTCAATTGAAACTGAGTTAAATCTCTTTGTTGAAGAAATCCACTTCCATTAGAATACATCCTCACACAGTATTGTTGTTGAGGTATATAATGATCTTCTGGTTCTGCTCATTTCACCTAGCATCAGTTCATGTAAGTCTCTCCAGGCCTTTCTGTATTCATCCTGCTGGTCATTTCTTACAGAACAATAATATTCCATAACATTCATATACCACAATTTACTCAACCATTCTCCAACTGATGGGCATCCATTCATTTTCCAACTTCTGGCCACTACAAACAGGGCTGCCACAAACATTTTGGCACATACAGGTCCCTTTCCCTTCTTTAGTATCTCTTTGGGGTATAAGCCCAATAGTAACACTGCTGGATCAAAGGGTATGCACAGTTTGATAACTTTTTGAGCATAGTTCCAATCCAGAATGGCTGGATGTATTCACAATTCCACCAACAATGTATCAGTGTCCCTGTTTTCTCACATCCCCTCCAACATTCCGCATTATCTTTCCCTGTCATTCTAGTCAATCTGACAGGTATGTAGTGCCATCTTAAAGTTGTCTTAATTTGCATTTCTCTGATTAATAATGATTTGGAGCATATTTTCATATGGCTAGAAATAGTTTCAATTTCTTCGTCTGAGAATTATCTGTTCATATCCTTTGACCATTTATCAATTGGAGAATGGCTTGATTTCTTATAAATTAGAGTCAAAAAATGATATTATAAACAAATTAGAAGAACATAGTTTACTTCTCAGATCTGTGGAGGAGGAAAGAATTTGCAACCCAAGAAGAACTAGAGATCATTATTGATTACAAAATAGATAATTTTGATTATATGAATTTAAAAAGGTTTTGTGCAAACAAAAGTAATGCAGAGAAGATTAGAAGGAAAGCAATAAACTGGGAAAACATTTTTACATTCAAAGGTTCTGATAAAGGTCTCATTTCTAAAATATAAAAAATTAACTCAAATTTATAAGAATTCCAGCCATTCTCCAATTGATAAATGGTCAAAGGATATGAACAGACAATTTTCAGATGAAGAAATTGAAATTATTTGTAGTCATGTAAAGGTGCTCCAAATCACTATTGAACAGAGAAATGCAAATTAAGACAACTCTGAGATACCACTACACACCTGCCAGAATGGCTAAGATGACAGGAAAAGACAATGATGAATGTTGGAGGGGATGTGGGAAAACTGAGACACTGATACATTGTTGGTGGAATTGTGAACAGATCCAACCATTCTGGCTAACAGTTTGTAACTATGCTGAAAAAAGTTATCAAACTGTGCATACTCTTTGACCCAGTAGTGTTTCTACTGGATTATATCTCAAAGAGATCATAAAAGAGGGAAAGAGACCCACATATGCAAAAATGTTTGTGGCAGCCCTCTTTGTAGTGGCAAGAAACTGGAAACCGAATGGATGCCCATCAATTGGAAAATGACTGAATAAATTATGGTATATGAATGCTATGAAATATTATTGTTCTGTAAGAAATGACCAGCAGGGTGATTTCAGAGAGGCCTGGAGAGACTTATATGAACTTGATGCTAAGCGAAAGGAGCAGAACCAGGAGGTCTTTATACATGGCAACAACAAGATTATATGTTGATCAATTCTGATGGATGTGGTTCTCTTCAACAATGAGATGTTTCAAACCAGTTCCACTTATTCAATGATGAAGAGAGCCAGTTACACTTACAGAGAGGACTATGGGAACTGAGTGAGGTTCACAACATAGCATTTTCACATTTACTGTTGATGTTGCTTGCATTTTGTTTTCCTTCTCAGGTTTTTTTTTTTTTTTTCTAGATTCAATTTTTCTTGTGCAGCAAGATAACTGTATAAATATGCATACATATATTAGATTTAACATGTACTTTAACATATTTAACAGGTATTGGACTACCTGCCATCTAGAGGAGGGAGTGGGGAGAAGGAGGGAAAAATTTGGAACAGAAGGTTTTGGAAGGAAGGGTCAGTGTTGAAAAATTACCCATGCGTATGTTTTGTAAATAAAAAGCTTTAATAAAAAAAACCACAAATATATTAGCAGAACAGTTTTCCAATCATTACTGGCTTATGCTTATATAAGACTCTTTGTAAATCTTGAGGTATTATTTAAATCTTAGCTATTATTAAAACTTCAGTGATTTACGTATTCTGAAATTAATAAGGGAAAGGCATCTAAGTTCTCTATTATGTTTACTGTATCCCCATAATGTATAAAAAAACAAAGAACATGTAGACATTAGTCATCCTTCATTAATGGGAAATAGTTTGATATTGTAATGGAAGAAACATTGGATGCAAATTTGAAGGGATACAGCTATGTAGAAAGATTTTCAGTTTCATGTCTGTGACCATCTATGGAGGGGGTCTAAAATATTGAAAAAACAAGAAATCAATGCTATTGTCTAGTCCTATTTCTATTGACTGGATTTCAAGGAGAAAAGAGATGATTGAATATAACTTAGTGGAGAAATTAAAAGCAAGATTTCTTTCAACACTAATATTAATGTTACATTTATAAAAACTAGTATTATATGACATTTAATAGCATGAAAAAGCCTAAATTTCTTTGATTTTTTTGGAGCAGGGAAGATGGCACAAGATAAGGAAGAGTGACCTCGTATATGTTATGCCATAGTTATTTTTACCTGCCTGTTCTCCTAAGGCTAGGAATAGTACAGGAAAGCCAATTTTTTTAGTGCATATATAATGCTGCTATGTTGCAGACAGGGGCATTTGGATTTTGGAGTATCCATGTAGAAAGTATATAAGCCTTACTTTAACAAAGAGTCAAAAGTCAAATAATAGGCTGGGGAAATGAGCAAACCCCTGAAAAAGACTGACCATAGAAATTTAGCCTTAAAAAACAAAACTGGCCAAAAGGAGAAGGAGGTACAAAAGCTCACTGAAGAAAATAATTACTTAAAAATTAGAAGTCAGCAGATGAAAGCCAATGGGTTTATGAGAAATCAAGAAACAATAAAACAAAAGCAAAAGAATGAAAATATAGAAAACAAAGTGAAATATCTCATTGAAAAAATCTCCAGGAGAGTTAAATTAAAAATTATTGGATCACCTGAAAGCTATGTCAAAAAATGACCTTCTATCAAGAACTTATCAAGGAAACCGTCTCTGATATTCTAGAACCAAGAAATAAAACAGAAATTGATAGAATCCACTTATCACCTCCTGAAAGAGATTCCAAAAGTTAAGCTCCCAAGAATATTATAGCCAAATTCCAGAACTCATAGGTCAAGAAGAAAAGATTGCAAGCAGTCAGAAAGAACCAATTCAATTGTCATGAAGCCACAGTCAGGATAACACAAGATTAAGCAGCTTTTTCATTAAAAGATTGCAGAGCTTGGAATATGATATTCCAGAGGGCAAAGGAACTAGGATTACAACCAAGAATCACCTGCTCAGAAAAACTGAGTATAATCCTTCAGAGGAAAGTGGATATTCACTGAAATGGAGGAGTTTTAAGAATTCCTGATGAAAAGGCCAGAGTTAAATAGAAAATTTGACTTTCTGATACAGGATTCTGGAGAAACATAAAGGAGTAAACAGGAAAGGGAAATCATAAGTGACTTAATAAAGTTAATCTGTTTACATTCCTACATGGGAAGATGATATTTGTAAATCATAAGAATTTTCTCATTATTAGAGGTTTTTATATATATATATATATATATATATATATATATATATATATATATATAAACAGCATAGGTATGAGTTGAATATGATGGTATAATATCTAAAATAAAATTTAATTAAGGGGTGAGAGAGGAATGTACTGGAAGAAAGGGAAAGAAAGAAGTGGAATGGCTGAAAGGAGAAGAAAAGAAGAAGAGTGTGGTATTAAAACAGCAAGATATAGAATAGAGTGTTGAACTTGTATAGAGGAAGGCCTGATTTCATATTTCATAGCATTCATATACCATAATTTATTCAGTCATTTTCCAATTGATGGGCATCCATTCGGTTTCCAGTTTCTTGCCACTACAAAGAGGGCTGCCACATCTCTGATGGAATTTGGTCAAGTTAGTTAATCTCTTTGTATAAAAATCCATTCTCTTAATTCTTAGTTGCCAAGTCACAGAGAAGTTTAATAAATTGAACCAACCTATCAACTAGCCACAATACATTTCTATACTATGGTGCTGGGTTCTTTCATCAGCTCCCATATATTCAATTATCATTTCTATGGAGATGATTCTTAGATCTCTTTATCTAGACCTAATCTCTTTCCTGACCTATATAATCTTGCATCTTCAGCCAGATGTTCTACAGATATCTTAAATGCAAAATGTCTGAAACTGACTCTTTCCTTCCCTCCTCTCTCTCTTTTCTCTCTTCTCTCTTCTTTCTCTCTCTCTCTCTCTCTCTCTCTCTCTCTCTCTCTCTCTCTCTCTCTCTCTCTCTCTCTCTGTCTCTCTCTCTCTCCCTCTCTATCTCATCTGTCCCCATCAATGTCTCTATTTCTGTCTCTTTTTTCTTTCCCTCCACTTTATCTTCACTCTTTCTAACATCTCTCTTTACACCCAATTTCCAATCCAAAACTCATTCTCCTTGGCACAGGTAACAAAAGCAAAATAATAATGATATTTTCACCTTTATAGTGCTTCCTTTCCTGTACAATATTTCAGCCAAACTCAACTACTTAGTAACTATTTCCTGATTTTCAGGTTCTATGTCCTAACTCCTATTGTGTCCCAATACTCCCCTTTGCAAGCAATTTAGTACCTATTTACTGCCCTTGTGCGTGGAATCCATTCATTACTCTACTCCAGTTTATTAAAAATCTTTTTTTTTCTTTCAAGATTTAGTCTACATTGCCACATTCTTCCTTGTCGTGTACTGATATCTGTTCATGTTCAATTCCCTCAGCACACTATAAACCAGAACAAGAAATATGTTATTTTTCATCTTAGTATTCCTGTGCTTTGCACAAAATAAGCACCCTTTAATAAGCTGATACACAAAAAATTAAGAAGCCTTAAAATTTCTATGAAGGTATACCAAAGAGAATTGTTATGTTTCTGTCATCCTAGGTAACTTTACCCAAATGTAAAATTCTCAATTACAACAATTTATTATTATTCTAGCTTAATTGGAGGGGAAAGCCATTCTAAATTAGTGTAAAGTTTAAATTATGAACATATCTTAAAACAGTTCTATTGTTTTTGATTATAAAAGTAAGCTAACTTTATGGAGATTTAGAGAAATTGTTTAGGAAGGAACAGCTGGAAATTGACTTATTAATTGTAAATAAATGCTTTAAAATACTTAGGGCACTTGATAGTTTAATAACTTAAATGTTTATAAGCACTTTCTTTAAAAAAAACTTGTTTACAATGATAATTTATTTGGAATAAATAACAAATTAGAATGGGTGGTTGGAATTAATGAAGTGTTATATTTATATAAAAATTGACATTTTGTTATGTGAAAAATAAAGCAGGTAATTAGATGCAAATTTCATAATGGGTTGAATGCTGGTGGCCCAGACTATCAGTTTATAAAACTTATCATGAATTTTAAACTAAAATGTTTAATTCTAGAAAATAATGGGAGTGTTTAGGTCCTCTCTCCCAGAGCTCCAACACATGCTTATTAGTGAAAGTACACTCCACCTAAATCACTGGGAAAGGACCTAGCTTAAAAAAGCTAAGGTCCCACAAAGCATCAGGGTCATCTCCAGTTGTCCCCTGGACCCAGGTGGCTCTGGAGGGGAAAGTGAGGCAGGTAACTTTGCACAGTTCAGTCCAATTCACTTATTAATCATGGCATCACTTTCTTGATATCATAGTTCTCTTTGAAAATGAAGGACAACAAGAGCACAGTTTCTGGCATATATATACATATATATATAGCAAGCTTAAAAATGCTTGCTAATGTATGATTTCTATGCTATAGTTGAGTGTGGTATTATTGTGATGTTGCAGCATACAACTTAAAAGGAAAAGTTATAACTGTGAAAATATATCTATGAAACTTTAAGCTAATAAGTAACCAAAGTACTTTTCAATTGTTTTTTTTTTTTCCTTCAAGAAAGTGAGCCTCAGGCATAATAAAGAATTCTGGAAGTTAAATCTTGGAAGTATCAACACCAATGAGATCAGCATTCATAAAAAATCAATTGTTTTGGCAAGAGCTAACAAAAGTGAATCATATGAGGCAAGCTTCTAGTGCTTCTGCTTATCCTTGCGGATTTGCTTTTATGAAGACAGAATCTTTATTTAACTGGTTGCTGTGTACCAGACTCACAGTTATAGACATGAAAAGTCTATAATCCCAACAGATCAGAAATTGTCCAATGCAAGTATAAGCTTAGGATTTCACTTTTTTTGTGGTGTGTTCTAGCATTAGTGAAAAAATTTATAGATTGTCCAGTATGATTCAATGTATAATTTCCATTAAGACAACAGAATCAAGTATCTGAAAATGACCTTAAAAGATTAAGAATAAATGAATCTGCATTTTTGTGAAAAAAAAAATAAACTTTCAACTTTAATAAATCTCTGATCACCCTTTGGCTGTGAATAAGGGTTTTATAACAAAGTTTAATGGTAATAGTTTTTCCTCTGAAATTTTAAATATGAAATTTGCATGTGTTGATATTATATATATATATGACAATTTTTCAATATGAAAATAGATTTAATTGTTATGCTTCCAATTTCCCTGATATCTTCTTCTTCACCTTAGCAGAGGGTAATTCCACACTCCCAGAATTTACAGTTCCTTGGAATATATTGCCAGTTTAAAAGTATTGTATAGCCATATAAAATTGGGAACAAATTTGGAAAGTATTTCTATTTACAACATCATTTGTTTCCTCAAGTGAGGAAACTTCTTGTTAAAAATTTTATTCCCTGAACAACATTGTGATGATAAATTCCTTTCTTGGTTTTTTTATATATCATTTATCTCCAAAGAACTCTTAGTATTTTGAAATACTTAGAACTTTGCTTCCTAAAGTTATCACATTATTAGTAGTTTTTCCTTTTTCATGAAAAAACATGTTGGCATAAGAAAATTCAAGTTATGTTTAGCCTTGTTAATAAACATGCTGTAATAGAGCTGTAATTGATGTTGATTTTGCCATTTCTAAGATATTCTGATTTAGTAAACTAAATTTTATTTAGTTAGTAACATGGTTAAATTGAAAAAAATGACTTTTCCTTTCCCCAAACATCTTCATAGGTAGATTTCCAATATCAGGTTCTCCCTAATATGCCTATTTTATTAGTATCGTAAAACTTAAAAGCATATCTACTTTCCTGGTTAAAGTGAAGAAAAAAATATGCTTCAATCTGTATTTGAACACAACAAGTTTTTTTCTCTGAGAAATAGCTTCTGGGAAGGACTAAGGAAAAAGGAGAAAAATCCATATGCCACAAATTTAGTAATTTAATTGAGAGAGGAGAGAGAGAGAGAGAGAGAGAGAGAGAGAGAGAGAGAGAGAGAGAAAGAAAGAGAGAGAGAGAGAAACATGCCCAAACAAAGATGCAATATAAGAGAATTTCAACATTTTCATGTAAATATTTGGTTTCCCTATGTTAATTGTGCCTGGCAATGAATAAGAATCAACAACTTCCTAATTCATGATACTAAATTCAAAAAGTCTCAGTAAATATCTCAAAGAGCATCTAAAGAAAGAAAGTCTAATACCATTAAGTATCATTTTTAAAAGTCAGACGTGTGTGTGTGTGTGTGTGTGTGTGTGTAAGAGAGAGAGACAGAGAGAGAAAGACAGAAAAGAGAGACACAGAAAAAGAGGGAAAGAAAAAGAGAGAGGGAGGGAGGAAGAACGGGGAGGAGAAAGAGAGAGAGAGAGAGAGAGAGAGAGAGAGAAAGAGAGAGAGAGATCTCTTTAAAAAAGATATCAATAAATCAACAAAATTTCAACCAAACTGATTTTAAAACAAACTGATAAAAACATAAAGTTAAGCAGATTTCAAAAGAAAATCATCTGTTGTAGGTTACTAACTACCAAATAGTTAAGTTAAAAGTGTATGTTATGTCACCTTGGAAGTCATAACTTTTGCCTCAGTTTCTTAATTTGTAAGATGGGGATAATAATACATACCTCACAAGGATAGGTATTATTTTTCAGGTCAGTAGTTTTTCCAATGAGATATTTCCTTTTTTTTCTATTTTTTCATTACAAAATTTTTTTTTTGCTCTGATTTGATTAAACTCAGTAAGCCCTTCCCTGATTATCATTAACGTTGTAGAAGAAAACACTTATAAATTCATGTATCTCATTCAACATTAAAAAAAAAAAAGTTTATTCAATACCACTCAGAGTACATGTCAGCATATGTATGAGTTGGTCCAGCTGTATGATTTTTGTTCTAAAATGTATGATGGATTAAAGTCTTAGAATTGTAACAAACATTTGTAAGTTGTATATTCTATCTACTATTATAAAATGTTTTATCAGATATATTTCTTTCAGACCATTTTAACTATTTGATTTTTTTCTCTAAGGATGAACAGTCATGAGCTAAAATGAAACTAAAATTTTTTTTAAAGAAGGAAACTTTTCTCCATAATATAATTGAGAATATTTACTCTTATTTTAGGTTTTATTATCAAGTTTGTGGCTTTTTTCATTTTTTCTTTTTACTGTTCCTCTTTTGGCTAGTGTTAGAAGTAGGGACTTCAAAGATAGGAAGACTGGAGTTTGAATTTTGCCTCTAATTATAAATAGCTATGAGTGGGCAAGTGGCATAATTTCTATCTGCCTCAGTTTTCTCATTTGTAAAATGAAGATAAATAATAGCACTTTTACCTCACAATGTTGTTTTGAGGAAATGAGTTAACTTAAGTAAAAAATAAAAACACATTATAAATTTTAAAGGGCTATATAAATACTAGCTATATTATAATTATATAAGAGGATTTGTCTAAGAAGAACTGGGAATCACTGGTTCTGGGACAGTTTTTTTGTTGACGGACTTAATTATGATCATGTGTAGTTGCCCAGTCTGATTGGACTCACCTCAGGAAGGAGGAATGGACCTATAAACAACCATGAGAAGATAAATGTCTGGTGAATGCTTGTTTGGTGAATGCAGCTCTTGATGCTGAGATAATTCTATCAACCCTAGTGTTTATCCTAATCTGACCTATTCATGCTTGGTGAATTCAAAAGTGGCTGGGGCCAGCTTACTATAGACTGGTGCGTTTGTGAAAGGCCCCATTCAGCTCCCTTTGTCTACCTATGGATTAAACTTGCATAGACCCCATTCACTTCTGGCTTGATCAGTCTATAACCTGAATAGAGCCAATTTCCTATTATGGCTATGGATGCAGCTTCATTTTCCAGAACAAAACCAATAAAGGGACACAAAGGTATTGGTGGTGTAAGCACAAGACTCTTTAAAGTATGAGTGTTCCAGTGATGTTTTGTAGACAATTACCATTACTTCTAAGAAGCTGTGTGGCAGTTCATTGAGAGCCAACTTTAAACCAACGGGAAGACCTGTATTCAAGGCCTGTCTGGGGCACTTTTAGCTGAGTGACTCTGGGTAAGTTATTTAACCTCTTAGGCAATTTCCTAAAATTACAAATGGCAGAGTAAGTGATACCCTGCATTGGGGATGATAAATAAGACCTAGCATCTGTGCTTGCTTTATCTTGTTTGATCTTCTCAGCCATCAGTGAAGTAAGTGCTATAATTCTTATTTTTTTAAATGAACAAACTGAGACACAGAGAATTTAAGTGATTTAGGCAGGACTATATAATTAAGAAGTGTCTGAGATGTAATCCCTTAAAGTGAAAGTTCTCAACCCCAATTTTTTAAACTGTGGATTATGATCCCATAAGGGGTCTTATAACTGGGAGTGGAGGTCATAAAATTATAATTTGTTATCAGTAAATGTTTGATTTGTAGACCTATTTTATGTACCTGGAATCATATAAAAATTTCTCTGTTGAAAAGCAAGTGGAAAAAGTTCAAGAATCCTTGCCCTAAACCAATGAAATCATAGGTACAACTAAACAAACAAATAAAAAGCAAAGAACAAAATCACCAATAATAACTCTCTAGTTAAATTAGACATATATTTTTGATCTTTGAGATCCTAAACCGTATTTATTAGGTTTTAAGCTGACCTTGAAGATCTATGCCCTTACTAATGATGAGATTGGGGTAGGTACGTCAAATTAAGAGGTTCAAAACGAAATGAAGGGGTTTGGTCCACATTTGGAAGAATTCACAACGGCTTTCTCCCACCCAAAAGGCATTTCTAGTTATAAGAAGAGGTTGTAGACAAAATGAAGGGGTTAAATAGGCACCTGGAGTGATAAAAATAAAATAGATTTGGAGAGCATAAAGTTAGCAAGGAAAAGGTTGGGTTGTTTTTGTTTTTGTTTTTTAAACAAATAACAGTGGAAAAGACAAGTTCCCTAGTGGAACTCACAATTAACCAAGAGAAAGGGAATACTCCGGGAGGTGGGAGTGCACCACTGACTAGCAGGCTAAATCTATAGAGGAATTTAGGAACATAAAAGAGTTAGCTAGCTATGACAAGGAGAAAAGTACTATGAGACATGGGGGAGAAAGTGAGAGGAAAGATACCAAAAGGGATTCAGCAAAGATGGCACAGTCTGTGGACAGACTCACAGGGGAAATTAACCTTGAGAGTCTGAAATCACAATTTGGCTTTCTGATTGGATACAGTGAGGTGGGGTTACCCAAGACCTCCACTGCAGGTGGGACTGTAAGGTTGAACTGATTCCCATCAGTGCCCTTCTCTGCCCCAGGGAATAGTCTTATCAATACTTTAGGCTTTCTCTGCCAAGCTCACCTAGTTACCCAGAACTTCATCATTACCAGGGGGGATCTTGGACTTCCCTGGGCTATTCCCCATCTGTGGAAGTTCCTAGAAGTTAGTGACTGGGTTACTTACCCTCAATATCAAACAAAATTAATATCTACAAATAGTAGGTGATTTAAACATTTTATTATTGAATCTGGCTATTTTTGTTGTTAAGTCGTTTCAGTCATGTCCAACTTCTGTTTGGGATTTTTTTGTTTGTTTATTTTTGGCAAAGATACTGGAGTAATTTGCCATTTCCTTCTCCAGTTCATTTTATAGATGAGGGGACTGAGCAACCAAGGTTAATTGACTTGCTCAATCACAGTAAATATCTGAGGTCAGTCTTGAACTTGGGAAAGTTCAAATTGAGTCTTCTTAACTAACATTTTATTGACTTCAACACTCAGCTGCCTTTGAATCTGGATTAGCTGGCCACTAAGGTCTCTCTTCTGATCCTAAATTATTTCTCTTTATAAAATAAATGATTGTTCTCAAAGTTTGCATTACTAATAGAAACACTTGGAGTATGGTTGCTGCTCCACAGTGATAAACAGTGATATATACGAAATACACATCAGTCCGTGTGAATTCTTTTCATATAATATATGGAGTGTCCCAAAAATTTCAGTGCAATTTGAAGTACATTATAATAATTTCACTAATATTTAAATAAACTTATTTCAACAAATAAATTTCAATAATAATTTTAATAATTTAAAACTACACCAATTTTATTATACTGTTGTTCATCCTTCATTTTTGAAGAAGACCAATGACATCACAGGTCATGTTTGAGTGAATTGCATTTAAGTGAGGTAGAGTTGCACAAAAACTTCCTGTGTGTCCAGTGTGTCCAATGTGTCCAGTGACAGGACAAAAAATCCAAGACTGACATTTTCCTGAGGTGTTGTAGATGACCTTGGCATCTTCCATTTCTGACCAATCTCTAAGTGTTCCTCAGAATTGGTCTTTGAGAACAAATTCTCCTCATGCTCCCATTCTGCCGAATGAAGCCTTCCCATGTTGGGATAAACATCCCCCTAACTCACTGACAGGTTTGAGGCCTATTGGTTCTCCTCAACCTGATTTAGGTTATCTGTGGAAAAAGTTTTACTGGGATGTGGCCACTATGAATGCTTCAGCTTTTTGGAGACACACATTAGGTGGCCCTGAAAAGGTCCTGCATACTAAAGATACTAGTCTTCCTGGAACAATTATTTATTATTTTAATATAATATTATTTTGCAATTATATTATACTATGAACTAAATTGTATTATTAGTGAAAGTCAAGGTCAACCTAAGGCAAAAAATGTGAAAGAGATAAAATCTGACTTTTGAGGTCTCTACCCTTCTCTTTCTACCTACTTTTCAATAGTCCTTTTCCCACATTCCCAAAAAGCATCCAGGATTCTTATGGTCTTGTGTTTTGCAGTCATGTGCAACTCTTCGTGTCCCCATTTGGGGTTTTCTTTGCAGAAACACTGACGTGGTTTGACATTTCCTGCTCCAGCTCATTTTACAGATGAGGAAACCAAGGTAAACAGGGTTAAGTGACTTGCCTACGATCACACAGGTAATAAGTATCTGAGGCCAGATTTGAAGGCAGGAAGATTAAGTCTGCCTGATATCTGGCCTGGTACATCCTGTCCATAAAGAGTTACAATCTTTTAGGATGTTCTGATAACCACTAAGGAGAAAAAGCGGTAATAAAGACTTAAATTTTGTGAGTATTTTGTCAAGAACACTACTTCCGAAGCCCTTCTGGCAGTGTTCTCTATTAAACACTGACTTCTCTTTTCAATTAGCAAGCAACTCATAGGATCCTGTGTCAAATGGTTTATAAGAAGCTATGGTATCTCTCCAGTCAGCAAACTGATTCTTCCCTATGATTTCTAAAACCTGCTTCTCTGCTTCCCCTGCAGACTGGAAACAAAGCTAAACCCTCTGCATTTTAAGTTCTATTTCAGTTCAATTCAATAAACATTTATTAAGCATCTACTATGTACCAAGCACTGCGCTAAGCTTTACGTAAACAAAAAGAGAGATCTAACCATCATTTTGGATGGATACTGCTTCGTTTTAAGAGATTCAGTTTTTGATTAGAAAAGTCTTTATCCTGTTAGTAACAAAAAATTACCTCATCAATTCAATTAACATGGATCATTTTTAATAATAATAATAATAATGATGATAACAGGGAACAATTATATAACACTTACTATGCACTGGCATTTTACAAAGATTATCTCATTTGAGCATCTCCACAACATTGGGGGAAAGGTGCTGTTATTATCCCCGTTTTGCAGATGAGGACAAAGGTTAAGTCACCAGTCCAGGCTCCCACAATTATTAAGTGCCTGAGGCTGGATTTGGAAAGAGGTTTTCTTTACTTCAGACCTTGTTTTGCCCATTACACTAGATCTTGTGAAAGGGGTGGGGCGGGGGGGGGGGGGAAGATGAAGGAAGGGATAATAGGAGGAGGAACAAAAACATAGTGCAACCAATTGATGGAAGACAAGTCATTTTTGAACCAAGAAAAGCCAACCCGGGTAACAACATAAAGGTGCCTTCTCAGCCCAGTTACTTCATAGGGTTATTGTGCAGAAAACACTTTGTAAATTAAAAAAATATATACTATATAAATTGCAGTTATTTCAGTAAGCAAACTATTTGGCAAAAAAAGATTTTGCCAGTCATCTTTACTTTTATTTATTTATTACACTACAGTGTGGTAAAATGGAATAAGAAGACTATTTAAAGATGTCATTTCTAAACCAAATGATAAAGCAAAACATAATACTAGGTCAGAGAGAAAACATTTTACTCTCTTGTAAAGGTACTAATTAAAGGTACTAAACTACAAAAATAACTCTTTGGTCAAAATAATTGCTGAAGAACATTTAAAAATAATTTTAAAAACAATTTACCAGCTTGCTTTTTTTAGTTATTCAAACTTCTTAAAGCCAGAAATTGCAGCAAGTTAATAAAAAAAGACCTCCCAGGAGTAGAATTATAACTGGATGGGGGGGGGGGGGATGAGCCAATTTTATAAAAATTCTGACTGTAATAAACAGTCAGGTTATAGGTTTGTATTCATAAAATTCAGAATGTGAAATAACTAGAAATTAAAAAGTTTTTTTTTTAAGAATCTCAAACCAAATTGCTGCTCATCATGAATTGAAAATAATGGATGGGTAGAGCTTGCTCTTCACTCAATTTACCTGTCCCAGTTCAGGATATAATATATAATCACAGAAAGTAATAAACTTCCAAGCTAAGGCATATACAAAAGTGCTAAAATATATGTGAATAAATAAAAAATATACTCACATATAGATATATGTGAATGAGTATAATTAGAGAAAGTATAGGGATGATGACATAGTATAAATGTTAACAAGGAACATTTATTATTCCACTCTCCTTTCATATAATGTTTTCCCTGATGAAGGGAAAAGGGATACTTAACATGTCATACTTAACATGTCTTACCCCAGAAGGAAGCACAAACATATATATTCTAGACATAGGCATAAAGAAGAACTAAACCTTTGCCTAATATTAGGGATTTTACTCACAGGGGAGTTAGTTTTTGTGATGCATTCTGTACTTTTCGTTGAATATAATCTAAGGCAAGGCTTCTTAAACTTTTTCCACTTGCCCCCTCTTTTTACCAGAGAAATTTTTACATGACCCTGAGTATATAGGAAGATAAAATAGGTGTGCAAATCAAATATTTACTGACAACAAATCATAATTTCACACTCCCCACATTCAGTTATGAGACCCCATATCTGGTCAGGAACCACAGTTTATGAAGTTGGGCTCTAAGGCAACAGAGGAGGGAGCAAGTTGGATTTACATCTTAAAATGAACTAAATCTAAAAGCTTCTTCAAGGAGTGGGATCTGTGACAACAAAGAAGAGAGCTGGCTAAGGAAGCAAACAAGAACTGACAACAGTCAAACTGTGGAAACAAATAGACTTTGGGAACCCAACTGAAATATGGCAGAACCCCTGAACTTCACAAGGACTTTGAGATTCTGAAATACTAAAGATGTGAGTTGCCATGTGCATTGTCTACATGTATATGCTTGACTGTTGGATTTTGATCTCTCTTAGTCCAGAATATAATCACAGAAAGTAATAATTCTCAGCTAAATTGTATTCAAGTGCTAAATAAATAAGCATTTTATTATAATTATATGTCTGGGTGCATATATATAATTAGATTTTTCACTATTTCTGTGAATGTTGTATTTTTTTTAAGAAGAGAATACTTCAGGATTGTGTGTGGTGTTATAATTATTATTAGTAAATGCCTTTACTTTGAATTGATAATATCCAATGAATAATTTTCAGGGGGAAATTCATTAGTGGAGGCTTATAAAGCTTGTTTTGGGAATATAGACCCACCATATGTCCTCAGATCTGGGAGTAATGGCCAGTCTCAAGACCTGATCCATGAGTCCAAGTACATATTGGGAGACTATCCCAGAGAAGAGTAAAACAAGTAAATGGAATGGTAGATGGGAATATGAAAAGAGTTGGATGAATCAACAGGCAAAATTACTAATAAAGGGTAAAAATGGTTTAACTGAGTGGCATTAGGATGAGCATAGGTAAAAGAGAACTATTTAGTTAGAAAGGAGGATAAAGCTTCATATGGAGTGAAAGTACTGAATTTAATGATCTAAAACTGAATTTAAGCTTGGAATTCATCTCCAGAGAGTATGAAATATTAAAATTATACATAGATTATTTAAAAAAACCTGACTAGCCTAAATAGCTTTTTCAATACAAATTATATCAACACAAGAGAAAATTACCTGGTGATTTTGTAGTGGCAAAGAACTGAAAATAAGAATCATTCCCATTCCTTGGGGAAAAGTTAACCAAATTATAATATATTAATATGATTTAATTTTACTGTGCCACATTAAGCAATATATATGAAATATTAAAAGAATAATGGGAAGATTTATATAAACCAAATGAAGTAAACAGAATTAGGGAAACAAGATATACAATATATAACAAATAATATACAATATACAAAGAACAAAAATCCAAAATAAAACAAATTGAATACTGTGCAATTGTAACAGTCAAGTTTGGCCACCGATGTCAACTAATCAATCATAAAGTATTTATTAAGTATCTACTGTGTTCAGGTACTGTGTTAGGTGCTAGAGATACAAAGCCAAAATAAAAGTTCAGCCATCAAGGACCTTATAAAAGAGATGAGAAAATACTTTTCTCTCCTTTCTTTACCATGATATAGGGATATGTAGGAGTACATAGTCTATCAAACTTGGTTGATATGTGAGGTAGTTTTATTGAATTATTTTATCTTTCTTTTTTATTCTTTGTTATAAGGAAAGGCTAAATGGGAATATGTGAGAAAAAGACACATTTGGAAATTAAGGTGATATAAAAACAAAAGATATCAATAAAAATAGAAAGGGGGAAGAAAGTGACTAGTTGCTGTATACAACACATATCTTGCAATATTTTGATTAAAAATACTTTACTTCTGCCAATTTTAATTAAAAAAATCTTTTTCAGTTTTTGTACAAACAAAACTAATGCAAACAAGATGAGAAGGGAAGCAATAAACTGGGAAAATATTTTTACATTCAAAGGTTCAGATAAAGGTTTCATTTCTAAAATATGTAGAGAGTTGACTCAAATTAATAATAGTTCAAGCTATTACAATTAAAAAATGGTTAGAGGATATGAAAAGACAAATTTTAGATGAAGAAATTGAAACTATTTGTAGTCTTATGACAATCATTTCTGATGGACGTGGTTCTCTTCAACAGTGAGATGATTCAAACCAGTTCCAGTTGTTCAGTGATGAAGAGAGCCATCTACACCCAGAGAGAGGATTGTGGGAACTGAGTGTGGATCACAACATAGCATTCTCATACTTTATGTTATTATTTGCTTGCATTTTGTTTTCTTTCATAGTTTTTTCTTCCTTCTTGAATCTGATTTTTCTTGTGCAACAAGATAACTGTATAAATATGTATACGTATATTGGATTTAACATATATTTTTAACATATTTAACATGTATTGCATTAACTGCCATCTAGGGGAGGGGGTGGAGGAAAGGAGGGGAAAATTTGGAACAGAAGGTTTTGCAAGGGTCAATGTTGGAAAAATTATCCATGCATATGTTTTGTAAATAAGACATAAAAGAAATCTAGAACTGAACAAGCACTGAATGATTTATAAATCATATAAATAATTCTCTGTACTATGTATAATCAAAGTTAAGTGTTTATTTTGGGTTGTTAAGCAAAGCAGAATCTTGCTTATTGCAAGTTAAAATTTGATAAGGGAAAAGCAATAAGGTTTCATGGATAGCTACCTTCTTTCACCAAAAAAAAATTTATTATATTGAAGCAGCTTGACACTACTACTGTGGACAAAATCTTGTGAGCTCAATTTGAGACCATTTCCATAGGCTAGGCAAATTACTATGAAGCTATAGTGTCTTGTAAACAGTATCTATTTGACAAAGGTTTATTAATTATTAATGAGACAGAGAACAATTAGGAGAGAAAGTGAGGGTGTTATACACCAGGGATGTTCCCTTACACTTCTCAGTCCTAAAAAAGTGCAAAATAAAATTCCAACCATCCAATACATAGCCTAGTTTATTGCAGAGTAGTCTAAATCCATTTCTTGCAATTTCAAAGTATAGAGCTCTTTTCTAAACAAATTTCTAAATCTTAGGGAACCTTTATTTCTTATTAGATTCTGATTCATCTTTCCTTTACTACTCTCATAGTTCTTTGTAATTCTGTATACAGTACCATCTTTTTATGTTTGGAATTTTCCAAAACAAAAGCTTAAACACTGTTTGAGGGAAACATGTGATGCATTTTCCATGACAGAAGCAAAACAAACTATTTTCAGAAAGAAAACAGATTTTATTTCCAAGTTTTAAAGAAGCTGTTAAAAATAGTAAATAAACAAGAAGCAGTCTTACAGGATTACTAATTCTGTACAAAGTTAAGCTTGCTTCCAGTTGTCAAGGCTGTCTTCTAGGTTAAAGCTAAGAATACCAGGATAAATCTGTGTGGTTATAAGGAGCATTAATTTTTGAGGTTTCCATTAATAAAAAGGGGAAAACTGATAGAAGAAATGGCTGCACAACTCATCATCTTTTGTAGTTTTTTGTTCACACTTGGATTCTTCAATCATGGGCCCCTTAAAAGTTATTCAAGTTTAAGAAATAGTTTGGAGCAATATTGACTGAAAAAAACCATAGATCATGATGAGCTCCCACTGATATTTCTTTTACTAGTTCAACTGAAGGCCACATTAGTTTTTTTTTTTCCTTTTTTTTTTAAATTAAAGATTTTTAGTTCCAAAACATATGCTAGATAATTTTCAACATTCACCATTGCAAAATCTTATGTTCCAAATTTTTTTGTCCTTCCCTTCCCCCCCAATTCTCTTCTCTAGATGACAAGTAATCCAATATGTTAAACGTGAAATTCTTCTATATATATTTCTACAATTATCATGGTGCACAAGAAAAATCAGATCAAAAAAGGGAAAAAATGAGAAAGAAAACAAACAACAACAAAAAATGAGAATGCTATGTTGTGGTCCACACTCAGTTCCCACAGCCCTTCCTCTGGGTTCAGGTAGCTCTCTCCATCACAAATACATTGGAACTGGCCATGTCCATCAACATTGATTATTGTATAATCTTGATGTTGCAGTGTACAATGATCTCCTGGTTCTGCTCATTCCACTTAGAATCAGTTCATATAACTCTCTCCAATCATCTTCCTGATCGTTTCTGATAGAACAATAATATTCCATAACATTCATATACTATAACTTATTCAGCCATTTTCCAACTGTTGGGCATCCATTCAGTTAAGAACATATTAGTTCAAAGGGAAAGAAGGGAAGAGAATAGACATTTAAACATGAAACACTTTATCAAGGACTGTGCTAATTACTTTTGCAAATATTATCTCATTTGATCCTTCATAATAAATTTTCAAAATGAATGCTATATTTATCCCCATTTTACAGTTGAGGAAACTGAAACAGAGGTTAATGTGATTTGCCTAATTAACTAATAAGTCCGAGACTGAATTTGAACTCAAGTGTTTTGAGTCTGGGCCCAATGAAACAAAGGATATTTTAATTAACCACCAAAAAACCAAAACAAAAATTTCCCCCATACATAGAATAATACACTGTCCTAATGATTTCCATACATTTAGTGGGAGAAGGAATATATATATATTTGAGAACTATCACACATATAGGGAGCACATAGAATCAGGGCAACTTATACTCTGAGGATCATGTCTCAGATAGAATTCTGGTGCTTGTTGTATCCCCAGTTTCATTTCTATGACTGCAGAACTACTGATGTTATTTGTTTTTCTAGTGATATCATTTAGCTATATTGCAAAATGGTTATATCCACTGAACAGCCTTATTATCTACTTATATTTCTTTTGAACTGCTCTCTACAGGATCTTTGCTGCTCTCTGTTTATTTTTTTATTAGCTTTATTTAGATTTGTAAGAGGTACATTGAGTTACTTTACTATTATGATTTTACTACCTATCTCTGAAATTCATTAAACTTTTCCATTAAGTATTTAGATTTATGTAATTTTGTGCATAGATGTTAAATATTGATACTGATTCATTGTATATAGTGCCTTCAAGCAATGAAGTTTCTTTGTTTATATTTTTAATCAAGTCTATTTTTCGCTGTTGCCTTGTCTGAGATTATGATTGCGATCCTTGCTTTTTTTTAGTCCAACTGAAGCATAACAGATTTTGTTCCAGTCTCTTATTTTATTTATGTAGGAATCTGTTGTTTCAAATATGATTCTTGTAAGCAACATATTGTTGGATTCTTCTTTCTAAGTTCTGCTTTTTTATGTTTTTTTTCCCATGTTGAGTGAATTCATAACATTCACATGCACAGTTATGATTGTCTTTTTTCCTTCATTTTTTCCTCTTTTCCTTGAAACCTTAAAATAAAAGTTTAGGAATATGATCAGCACCAGAGATCAATACTTAATGCGATCTACTTCAATGTCTTTGTCCTTCTTTACCCAGACACCAATCACAAGGTTTTTCCTTCTTTTCTTTTTAAATTCCCTGTCACAAACCATGTTTTGAGTTTTATCTTCTGAGATAAAGTTTCTTTGGCATGTAATTTATTCTTCTCTGAATCTAACCCTAGTCTTCTTTTCCCCCTTTTTCTATTTCCTCCTGTTTCCTGGTTGAGTTGATTGCATTTCTACACCGACCTGTGTGAAAATATGTGTGTATGTATGTTATAGCCTCCTTTAAATGGTTCAGATAAAAGTGAACTTCAAGTAATACTCATTTCCATATCTCTTCCTCCTTATTTTTGGATGTACATTCAAATTATATTAAATAATAAGTTGCCTCCCTTTCGCCCCATTCCTTTTCTGGTTTTTTCCAATTTCCAGCTATTGGCTTTAAGGACTCACGATTTGATAAAATTTCTGAGAAAATTGTAAAGCAGTTTTGGAGAAAGTAGGGCTAAATCAACATTTTATACTATTTACAAAATAATTTCAAACAAAAGGTTCCAAATGAATCTATGACTTACATATAAAGGTCGTTTCATTTAAAAATTAGGGTAGATATCTCTGACAACTATTAGATAAAGAGAGAATTACTGGACAAGTATACAACAAAGAAGCTCATTAAAGATTAGCAACTGGACCAGACTAAGTGAATAGCTGGAGCTAAAACAGAGCAGGCAAGAGACAGGAGAATCAGAACACAAACAGAAGTTTATTTAATTTCAGAGTGAGGAAAATGAGTTTACAAATGGAAGCTCCTCCCAGGAGAGCTGGTCCAAAGGTTTTATATACCATAAGTAGGCTGGATTATGATATAATTATTTTTAGGTCTTGAGTTATTATTCCTACAGGCCCTGTGGACACCATTTATTGTCTCAAGTCTTGGGAATCGTTCTTACCTTGCAGAGCACAGAACCAGAGTTTTGTGATAGCTACAGGAGTACAGGACCTCTCAGTGATTGTGTACATGTGATGGATGGCCCTGGAAAATAGAAGGAGTTAAATTCCTCAGTGAACACCTGGTGCTGGTCCAAGCCATACATTTTGCCAGAGGGCAAAATCACCCTGAAGGCAAAGGATTATTGTCATATCAAGCTCAGGACACAGCCTATTTATTGAACCTTAGCTCTGGGAAACAGGGTATCTCCTAACTATTTTAATAAGATAAAAAAAGACAAATACATAAAACTGAAAAGCTTTGCACAATCAAAATAAATGGAATAAGAAGGGAAATAGTGAACTGGTGGAAAAAAAATTTTGTAGTACATTTTCTTTTTCTTTTAAAATTTATTTTCTTTTTCTTTTCTTTTTACATTTTTCTAATAAAGTTTGTGTCAGGATTTGAACTCAGATCTTCCTTATTCTAATTTCAGATTTAAATCCACTGTGATATACAAAATTATTCATAGCTAAAATTTTTGTTGTGGTAAAAAAATGGAAACTAGTACATCAAATGACCAAACAAATTGATATATGAATGTAATGAAATATTATTATGCAATCATAAGAAATAACTGACAGATTCAGATAAACGTGTGTAGATTTATATGGACTAATATAGAATGAAGTGAACAAAACTAGGAGAAAAAAATTCTACAACAACTACAGTTCTGTAAAGGAAAACTACTTTGAAACACTCAAAAAACTCTGATCAATATGAAAACTGGTCCTGATGCCAAGAAACTCACTTTGAAGCATGGTTTTAAACTCTTGGCAAGGGAGTGATGGACTGCAGATTCTGAAAAAAATTCACATTTTCATACATGTTGGATGTGAAGTTGTATTTACTTGACTTTACTTATCTGTTATAAGGCAGTCATCTTTTTTCTATTTTTATTTACTTATTTTTAAATTTAATTTTCCCCCTTTTACATATAAGACAATTTTTAACATTTGTTCTTAAAATTTTGAGTTCCAAATTTTCTCAGTTCCTGCCTTTCTAACTTCCCCATTGAGAAGGTACCTATGGAGTTATACAAAACATTTTCAAAAAGCCATGTTATAAAAGAAAACATAGATTCCCCACTATCTCATCCTGCCAACACACACACACACACAAATAAAATTTAAAAATAATATGCTTCAATCTGTATTCAGACCCAATAATTCTTTAGCTATGAATAGCATTTTTCATCATAAGGCCTTCAGAATTGTCTTGGATCACTGAATGTCTGAGAATAGCAAAGTAATTCACAGCTGATCATCCTACCCTATTGCTTTTACTTTGTACATAATATATTTCATTTTTCATGAGTTCATGGAAATCTTTCTAGACTTTTCTGAGAGCATCCTGCTCATTTCTTTTTAAAAGTTCTTTTTGTAATAATAATAGGTTTTTTTTCAAAATACATGCAAAGATGGTTTTCAACATGTATCCTTACAAAACTTTGTGTTCCAAATTTTTTCCCCCTCTCTTCTGGACAGCAAATAACTCAATATGCAATTCTATAAGTGAGTCACTTTATCTGAGTGGTGGTAACAATGGTGCTGAAAAATTATATATATATAAAAGATACATTTAAAAGAACACAGAAGAAAGCAGAAGGAAGTTCTGAAGGGGATGCAAAGGCAAGGAAATGTTGGTTTTATCATGTCAAATACATATATATACACACACATGTAATATATAAATATATATGACACACATATATGTATATGTATATATAAACACAAATACACACACACACACACATATATTTGGCATGGCAGTTAGAGTTAAGTGACTTGTCCAGGGTCACATAGAAAGTGTCAAGTGTATGAGGCTGAATCTAAATTCAGATTCTTTTGACTCCAGGACTGATGCTCTATCCAATGGGCCACCTATCTGCCCCTAAATTTAGTATATGCTTTAAAAACTAGCTTCAAGGGGAACCAATATGTAAACAACTATATATAGATGAACCAATATGAAAATAATTAAATATATATATATATATATATATATACATATATATATAAAATAAATTGGAGACTACAGAAAGTGGAATTTTAGTTGAGAATTAAAAAGCCAGGAAACAGAGCTGAGGAAGGAGAACATTAAAGGCATGAAGGAAAACCAATAAAAAAGGCTGAAAGTGGAACTGAATATCATGTGTAAGGAATAGGAATAGCAAGGTGCTGCTAGATTATAAAGTATGTAGAGGAGAGTCAAGTTGAGGAACACTGGGAAGATAGAAAAGGGCCATGAAAGGCTTTCAAAGAAAAAGTAGATTTTAGATTTGTTCCTGGATGCCATAGAGAGTAGAATTTCATGAATCGATGGTGACATGTTTAGATCTGCATTTTAGGAAGATTGCTTTGGAAGCTAAGTAAAAGATAGCCTGGAGTGGGAAGAGATTTGAAGTAGGTTGACTAATCAAAATATTATACCTTTGTGTGAGGGGATGAGGGCCTTCACCACGGTGGCAATAGTGCCAGAGGTTTTTAAAAAAAGCATACATGAAAGATATTGAGAAGACAGAATTAATAGGACTTGGCAACTTATTAGATATGGGGGATGAGAGAAAGTAGAAAGTCTTGGATGATACCTACTTTGTGAGTCCAGTTGATTAAGAGAAGAATGGCATCCTCAGCTGGAACAAGAACTCTAGGGAGAAGGAAAAAACAATAATGAGGGCAGTTTTATTCTCTTACTTTACTTATGGGTGATGGCAAAATTACTTCCTGACTCTTATTTTAACTGTGCTGCCTTCTCAATCTAGAGCTTCTTTTGGGACCTTACCTGTGGTCCCTTTCACTGGAGTGTTCTTCCTGGGATTTTTATTTTGGATAGAGGGCATTCATCTTTCAAGTGAACTTCAATGTAGTGTGCTTCTTTAATATGTTTGATAAATCATAATAGCGAATCTATCACAGATGCTGTCTGGTTATCACTAGGCTGTGTTTTACCTAATATCAAAGTCTTCTCTGGCTTTGTTCTTCTGACATTCTCAATAAATGAACTAGATTCACTACTGCTTTGAATTCTACCCCTATTTCAGATTCCTGGGGAATAATTCTAGTTTTGGCCCTTGTCTAAAAGGTTTTCCCCAGCAAGGAGGCAGAAAGACAAAAAGATATATATGGAGTAGATAGCTTTATGCCCACACAGAAAAGAGAATTCTAAATATTAAAGAATCATGAGTAATTTTCTTGGTTTGGTTTGGTTTGGTTTTTCTGGTGACAAAGAATTGGAAATTGAGGGGATGCCCAGAAATTGGGGAATGACTAAACAAGTTGTGATATATAATTGTGATGGAATACTATTGTGCTGTAATAAATGACAAGCAGGATGGTTTCTGAAAAGCTTGGGAAATCTTATATGAACTGATGCAAAGTGAAGTGAGCAGAACCAGGAGAACATAGTACACTGTAACAAGATTTTTAAAAATTAAAACTTTTTATTTTCAACACATATGCATGGATAATTTTTCAACAATGATCCTTGCAATTGCCTTGTATTTCAGATTTTCTCCTCCTTCCCCAAAACCCCCTCCTCTAGATGGCAAGTAATCCAATATATGTTATATATGTTAAAATATATGTTAAGTCCAATAAATGTAAACATATTTGTACAATTATCTTGCTGAACAAGAAAGATCAGATCAACAAGAAAAGAAAATGAATAAGAAAACAAAATGTAGACAAACAAAAAAATGAGAATGTAACCAGATTATTGTAATAATGATTGAGTATGAAAAAATGTAGTTATTCTGATTAATACTGTGGAGAATAGAGATAAGGTGAAGAACTTACAGGAATGTATGAATTCTTTTTCTGTATTTTATTATTTCTGTGTTTCCCCTATGACCTGTATAATATGTGCAGGCTCATATTTACTTGAGCCTTGGCCAACTAGAAACATAATTTACTTAACCTAAGCTGATGACATTTATTGGTATTTGACATTTATCGATATTTAGTCTATTAGCTGGACCACTATCTGCTTGATTAAGCCTGAAGGCCTGACTTTCTGTTTCCTAGAAATCAGAGATTTCAGGGAAACAGAAACCTTCCATTCCAATCTCCCCAAATAGCAACAACCAATTAGATGCCTCCTCTTCCCCTTCTCAAGGCTCTCTTACTTGTGATGTAATTTCTTGTATAAAAGCTATGTATCTTTACTATTTCTTTAGCCTCCTACGGCAAGCTTTCTCTTTCTTATCTCATGATGGGACGGCTCATCCTCCAGAGATTTTCAGTAAACAACTTTTCTGCCTTCTACTGAGTGATCTCTGAGTAGTCATTTTGGGTAACGGTCTTCTACATCCCTCACAATATAATGATTCATGACAATACTTAAGGACCCATGATAAAAAATCTCCAGAGAACTGATGAAATTTGAGCGCAGATTGACGCATATTTTTTCACTTCTATTGTGTATGTTTTGTTTTGCAACGTGGCTAATATGAAAAATGTTTTGCATCTAAATCATGAAATAATTACAATAGATAAGAGGCTCCTTGAAACACTTGAAAAGTTTCTTTCCAAGGGTGCTAATTAGCCATCCTAATTTACCTGGCCATATTTTGAACCATTTCCTATTGTAAATCAGTTTCTCGGAGCTCCTCTCCCTGAGTTTCTGAATCTGGCTCCTTTTGCCTCTTCTCTTTGTCTCACTGTCAGTTTCTGAGTCTGTCTCTCAGTCTCTGTCTCTCTCCCCTCCCCCACCTCGCTTTCCCTTTCAGCCAGTTTGCTTCTGTTGCTATTTTCATCCCAGCTGCTCCTTTTGGGTACTTGGGTGCCTGGGAAGGGGAACAGGCCAGCTGCCTTCCAAAATCTCATAAACCTGATACCAAAGGAAAGAATGCACAAAGAGGAGCCAGGCTAGTAAGGGATTCACCACCTGGAAGTTCACTCCTTTCCCCCCAATCCCAGACTCCTGAAAATTCAGTCACTTGCGCCCTCAAAGCTAATGGGAACAAGAGGCCAGAGGGTTAGGGACAACCCCTAAAGTCTCTCTAGAGAGTTGAAGCTTGTCAACTTCCTCAGGGCTCACAAAGTATCCAAGGCTAACCCTTTTAGATCACATAGCCAACAGGAAACACTTGGAAGATATCTGCACCTGCTATTAACTGGGGGAGGGGGCAGAACTCCATTAGGCCTGTCTGGAAGCAGATCTAACCCTGGCTATTATTGAACTTCTCTGGAATGCTGACTGAGCATGCTTTAAAGTAGGGTAACGGTGGGCCAAAGGCTCCCCAAATGCACAACAATTGCGCTTACGTACATTGTAAAGGTTTCTTAGTGCTTTTGCATAATTTCAGGCTCATTTGACTATTATTATTGCCGATTTTGCAATCACAGATGTCTCAAATGGTTTGGGATTGTCTTGTTCCAAAGCATGGGGTCCTAATTAAAAGACTGAAGCTGGTTCCTTCCAGCCATAACAGTCATTTTATTTTTTTTTATTTATTTTTTTCTGAGGCATTTAAGTGACTTGCCCAGGGTCACACAGCTAGGAAGTATTAAGTCTGAGGTCAAATTTGAACTCAGGTCCTCCTGACTTCAGGGCTGATGCTTTACCCATTGCACCAATTAATTGCTGCATAGAACAGTCATTTTAGGACAAGGAGATCTTCTAGTATAGGTTCATATTTATGTGTGATCTTCCACTGCTATCAAAAATACATTCTTTTGTGTTATTTGGGAGACTGTAGAGATCAATGACATGTCACCATCTTTCAAGGGGAAAACATTCCAAATTATTCCCATACAGGCTTCTGATCACTCTCCCCAACTCCCCTCCCCCAAGACTGATTTATTGCTCTGAAAACTTTTAGGTTCTAATCAATTCCCTGGGCCATTAGTTTTAGTTTTAGTGCTTGCTAGCTCAGCTTCTTTTTTTGTGTTTCAGGCTTCTTATCTGCAAAACACAAATAATATCTACCAATTTTCTGCCACCCAAGGATACAATGAAATGAGTTAGTACTCAACCTGTGTAAGGAGGAATTTGGCCTAGTGGATATATGTGTAGGTACAAAAGCATAAGGAGAGTTGTTTCCCATTGTATAGCGAGCTGTTCTGTGCATGCTTGCTCTCCCCATGTATATTCTGGCTTGAAGGCGATATGGCTTTCCATAAAGCTTAGAGATCCAAGGGTATTTTTCTTAGCAATTCTGTAAACACTCCTTGAAGTTACATATCCATAAAACAGAGTCATTGTGGTTAGGAAGTGTGGTGCCCTGGGACAGCTATGACATTCTTAAGAGGAATCAGTGGAGTGGAATGAGAGAAATGGGGAAGGGGATTAAATTAGGGTGTCAGGAACTTCAGTCCTCTTGATTTCAGAAAGATAGGAAGGGAGAATTGAGTCCAATAAAGCATTCTGCAATGTTGTTATCCTAATAAGCACAGTATTCTTTTCCTCTTCCTCCTCCTCCTCCTCCTCCTCCTCCTTCTTCTTCTACTACTACTACTACCACCACCACTACTACTATTACTACTGCTATCACCACTACCCACTACTACCACCACCACTACTACTACCATTACTACCACCACCACTATTCTATTACTACCATTACTACTACTACTACTACTACTACTATCACCATTACTACTATCACTACTAGTACCACCACCACTATTCTATTACTACCATTACTACTACTACTACTACTACTACTACTACTATCACCATTACTACTATCACTACTAGTACCACCACCACTATTCTATTACTACCATTACTACTACTACTATCACCATTACTACTATCACTACTACTACCACCACCACAACTACTATTACTACCACTAAAACCACTACTACTAGTATCACCATTATTACTACTACTACTACCACCATTATTACTACCACTACCACTACCACCACTACTACTACTAATTACTAATTACCACCACTACTACTACTATCACCATCACTATTACTATTACTACTACAACTACTATGACTACCACCACCACTATTCTATTACTACCATTACTACTACTACTACTACCATCACCATTACTACTATCACTACTACTACCACCACCACAACTATTACTACCACTAAAACCACTACTACTAGTATCACCATTATTACTACTACTGCTACCACCATTATTACTACCACTACCACTACCACCACTACTACTACTAATTACTAATTACTACCACTACTACTACTATCACCATCACTATTACTATTACTACTACCACTACTACTAATACCACCACCACAACTACTATTACTACAACTAACACCACCACCACCATTACTACTATTAGCACCACCACTACTACTATCACTACTACTACTACTATAATTACTACTAGTGAGCAGTTGGTGATACAATGCTTAATCTAAAGTCAGGAATAGATGAGTTTAAATTAAGCTTCA
Source organism: Sarcophilus harrisii (assembly GCF_902635505.1). Lineage (NCBI taxonomy): Eukaryota > Metazoa > Chordata > Mammalia > Dasyuromorphia > Dasyuridae > Sarcophilus > Sarcophilus harrisii. Next base: position 117,244,755 of record NC_045428.1, on the reverse strand, counting down.
GACACTCGAGAATTATATGATCTTAAGCAAGTCACTTAACTGATGCTTGCCTCAGTTTCCTCACCTGCAAAGTAAGAATAGTAATAGCATCTATCTTGAAGGGTTATTGCAAGGATCAAATGAGATAACATTTATTAAAAGCGCTTAATAACTGACACATAGTGGGTACTATATAAACACTTACTCCTCTTCCCTACTATTTGCAAAAAAACTGACAAACTTTAAATTATTTTCAAGGAAACATATTGCTTCTTATAGTATTAGGAGGCTTAATCAGCACATATTTTTATATATAAGCTTATATGGTTGACCATCCTGGGTCAGTCAAGAAAAAGGTAACTTATTATATGACAAGTTCCTATCTTTGATATCACTTTGATTTACTTGCCTAAAATTCTTTGTCTAAGCAACTCTAGGATATAAAAAAGAGGTTGATTATCATCAGAGAGGAAAAAAATGTCAATTCTCTCTCCTATCTGCCTATAATGTTTTGTATTCACTTTCACTCAAAGTGTAGGCAAAAACTATTTAGTAATTCTGGTGTTTCCATTTGTCCGATACAACTAGGCCAAATGGAATAATCAGACAAAGTGAAGGGTTAGGTATCTTTTTTATCATCACTGATTTAATTCTCAGTAAAAATTAACTAATCCATTAAATTATACGACTCCGTTTAATTTCTCCTCCCTCCCTTTCCCTCCCCCATCTACAGTGTTGCAGGGGTTGTTTCCGTGGTTCTGTTCACTGATACTCTATCTCGGTTCGATGCAAGTTTCTTCTGTTTTTGAATTCTGCATCTTCATTGTGTTTTATGGAGCAGTAACGTCCCAATACAGTCTTTTATTCTGATTTTCTTAACCAATGGACCTTTACCTTTTTTTCCAGTTCTTTGTTAGTTACTACAAAGAGTTATGTTTATATTTTTTAAAAAAAATTGCCCGAGGCTATTTAGTAAAGGTTAAATAACCAACAAACGACTTGTATCCTAGGTTTTAACGCCGGTTAAAAAAACCCCGCTGAATCTCTGAGAATGGACCACAAGCGAGCTAGCACCCAAGGTTTTCTCGGGGAACTGGGAATGGTCCTCTCTCTAGGAGGCAGCAGACAGGACTGCTCGGGAAAAGGGAGGGTGCTAAGGGAGGAAGCTTTGATGGCCGCGGGGCCAGCTCGGGCACTAAGGAAGGAAAACTGTCAGCGCGGAAAGTGGCAGTGGCTGCGGGAGGAAGCAAAGGTGAGAAGACGACCCCCTCACATCGGCCTTAGCCGGGGAACCTCGGGCTCCAGGAGAAGGGAGGAGGAAGGAGGGAGGGGACGGGCGAGCAGCGGAGGAGGAGTTGCAGAGGCTGGGGGAGGAGCAGCAGCAGCGGCTGCTCGGGAGAAGCCACGTTTGGGTTTGTTATTTTCCATAGGAGTAGCGGTCTCGGTCTCGGCTGGGGGTGCTGTCAGCGCCGCGGCCTAGCCCAGCCCCCGATCCTTTCAGGTGACAGCGGGTCACCTCGGAGGAGGTGGCTCCTTCTCGCCCGCCCCCGCCCCCGCCCCGCCCCCGCCCCGCCCCGCTCCGGGCTGGCGTGTTGGGATGAGGAGAGAGCGCGGTGGCGGCGGCGGCAGGAGTGGGAGCAGCCGCAGGAGCAGGAGCAGCGGCCCCCAAAGCGGCGGCGGCGGCGGCAGCAGCGGGCACCCAGGACCACGAGGCGCCCCTGGCCGGCGGCGATCGCAACCGCGGGGACGAGTCTTTCTCGGGGCAATGGCTTTCTGACGGAACAGCCGAGCACAAGGGAAGAGAGGGCTCCCGAACCAGGGCGCCAGGGAGGGATGCAGGGCTGACCCTGCGTGCCAGTCCAGCCGCTGGGCGCGCGCGCCCCCCTGCCGGTGTCATTCGCAGCCTCCGCCTCGCCAAAGGCGGCCAGCGGCGCCGGGCACCGAGACTGCTAGCTCAGGGGGTCCGAGCGCCGCAGCTGCCGGAGTTTCGGACTGGGCTGTGACTTGAGGGGCAGCCCGGCCCGAAGAAGTCGCGGACGCGGGTTGGCGCAGTCTCACCGCGGCGGCCCCTTCCCTTCACGCTCGCGCGGCGCGGCCAAATCTGCCCCTCGAGTTCTCGCTTGGGGCAAGAGTTATGGAAGCTCCGAGCTGCATCCGGGACGCACCCTTCTCCCACCCCCTAGGACCCGAGCCCGAGCCCGGGCCCGAGGCAGCTCCCGCGGCGGCGGCGGCGGCGGAGGCCACATCCCCGCCCGGGCAGGGCAAGCCTGCGGAGAAGCGCTTCAGGCTGTGCTATGTGGGCTGGTCGTGCCTAGATCGCAGGACCACGCTGCCCATGCTGCCCTGGCTGATGGCCGAGATTCGGCGTCGGAGCCAGAAGCCCGACCCCGGCTCGGCCCGCGAGGTGCTCCTGCTGCTCAACTCCCCCTACCTCCGCTGCGTCCCCGCCCCCTCGGGCTGCGGCGGGAGCACGGGGGGCAGCCCCTCCGCCCCCGGCCCGCTGCCCAACCCGTCCGTCTTCATCTTCGAGCACAAGGCGCAGCACATCTCCCGCTTCATCCACAACAGCCACGACCTCACCTACTTTGCCTACCTGATCAAAGCCCAGCCGGAGAACCCCGAATCTCCGATGGCCTGTCACGTTTTTCGGGCCACCGACCCCAACCAGGCAAGTGTCCCCTGCCGCCTGGGGCAGGCGCGGCTCGTGCCCGAGGGGGGGCCGGAGAGAAAAAATCGGACCGCCACCCGAGGCACCGGGAATCTCTTCTCGCAGCTGTCAGCCCTCTGCTTCGGGGAGGGGGGCGACCCCTTTGGTGTCAGGGAGGCATTTCAGACTAGGAAGGGGGGCGGGGAAAAGGCGGCTCTCGGAGGGGGAGGGGAGCTGGACAGTTTGTAAACTGCTTGAGACAAGGATCCCCCTCCCCTTTATCCTATGCGCCTAAGGCCCTGGATGACTGAACGATAGTCCTGTGGCAGAAGCGATGTAGGGACTGGAAGGGGGAGTTTAAAATGGGTCACGTGCAGCTTTCTTTCCGCTGAAAAGGATAGGATGGAGAGGGACGCGCAGCCTTTTGGGCAGCACCTTCCTTGGCTTTTTCATTTCTAGGCCTGTTGAGGCCGTCGTGGGCTGGACTGCAATTTCCGATCACTTCGCAGAAAAGTTACGTATCGAAGGGAAAGTTGCATTCAGGATAACAGCCACGATCTTGCCTACTTGTGAAATCACTGTTACTCTCTTCTCTACCTATGAGAGGGAGCTGTGTACCTTTTCTCAGGCAAATCATTTAACCTCCTTGGAATGCTTCAGCTATTAAAAAAAAGTGGGTAGGAGAGGGGATGATGAGTAGGAGGGACGACATTCTCTAAGTTTGAGGGATGTTATAAGAATCGGTGAGAGCTTATTGATGCAAACTTTTGGCAAGTTGTACAACACTTTAGTTATTAATGAGTTGGTGATATTACCAGTGAGTGGAGTTTGTCCAAGTACATATCTATTATTGTTTATTAAATTGAATTTTAATGCCCTGATGGTGAATAATTTCAACTATTTCTAAAGTTAAAGAATGGCAAGGATTAAGAACAAAGTTTGGAGACAGGTCATTAGGAGAGACCCTGCAATAAAATTCTTATAAGGCAACTTTTCTTTTTTTGGTCTGGGCCTAAGATATATATATATATATATGTATATATATATATATATATGTATATATACATATGTATATGTATGTATATGTATATATACATATGTATATGTATGTATATATATGCATATTTATATTCATATGTATATATATTTATGTGCATATTTATATGTATATGTATATATAGTCATATACATATGTATATGTATGTATATATACATATTTATACTCATATGTATATGTATGTATATATGTATATGTATATATTTTTATGTGCATATTTATATGTATATGTATGTATAGTTATATACATATGTATATGTATGTATATATACATATTTATATTCATATGTATATATATTTATGTGCATATTTATATGTATATGTATGTGTATATGTATATATTTATATTTATATGTGTATATTTATATTGATATGTATACGTGTATGTATGTATATATACACATATGTATATGCAAATATATTTATATACATATTTATATTTATATGTATGTATACATATGTATATGTATATATATTTATATAAATATTTATATTGTATATGTATATTTATATACATATTTATATTTATATGTATATGTATGTATATGTACATATATATTTATATACATATTTATATTTATATGTATATATGTGTATATGTATATATATACACACATATTTATATTTATATGTATATGTATATATAATTTATATACATATTTATATTTATATGTATGTATACATATGTATATGTATATATATTTATATAAATATTTATATTTATATTGTATATGTATATTTATATACATATTTATATTTATATGTATATGTATGTATATGTACATATATATTTATATACATATTTATATTTATATGTATGTATGTGTATATGTATATACATATATACATGTTTATATTTATATGTATATATAATTTATATATATATTTATATGTATATGTATGTATATATGTATATATGTATATATATTTATATATATGTATATGTATATATCCATATATGTATATATATATTTATATGTGTATATATTTATATGTATATGTATATGTATGTATATATATGTATATGTATATATATACACATTTATATGTATTTATATATATACACATTTATATATATTTATATGTATGTATACATATATATATATATATATGTATATAAATATTTATATATATGTATATGTATATATCCATATATGTATATATATTATATGTATATGTATGTATATATATGTATATATATTTATATACATATGTATATTTACATGTATATGTATATGTATATGTATATATATAACACATATTTATATTTATATGTATATTATATATAATTCATATATATTTATATTTATATATTATATATATATATATTATGTATATATATTTATATAATATTTATATTTATATTTATATTATATTTATATACATATTTATATTATATGTATATATATGTATATGTAATATATATTTATATATCATATTTATATATTTATATATATTTATATGTGTATATGTATATAATATATAATATTTATATTATATATGATATATATATTTATATATATATTTTATATATATATTATTGTATATATATTTATATACATATTTATATATATGTATATGTATATATCCATATATGTATATATATATTTATATGTGTATATATTTATATGTATATGTATATGTATGTATATATATGTATATGTATATATATACACATTTATATGTATTTATATATATACACATTTATATATATTTATATGTATGTATACATATGTATATGTATATATATGTATATAAATATTTATATTTATATTGTATATGTATATTTATATGCATATTTATATTTATATGTATATATATGTATATGTCATATATATTATATCATATTTATATTTATATAATCATGTGTATAGTATATGATTACAATTTATATTTATTAGTTATATGTATATATAATTTATTATAGTTATAATAATTTATATGTTAATATATTATAGTATATATATTTATATACATATTTATATTATACAATGTATATATCATATAATGTATATATTACTTTCATAAGTATTATATATATGTATACAATTTATATCATAGTATTTTCATCATATATTATATGTATAATTAGAACATTTATTGGATAACTCTTATAATTACAATTGTCTATTTATATTTATAGTATGTATATATGATTTTCAGAAAACTTTCCAGTGGTTGGAAATCTCTATCTGAGTCAGAATTAACAAGTTCTTACATATTTATATAGTTTAAGAACAATAGTTTGGTATTCAGTAAAGTTATGGTTTAGGAAAGTGTATTTAATTGGCCAGCATATGTATAAGCAATTTATCAGGTAATTATTTTATTTTTTTTACATTTACAATGAAGAACTTATGAGACATGTATAGGTTGTTTCCCAGATTAGCTTGATTTTAGGTTCAAACATTTAATTCAGGTTTCTGATCAGGCCTTAGGGCTTTAATGACATCTATCTTTTATCTTGCTCCAAATGTTTAGCAGACTTTATTTGGGCCATACTAGCATGTCAAGTACAAACCTAGATGCAGTGGATCTGACTTTCAATTATCAAGTTACTTAATTCCTTTGCTAAGTTACTTTCACAATGGCCATTATTTTTGCTAAAACATGATCACAAATGTGTAACAAGTTCATACAACAAGGTAAGGACTGAATACAAGATTTAAAACCAATCAGTTTTTCAATTCCAGCAAAGTGCTTTGGGTTCTTTGGATGAAAAGTGTTATTTATATATGAATAGGCAAACAAATCAATCAATCAATACAAATAAATAAATAAAATAAGCTGTTTCACTGTTTGTCTAGTTAATTCTGAAATGAGAGCATCTTGTTTTAAGTAAGGCTCTTTGTTTCATTCTGATTTAATGCCCCTATTGAAGACTTCTTAGGTTACAAAACTTTCCATAAAAGCCTGTGTGTGTGTGTGTGTGTGTGTGTGTGTGTGTATACACAAAATAAATTAGGTTTAAAAGAAATAACTTTGCCTTCATGTTTTGGCCAGACATTTATTAAGTGCCTTCTGTTTTCAGAGTACAAACCTAGGTATAGAGGAGCTAGGGACCGGTTGTCCCTAGAATATTTAGATAAGATGAGATTCCCTGCCTTTATTATAGTAATTGATTTTTAGGTAGTATTTTATTTATATTTTCACCTCTAGCCAGATAATGAATCTAAGAGGTGACAAGGATACCATATTCGTTGTTTCAAAGATTAGGATTTGAGTCTGAGAGAGGTTAAATAATTTATAATTAGGATTACTGAACCTAGCTCTTATTGACTCAGGCTTTTCTTTAGATTGACTTTCCTAAGGAGTATATAGTCAAGTACAAGTTAAGACACAAACATATCATCAAATATTCATAGTATATAGTATTTTGGGATAAGTAGAGGTACAGAGATACAGAATGTGTTAAAACACATTAGATGTATAGAAATTTCAAATCAACATGAGAAGAGTAACTTTTTGCAGATGAATATTTTGCAGTTATTACCAAGTTTATGACTGGTTTGTTTGTTAATTTAATGTGACTTTTTTATTTTTTGTGTTTACTCTTAGTAGAAATTATCAAACTAAAATATGACATCTAATATAGCAGTGCTATTTGCAGTAACAATGAAAAGTTACTTTTTATTATGAGTTATGCTGCCTAGGTTCTGTTCCACTAACTTTTCTATAATAATAGCAATTGGTTCAGTGATATGATAGTGAATTATTTTTCATTATGTTAAAGCAATCTTTCATTCCTCATATAAATCTACACTAGTCATCATATATGGTCTTTCTAATATGTTGTTGTAGACTACTTACTAATAGCTTGTGTAATTTTTTTGAATTATTATTCATTAGAAATATTGATCTGTAGTTTTCTTTCTCTGCTTTGTTTTGCTATTCATCCTGGGGAAGAGAAGACTTATGTAATAAATGTCATAAAAATAATTAAGGGCTGTCATATGGAAGGACTATATTTATTCTCTATGTCTTCTGAGGGCAGAAATGGGGCCAATGTGTAGTAGTTACAGGAGCTGTATTTGTTAGGAAGGATCTACTTACAGAGTTATCTAAAAATGGAATGGGCTCTCTAGTGAGATAATGAGTTTCCCATCACAGAAGTGTTCCGGCAGTGGATAGAGATAATCATTTGTCATGGCAATTGTGTAGGTGAGAGTTCATATTTTTGGTTGAGATTAGACTAGGCAATCAATGAATTCCTTACCCATTCTAGTATTCTAGATTAAGAGAATGAACTCTTTTTACAAGTTTTCTTGTATTCAGTGCCTTTTACATCAAAAGTACTTAATATTTGTTGACTGACTAAAAGAAAATCATTTTGAGCTTTGGGCTAGGTACAACTTCTTTAAACTCTAGTTGACTCATCTGTAAAGGTCCCTTCCAAGGGCTAGGTTTTATTGATTGTTATTTGGGGTAATTTTTATTTATAGTTAAGGCAAAAGGACATTAATATCGACTGCTTTTAGAAGTAGTGGGTTCTCCTTCTGGGAAGGTAGGGAGGCTTGTAGATTGTATGGATTGAACTAAAGAATATGTGAGATTTCTTCCAGCTTGGATTCGTTCAGAAAATTCAGGCCAAATGAGGACTTGTCAGAGATGGTCATAGATTGATTCATATTTTAGTGGAGTGGAACCGGGATTGGACTAAATAGCAAATGAGACTCATTTCAATTTAGGGATTTTATTATTTAGAATAACAAAACAGTTTCTTCTAATGTGTGGAGTGGTGGTCTCCATAAAAAGAGAAATCATTTCCATTTTGGTGGTGTATGTTAAGAGTTAAGGTAAGTGGAGAGAGAATTGAAGTTATTCTAAAATTATTGTAAACAAATACTACATTTATTAATATGTAGTTCACAGGTATAATTTATTGATTAAATGTGCAACATCTGAAAAAATGATAACAAACTTTGAAGTTGTAATGATACAGATCTTTTGGACTAAAGAGACAGGAAAGCTTTACCTTTGCCTCCCTCTTGTGTTTTCTCCTTGAATTTAGAATATGAAGGAAAAAAGAAACTTTCTCTGGCCTCAAATAGCTTGCATTCTGCTTTTTTCCCTTTTTCACAGTTTTTATGAGGCATTTTTTTTTTTTTTTTGCAAAACCTATAGAAATGGGTTGCTCTTATAATTTTATTATTTTTTATACAAGTGAGTTTTGTGCTTTTTATACGTTGCCAACCATTTCAAAGACATGTGATTCTTCCCATATAGTGGGCTTCACAACTATTAAGAAAAATATCAGAGGTGAACTTTAATGCAGCTGCCTTTCCTCATAGCTCTATTCCCTTTATTTGATAGGGCTGCCCAGCTAAATTTGCATTGTGTGCTAGGCTGCTGTCCTACAGGAGAACCACACTGCTAAAGCTGTCTATAGGAAGTGATAGTGTCTGTGCAGAAATGACCTATTCTATTCATTTTTTTTTCTTTTGTGCAAATGTGACCTTTGGGAAAGAAGAAACACTTGTATCTCAGAACATTATGATAGAATTGCCATAGTAATGTGTTCTCTGGGAATAGCAAGATAGTCGGCAGACTTCTATGTAAGAGCAATCATAGTATTATTTTAAGAAATATTTGTTTTTCCAGGGTCACACAGAAATACATGGGTATCAAATCATGATCTTTTAATTCCAAATCTAGCACCCTTTTCATTATACCACAATGACTCATTTCACACTGCCAACCTAGATAATTAACATTGACAGGCTCTTTTTCACAAACAGCAGTTAATTCATTTTATTTGATTGACTGAAACTATTTCATTTTTTTTTTTTTAACCCATTTAGGCACTATATCTGGAAGGTGGAAAATTGCGTAAGAGAAAGCCTTATTTTATTAAAGCTCAATGAAAAAATTTTTAAAAATGTTATTTTTTTCTTTTAAATAGATATTTTAAGTTTTTAAGTTTTTTGGGAGGGATAGAAATATAATTTTCTTTGAACAACTCATTTTTATTTATTTTTATTTTTTTAAAATTATAATAACTTTTTATTGACATAACCCATGCCAGGGTAATTTTTTTACAACATTATCCCTTGCACTCACTTCTGTTCCGATTTTTCCCTCCCACCCTCCACCCCCTCCCCTAGATGACAAGCATTCCTATATATGTTGAATATGTCGTGGTATATCCTAGATACAATATATGTGTGCAGAACCAAACAGTTTTCTTGTTGCACAGGGAGAATTGGATTTAGAAGGTAAAAATAACCTGGGAAGAAAAACAAAAATGTAAACAGTTTACATTCATTTCCCAGTGTTTTTTTCTTTGGGTGTAGCTGCTTCTGTCCATCATTGATCAATTGAAACTAAATTAGGTCTCTTTGTCGAAGAAATCCACTTCCATCAGAATACATCTTCATACAGTATCGTTGAACAACTCATTTTTAAAAAAACTGGAATGACTAGACATTTAGAAAACAAATGATTATCATAAAATATTTTTATTGATCACACTTACATATGTACTTCTTGCATACTCCTTGATAATTGCTTTCAAAGATAAACTGCAAGTAATGCTGTGAAAATTCAGCAATAAAACTGGTATCTATTGCTTTCTTTAAAAGATTAAACTGAAAAAAAAATAAAAGATTAAACTGTTTTCATAGTTTCAAACAAGATATAAACTTTTAAGTTACTTTTGGACAAATATTCCAAAACTAGAGTTTCTCAGTTCTTCCCCCCCCCCCCCTTCTTTTTTTGATGGTAAGCAGGATATGCTATTCAGAAAATCAGAAAAACTTAGGTCAAATGACAATCCACATCCATCTTGCTGACTTCTAAGCATATTTAATATCAACTTTAAACTATTATGGCTAGATGTATTATACTGTATGGTTTTCCTTTAATGATTTCTTCCTTTCTTATCTTTCAACTGTCTAATCCTTTCTGGCTACCTTCATCTCTTTCATACCCAAATTCTTCAGATTAATTTCATGATGAACCTAATCATATCATGGGAAACCTTAGCTTTACTCTCCCTGCTGTGATATCCATCTAGAACAGTTTGCTCGCCATTGAGGAACAGTTTAGAGTTCCTTAATATACCAGAAGATTCTTCAGTTCTCTTCCTCAACTATAGAACTAGCTGAAGCTTCCCTATTGCAACGACGTATGGAACCAAAATTTACCACCTTGCATCTCTTTATTCTAGGATGACACACTCAGAGTACACAGCCATTTTGAGATTTCTGAAGCTTCGGGAAGGGGAAGGAAACTTTCTACTCTCAGTCTTTTTGCCTTTCAGGCAGATTGAGGTAGCAGCAGGAGCAGAGTATGAAGTATTGAAGTCTACGGCTGCTGCTCTATCCTGAGGGAAGTGTCAGAGCATATGTTCACATGTTCTTCTTCTGCCCAGCTGTGAGCATTATAGTGAAGGATGAGATAAGATTGCTCAATGTCTCGTTTTGATCACACTCAGTTATTTTGTGCTCCATTGGCCAATACCCTATAGACTGTTCTTGTTCGCTTGGTTAAATTTACAGTTTCTACCAGTGTTTAGAGTTCAATCTAAGTGAAAAAAGTGCCTCATTACAGAAGTATTCTTCCATTTCAACCACATATACTTTGCTTTTGTCCCTTGAGCACTCCACTGTGAAATGCAAACATATTACTTTTATATCAAAAATTTTCAAATCCTGTTTGGAGAATGAATATAGTTATATCTCCACTCAACTTCATTAAATGATATTGTAAAAACAAGTCAAATAAAAAGCATTATGAAAAATACTGTTTCACAATGCAATATTATAAATGTAAGATAAGCTCCTCAGGGATCAAAATTCAGGCTATAAAAAGCAAAAGTTGTCTTTACTTTGACCTGAAAAAATATAATATTGACTAAAATACAATTAGTTAAAAAAACAGTCAATTAAACTTGTGTTTGCAACTATTTATACTCAAAAGTGAATTTCAACTTATACTATGTCTATTATAACATTAGTTATCACCCTTATTTCTCCTTCTATTCTCTATTTCTCCCTATTTCAGTTATTGTGATGGCAAAAATTCCTTCTTCTCCATAATTTTTCCTTTGCTTTCATGACTCAGGGTTATTTATTTTTTCTTTTTTTACATGGTTGATGAGATGAACCATCTCATACAAGTCCTCTGTTATTTGGGCTGTGGGGGTCGGTTGATACTGGCTTGGTTCTCTTTCACTGGCTTTCCCATCTTGCTAGCTCTCTCAAAACAATTCTCTAATTGTCTCCGTATTAAAAACAAACTAGAGTTGGGGGTGGGAGGTGGGGTGTGGGATGAGCCTTTCATCTGAGGAATTGGCTTTTTTATAGTGAAATTTTTGGACCTTATTTGAAGGGTTTGGTTACAGTGTATTAATGACATTTTTTAAGAACTTAAATAAATTCATGATCTCAGTGATGTGGTTACTCCCTGCAGGGGTACACATTACAACTTAGTTTTGCCTTCTTATCTTGTATAATTTTTATACACGTCTATTAATCAGTGACAATCCATTACTGACCTTACTAGGCAAAACTGATAGGCCAAGTTTATTTGCACTGTGAATGTAATTCATTTTCTAGATTATAGTTATAATTTTAAACTAGTGGATTTTTTCCCCTTTGATAAATATTCTTTTTTAGGCTTTCAAGATGCATCTGTCTATAATCAAAACAACAGACAAATATTGTACAAGTGAATTTTTTGAGTTGACAATGAGTGACCTAATTGTTTTTTTGATGAGAAATCCAAGATCACTTTGTTGGGAACTCTTATGGAAGTCACTAGAAGAAAGATTTTGAATCAAAATAAGGGAAAATTTTGAAACATTTTGAGTTGCTGAAAAGTAGAAAAATTTGTTATTGTAGTAGATGGGACTAAGGAGGAAAAAAATTTATCTTTATTGGAGGTCTTCAAACAGACATTCGATGATAGCTTGTTGGAAATGTTTTAATTGAAAAATATATAAGGATTGAATTTGATGACCTCGTGTCCCTTTTATATTTGTGGTTGTCTGATTCTAATAGTGCCTTTATAATGAACTATTATAGATTCAGTTATTCAAACTTTTATTAAGCGTTTACTATTTGTCAGGTACTTTGCTACATATACAAATATACATACACATCTGTCTCTCTGTGTCTCTCTGTCTCTGTCTCTCTCTCTTTCTCTCTCTCTCTCTCTTTCTCCTTTTAGGTATATGAGAATCCAAAGACAAAAAAAAAAAACGAAAAAAAAAAAAAACCCTAAATGTTGCTTGCCTTTGAGGGTCATGATTTATACAGACAAGCAAATGCAAAATATATAATAAGGTAACTTGTGATATAAGGCCTTCTACAAAAACTCTGGACTTATTTGGAGCCTGATGAAAAAGGAATAATTTGGAGTTTTATGGGATAAAGCCCCCAGAATACTTTTACGTATAATTTATATCTGGTTTTCTTCAAATTTGAAGTAGCAGGATCTTGAAATCCTGCACAAACATTTAGTATACCATATGCATATTATATATTAGACAGTCATTATTTTACTTCTCAGAAAATGCATGGCTCACGAGAGCTCAAAAACAGATATAGAAATATAAAAGGCATGCTAATGTAATTCATTAAATTCTTTTTAGAAGATAAGCAGACATTTGGGAACTGAGGAACAAGTAAAATATCTCTTTATATCTGACATGCATTGTCTGAGCATCCCAAGACAATGGCAGGATGGGTTGACAAAGTCCAGATCTTCTGGCTCTTCCTCCACTTCTTCAGCTTCAGGGGCCAAGTTGGCAACCCTCCTTATTCATGTAGCATGTTGTTGAGATTATCTAATGTGTTCATGTGGTCATAGATTTAGATTTGAAGGGGCCTTAAGAGTACATTGAAGACACTCCCCTAATTTATAGGTGAAAAAGAATGACTTGTTCAAAGTTCAAAATAAGTTACCCAGAAATCTTTTTGGCTATTGTTTACTTTCATGCTGGAATGTAGTAACACACTTCATTTGAAATCTATTAAACTAGCTTTGGAAGTTAGTTACTCATTTAAAAATCTTTCTGAGTAATAGGACTGGAACCCAGATTCTCTGTCTCTTCTTCCAGTATTTTCCCTACTGCATCATTGTTATTTATTTATTTACAAAATAAGACCTTTCATTACACAACACACACACACACTCACTCACACACATACACAAACACACAATAACAACAATAAAAACAACATAAAACCCATGGTTATTTTGGCAAATTTAACTAAGGAAAATGAGCAAAGTTAAATAGTTGTTTGATAATCATATAAATATAGATAGATCATCTGAATAATGTAGGCAATATATTTTTCCTACGTCTATTTTTCCAGTCTTTTTCACTCTCTAAATGACTAAAGCAGAATAATCACCAGAAATTTTCATTTCATTTGGTCATTGTGGGCAGCTTAATTTCTTTAACTCAAAATTTATTTTAGTAGAGCATTCAAAATTGTTAGTGGAATTTCTTTGTTTCAAATGTACTCTTCAGAAAATATTGATTTAGATGCAGCTACTTTGGGAGTAGGAGTCCTCTTGGGATATTATTGGCATGTGGGCTATTGTTTACTTTCATGTTGGAATGTAGTAATTCACACTTCATTCGAAAACTATTAAACTAGCTTTGGAAGTTAGTTATTCATTTAAAAATCTTCCAGGTATGCAGTTGACTTAGAATGACTTTGTGACTGGTCATTGGTAGTGTTGTTGCTTTTGTGGCTTTTTTTCTTCTTCTAACCAGTTAAAAAAAAAGATACAGTTATGTTATTAACTTTAACAGTAAGATATTATTTTTTTTTGTTGTATTTTCTAAGTACTAATTTCAGTTTATCTTTGAAAACATTCTTTTGGAGCATAAACAAAAGTATGATCAAAAAGTATTGGTAAAAATATAAGCAATGAAAATATTTTATTAAAAACATTGCTTTTCTAATACCCACAAGTTAGCTAAAATTATTTTAAATCAAACTCTTGAAACCATCTGCTAGGCTAGTTCCAATAGACTTGTGATAGAGAGAGCCATCTGCATCCAGAAAGAGGACTATAGGGACTGAATGTGGATCAGAACATAGTATTTTCACTTTTTTTCTTGTTGTTTGCGTGCTGTTTTTCTTCTTTCTTAATTTTTCTTGTGCAGCATGATAAATATGGAAATACATTTTTAAAAATTGGACATATTTGACATATATATTGAATTACTTGCTGTCTAGGGGAGGGGTGTGGTGGGAAGGAAGAGAAAAATTTGGAACACAAGGTTTTCAAGAGTGAATGTTGAAAACTATCTTTGTATGTATTTTGAAAATAAAAAACTATTGTTAAACCATCTGCTAAAAGAAAATTATACTTTTTATTTCTTCAAGTATATGAAAACCTTAAGTTTTTGATTAAGAAGAAAACAAACATCTCTTAAAATAATGTTGTCACTTCTCTTTCATGAAGATGGTAATAGTGGGAGCCTGAAGAATATTGGTTAACAGCTTGGGTTTCTATACATTCCCCTCCCCCCCCCCACGCCCCATTCACCATTCACCATTTAAATTGTTTATACTATAATATTTTACTTTATATAATCTTGGTAAGTCATATGTAAGACTACAAAAATTTAGTTGGATACTTTATTATGGGTTTTTAAACGTAAATTTATAGCCTTACAAAAGGAAGCCAGAAAGGAATTTTTTGGATAAATGCATGAATAAGTGAATGAATTTTGTTAATAATTATTATGCTGTTTCTTTGAAAGTTTCTTGTTATAGACTGTGCAATTAGGGAATGTCCATATCATGTGAGCCTCCTTGACATATAAATAGAAATATGCCTACCTAAGGAATATTATTTAGTGGATTACTCAAGCAGCGTTCTTCTTTTCTTAGTATTATGAGGTTGGTTTTGTGTTTGTTTGTGTTTTAGATACAAATCCAAATGCTTAATATTTTCATATATTCATTATAATATGAAACATTGACTATAATTGTTTCTTGTATAAGATCCATGTCAAGAAAGGCACTGTAGAAAATAAACACTTATGAGTACTTTATTTTTAGCCATACCAGTTATTCATATAAACAGTGATTTTTACTTGTGAGCCTAATTAGAGAGTCAAATAATCTTTGCCTCAATTTCTTTTCCCTTCCCAATCACTTCTTTAGAAATGTCTACTCATTAAAGTAGCCTACTTTGAAATGTATGGATCACAGGTCACTAAAATTAATTCATACCATTGCATTTTATAAATGACAAATAATTCTTTAAATCATTTATGTGCAAATCTAGCTCTGTTTTTGCATATATCTATTTGACATAAGCTTTACCTTGTGTGTGTATTTTGTTTTGGTTTTAAGTAGACAATTTAAGAGACAGTTATTCACATTGACTTTAGTTTACTTCAAGCAATCAATCAGTAATCAATTATTAAATACCTACTATATTCTAAGCACCGGGGATACAAAAGGAGGCAACAGACCATTTTTGCCCTCAAATAGCTTATCTGGGAGAGACAATATGCAAAGAGATATATAAAATCTTTATACAGAAGTAATTAGCAGAAAAAAAGGCTTGGTGTTGAAAATGAAAATTTCATTGGTATGTGGGTATCTCTTCTATTATTTTAGAGATTGGTGCATATTAGTAGTAGGTGGAGGTTGCTAATTAGTACCTGAAACTTGTCTGGCTTGGTGGTGGTGTTCTTACTTTTTTGAAGAGAACCAGGAACAACATGGGGTGGTGAACTGACTTGTTCACAAATTAGATTTGAGTTAGGCTGAACTGCAGAGTCATCAGCCTCTTTCTTCTGGAAGTCATTTAAGTCCAGTGGCAGGACAAATATCAAGATGATTGGTGATGCTCCTGGAATTTCGTGGGTAGCCTTGGCAACTTCCATATCTGATCAGGCTCTAAGTGTACCATAGCATCAGCTTCAGTTGCCTTCCTGGTTGTTGGAACAAATTATTCTCATAGAAACTGCCAAAGCCTAACACAAGACCTCCGACTCCAAGTAGAGACTTTTCCTCACCACATCATGCTACTAATGCTCCAGAAACTTAGAAATGAATTGGAAAGTCAAAGCCAGACACACAGAAAACTTATGTATCATTACGTATTATTACATGCAAGTTTTACAAACAATGTAGCCTGGAAGAAGGAAGGTTTTTGTTGTGGGATTTAGATAGGAGAACCCTAGGTGAGAAGAAACAAAAGGAGGAGGATTAGTAACCTAGAAGAAGGCAAACTTCAGTAAGTGTTAAAGATTTTTGTTTGACCATCATAACTTTTTATTTAAAATTTTTAAATTTTAACTTATTTTTATATTATTATTATGAATAATTAATTTATTGTCAAATAAAATAATTTAATAATAATATATTAAGTTAAATTAAATTGAAAACCAGACAGTGGAGGAACATGAATTTTGGACTGTCCTTTATAGGCATTGGGTAGTCACTGGAGTGATGTTGGAATTGGGATTTTTACAAGATGAAATTAGTGTTTTAGGATATAGGAGGAATAAATGAATTTAGGATGGATTAAAAGAGATGGACACAGAGGCAGAGAGATTACTTAGGAAGCTTTTATAGTGATGAAAACTTAAGCACATAGGTGTTATCAGGAAATTTTGGAGCCTTGTTTCTTGGTATAGAATATAAGGGCTGTGGAGAAATGCATAGTGTGTGTGAGCAGAATGTAACATATAATAAATGAGATGTGATGGATTGATTATGTGCAAAGGAAAAAAAAGGATAAGTGGACAGGTATTCTTTTAAGGTCAGGAGAAGTTATCAAAGACCAGTATGTTTGGTTGGACCCTCTGTAGTGAACTTATGGGAAGATGAGGACAAATAGGGGAGGAATGGTTGGGTTGTGATTTGCATGTTTGGAGGGAACATCCAAAATGATGAGATCATTCATACATTGACAAATTTGAGTAAAGAATTAAAGTGAACTCTTGAAATATAAATATACTTTCATTTGTCAAGAGTTATGATCAAGGCAAAAATCAGTCAATAAACACTCAGGGAAAATATGATTTGAAAAGTCTTGTATTTGTTCTTTCACTAAACATCAATGTCCTGCTTGCTCTGCCAATTTTACCAGAACAGACTAGAAAGTAACTTATACTATTAGGCAGCTATGGGAAAAATTTCAACTAGGGTGGCAAAAAAAATCATTTCATGTTTTGCTCATTGTTATAAATTACATTACAAATTTATGTCATCCATCCTCTACTGGGCTCTCACTGCAACAAGACAGTCCTTTTTCCCTAATTGACTCTCCATACAAGCAATTTAAACCTTCTTTTCCCTTCAGAAAGCCCAATATCACGTAGTCTTCCCTTTTCTTCATGGTTTCCAGGGATCTTGCCTCTTACTTTAATGAAAAAATTGATACCATTTGATAATAGCTGCTTCTCTCATTGTTTTCATCTCAAAAGTTCTTGGATATCATCTCTCATTCTCTCCCACTTTCTCGCAATATCTGCAAAAGAGATGGCCTTTTTCCTTGCCAAAATTAACTTCTCTACATATACATTTGATCCCATTCCTTCTTGGGTTTTTTTTTAACAACATCCTTAACCATCCCCCATTTTCTTAAATCTAATATATCTCCCTAACAATTTGTTCCTTTGAATGTCTACAAAATTGCCTTTGGGCATTGTAAATTTTTTTCCACAAATTTTTTAAAATTAACGTGTTTAAAACTAAATTCATTATTTTTGCTCCAAAATCTTTTTCTCTTCTTAACTTAACTATTTTGTCAAAAGCACCACCAGTGTCTTGGATTCGTAATCTTGTTTTCAGTGACTCTCACTGTGACATCACATATCTAGCTAAATGCTATATCTTGCTGTTGCTACCTTCATAGCTTTTCCCACATTAGAACACTTCTCTCCCTTCTCCTAGTCACCACGTTAATTCAGGTCTCTATCCCCCTTTTACTCAGCTATTGTAGACAATTTCCTGATTTTTCTTGCAACTTCAAATCTCTTACTATTCAAGTCTTTCCTATACTGTAGTTCAAAATAGTATTCTATAAGTGCAGATCTGACCACAGCTTTCTTACCCAAATAACTCTGGTGGCATCCTGTTACCTCTAGGTAGTGTACTCCTGTACAGCTTGACCCTAAATTTTTCAGCCTCCCCACTTCTTCACTCTATAGTTGAGGCTGACGGACTTCTTGTTTTTGTTTTTGTTTTTGTTTTTTTTTTCCTCCAAAGAACACCCTATTAATTTCTTCTTTAAATCTACCTTATGAAATTCCTCCCTTTCTATAAGTAGTTTGGACAACATCTTATGCATACAATCTTTTCTGATCCTCCATCTGCTAATGCCATACCTCCCAAACTATGTATGCAACTATATTGTGCATGTGTATGTATATGTGTATATAGGTATTTATTCACTCTATATGCTTTATTTATTTTTCAATATATTTGTTTTCTTCAACATTTAAAACCTGATTCTAAGTAGGAATGATTTCATCATTTCTATTTGTTTCTTTAGTGCCTAGCATGGTCCCTGAGACATAGTAGGAAATTTAATAAATATTTGTTGATTGATTGAGTGAATGAATGTATATATTTTTTCTTCTAGGCTTATGAGCCAAACCATTAGAAGTCAGCTTTTCCCCTTCATTCCTTTTTCTAGATATTTTGGAAAGTAGCCTTTTTGATTTTTATTTGAATAATCTCACCCAGTTGTCCTATATATAGAAGAATAATGGAAGGAGGGGGAGAGAGACAGAGAGAAAGAGAGACAGAGAAAGTGCTTTCCTAAGAACCAACAGATAATGTTGCCATAAATGGGAACCACACCATTCAGTTAATGTTAGATATTTTGGATTAGCCTTTTTGATTTTTATTTGAATAATCCCACCCAGTAGTTCTGTAGGAATTTGGCACATAAAGGGATAATGGAAGGAGGGAGACAGACAGACAGACAGAGACAAAGACAGAGACAGAGACAAAAAAAATGTTTTCCAAAGAACCAAAAGTGACATAAATGGGAACTACACTATTCAGGTGATAGAAAAGAGGAGTCAACTGATAATAAGCCACAGTGAATCTTACTTGAAATAGAAGAGAGGAACCTGCTTATGAGGTATGAGGAGAGCATTCTATTAGTCTGGAGGTTCCTAAACTTAAGTTCATGAGCTTCTAATGGATCAATAGGCATATTTCAGGAGATCTGTGAACTGAAATGGGAAAAAAATTTGCATCTTTATTTTGTTTTCCTAAATGACTAGACTTCCAAAGGGAACAATGATTGTAAATGTTTTTTTTATAAAAAGCTTTACAAAAAAAGTTAATAATCTTTGCACCTAGCTCCAGAGAGATTTCTGTGTCAAGTTCATTAATAATAAAGCCAGACTTGTCTAAGTGTGTGATGTTTTTAAGCCTGTCAGCATACTTGATTTGTTTCCTTCACAAATTTCTTGGGAGTTAGTTTCCTAGAAAGGTAGCTAGTACAGTTTTCTGGGGGATGAGAAGAATGCCAGAACTGTAGAAGACACTGAACATGTTGGTAACAAAATGGTTGTCAGAGGCTGACTTTTAGAGATAACTGAGAAGACTTCTGTGAACCATTGCAGAGAGAAATGAGCCGGGCAATTTATTGGGAGAATAATTTAGGCCAAAGCACCAATATTGTAAAGATGAATAACTTTGAAAGACTGATCTCTGATCAACTAAGATTACAAAAGATTGATGATGAACAATATTATTTACTTCTTGTCAGAGAGGTGATGGACTAATGCAGAATAAGTCATATATTTTCAGACATAGCCAATGTAGGAATTTGTTTTGCTTGACTATGCATTTATTATAAAATTTTTGGTTTTGTTTTTATTTTTTCAGTGTTGAAGGAATTGAGAAAGAGCAAAAAAAGTGCTTATTGGTTGAAAAAGGTTTTATAAAAAAATTTTTTTTTAATCAAGGGAAGTGGCAAGAAGGGCAGCAAAAGAGAGCTTCAAGAAGGAAGACATGTAGGTAGATTATGAAAGACAAGTGGAATGACTGAAGAGGTCTACTTTTTTTAAAAGCTGAGGAGAGTTTCAGGAAGGAGAGTTGTGGAGGATAATTATAGGGAAACTTTTGACACTTGGGAACAGCAATAGACATTAAAAATTACAGAAGAGAAGCAGCATTGTTGAGACCTTTAAAGATCTTAGAAGGTAGCACTAATAGGAAGGTCTAACACTAGCTACATTTAAAAATTGTGTTCTTAATCACTCCCTATCAATAGTCTTTGGAATCCTACTATGGCATTCTGGGAACTCCATCCACAATTTAGTTAAGCCTCTATGTGTCTTTTTGGGACCCTTCAGAGGAGGCAGTTTTCATCTTCTTTGTTATTAAATTCTTGCCAAAACCTTCCTGACAAAGACAGAGGAAAATCCATTTCCCCGTTGGAACTGTCCTGCCTCTGGTTCCCTTTCCTGTCTTGTTTATGTAAGATTATACATTGTGTAGACTTAAGTAAGATTGGAGATGGTAAGGACAGAGACATTTAATGTAAAAGAGAAAATCTTTCATTTGCCAAAGAAATATTTCATATTTTAGTTGGCGGAGGTGCTTACAATTGCATAAAAAGAAACCTTTGAGATTTTGAACTTCAAGGCCAGTCTGAGTCTGCCTTTCTTTTCAGACATGTATTTGCATAGTTCCAACTTGAATCTGGGAAGTCTGACTTAGTTTATTGTCATTATAAAGATCTAGCCTCGTACTGTGGATTGCTACTTCAGAAGGGAGGAGATGAGCAGATAGTAGTCTATCTCTTGCCTGGAGGTGGTAAACTTGGGCTTTGAGGGAGTCAAAGATAGGATCTTCTGTTAATGAACCAGGAAATCATTGTACACAGCAACAATAAGATTATACAGAAATCAATTCTGATGGAGGGGACTCTTTTCAACAATGAGATGATTGACCCAAATTCTAATGATCTTATGATAAAGAGAGCCATCTGCACCCAGAGAGAGAAATGTGGATCACAAGACAGCATTTTCACTCTTTTTGTGGTTGTTCATTTGCATTTTATTTTCTTTCTCATTTTTTTCCTTTTTTGATCTGATTTTTCTTGTGCAGCAAGATAATTGTATAAATATGTGTGTGTGTGTGTGTATATATATATATATATATTGATTTTTAAAAACATGTTTAACATATATTGAATTACTTGTCATCTAGGGGATGGGATAAGGGGAAGAGGAGGAATTTGGAACACTAGGGTTTGCAAGGATCAATGTTGAAAAATTAATCATGCATATGTTTTTGAAAATAATAAAAAAAGGATCCTTCTGCTAATGATAGGTCCTTTTACTTTTTGAAAGATTGTAGCAGCCCTTTTTTAACTACCCTATCCTATTTCTTAACCCTCATTCTTGACCTCTCTGCAGCCTTTGACTGTTAATTATCTTCCTCTCTTTAATAATTCTCTTTTCTGTAGATTACTGAGAAACCATTCTCTGTGAGTTCTACCTATCCAATTTCTCCTCAGTCTCCTTTGCTGAAGCTCATGCAGATCATGTCTTCTAAGCATACATGTCCCACATATTCCTGTCCTGGGTCCTATTCTCTATACTACTTGGGATTTCATTAGCTTTCCTGCAATTAATGACAATAAAATATGTCTTATTGTCTTGTTAAGTAGAAAGGAGGTTAATTTGTGGAGGCCTAAAGAATGAAACTAGATTATAGTAGACTTCATTGTCTGTTAGTTGGAGTGGATACACTCCTGAAGATACTTCATTTTGATGTTACATGTTTAAGGATTTTTCTAAAGTCAGCTTAGAAAGGTGTCTCTTTCCATGAAATTGAATGTTTCTATCAAATGCACTTGATCAAATGGGTGAATTTGGTTCATGAAATGAGTTTATTGTAAACTACATATAAATCATAAACATCATTAATGAAATTCTTTATTCCATCTTTTTTTTTTTGTCTAACATCATAAATAATAAATCTCATACAGACTTCAGAAACAAAAGCAAAAGCACCCTTCACTGAATTTGTTTGAAGTTTTCAGACACATAGTTAGACAACCACATATTATCATCTGGTAGATCAAGGGCTGCTTAAAATGTGACCCAGCTCTAGCCGGTAAAAATTCACTTTCAAAAAGTGGATTATTACGATGGCCTATTGGATTATCATGATGGCCTATAATCACAAAGTAGAAGTTTACAGATACTGTCTCCAATGTATAAGTTACTCAGCATCTGTATCTAACATACTGACCACTTTTGTCCTCAGACCAGCAGGCTCTGACCTGTTTGAATTCTTTAATTAAAATCTTTTGATAATAATCAACAAGCATTTGTTAAGTGTTGTTAATTGTTAAGTATGTGCTAGGGACTAGTCTAGACCCTGGGGATAAAAAAGCAAAAGTAATCCAGACTCTCAATAAAAGGTCATTTTGCATAATAGTGCAGATTTTCAACTTCTTGGAAGAGGTAGTCCAAACATGGAAGAGGGGTGAGATAGGGGACAGTCAGATGTTTTTGCTAATAAATAAAATTCTACGTACTATTCATCAAATCTTTTATCAGCTAAGGAAAAAAAAACACTAAGCTTTTGTTGACTGCCTGCTTAACATGGCACAATCTAATCTCTCAACATGTTTTGAAAAAGGAGCATTGCATTCTGAAAATTTATTAATCACCATGTGCTAATAAAATGTACCAAATCTTTACATCTATAATATTTTAAATAATGTCTGAAAAAAATCTATATTTCAAAGACAGGTATTTGGAACTTAATTGTCTTTGATAATTTTTTTCTGTAATAGAAATTATGTTAAACACATCACCTCTTCAAATTTCAATTGGTAGAATTCTGGGTGTGAAATTTAGGAAATCTCATTTTCCTCAGTTCAAAGTTGGGTCATCCTAGGCAAGTCATATAACCCTGTTTGCTTCAGTTTCCTCATTTGTAAAATGAGCTGGAGAAGGAAATGGCAAACCATTCCAGTATCTTCTTCAAGAACACCCCAAATGCGACCACAAAAAATCAGATACAACTGAAATGATTGAACAAATTTTGATTTTAATACATGAAGAATATAAAATATGCTATAATGCAATTAACTCTTAGCAAAATTAGAGAATCAATAATTTATTTTTAAATACAATTTTTTCATTAGTATGCCATATATCCTTTAATATACTCAAGATGAAAGAAATTTAATAAGATTTAAGATTATTGTAATCTATGTTGAAGGTTCCATTAAACAGGTGATTAGTTCCATGATACTTGATCTAACGTGATAACCCAAGTTTCTCTATATTTTACATTTTTGCATGTCAAGTTACTGTATTTGTAAAATAGGAAAGATTTTTGCTTTGATAATTTGTAAGAAACCTCTCAAAATGTGTCCTCAAAGAAGTGCTTTCCATTCTAAACATTTCAACTTAAACACTTTACATATTAAAAACCAGAAGCCATTATACATGGGACTTGGGCTAAGAAAAGAAGTTGGGGCAATTTAATACTGCAAAAAGCAAAACAATAGGAAACCAGTTCTCCTAGTCTTTCGTTTTATACAATGGATCCTTTTTTTTTTTTTTTTTTTAATAACTATGGATCATAGTACTATATTTAATTTTTCTTCCTCCTCTAAGTTTATATTTAATTTTTCTTCCTCCTCTAAGTTTAAAATTAGATCATTATATTTTGCAATGTTATGGGCTACCCAATAGTTTTGGAACAGTAAATGTATTCTTACCTGTTTTGAGTCTTAGGTAGTCATAATATTTCTTGGTATTGTTATTCTCAGAAAGAATTAATGTTCTCTTATCCTTAAAACCCTCATCTATGCCTTCACTATGCAGAATGAATTAATAAATATGGGTTCTCTATTTATTATCTTCAGTTATCAATATCATAATAAAATGTTTATTGTTCTCAGGTAGACAACACTATCTTAACTATTACAGTTTAGTCTTATGGGGACTTATGTAACAAAATTACATTTAGGCAGTTCCTAAAAATGACACATTCACTTACTTCAGCAAAGCTTTCTTTGTCATGTGAATCTGGACAAGTTCATGTGACACCTTCCACTTATTAGTGGCCTGGTGGGGTGAAAAAGCCCAAATATTATTAAGTACCTAAGGTCCAGTGCTGAATGATGATTGGTGAAAGGATTAATGGGATTTTACTCGAGTTCATTTTTGAAAAAACAAAACAAAACAGCTTATCCTTGAGATTGAACAGCTACTGCTATTAATATTATATATATATATATACACACACACACACACACACACACACACACACATATATGTATATATATGTAATTTGAACTAAGGGTTGTTAATAGATAATTTATTCTAGTGGTTATTGTAGCATAAATAGTCTAAGACTAAGGCATGATATTCTCAAATTTACATAGATCAAATCCCAGTATTAATAAACTAATAAAAAATAAAAACCATTTTACTTCTGTTAAAAAAACCTTGCTAGAAAAGATTTACAGTGATAGGGCCATTTAAAACAGAGGATATGCATATATAAAAAGCAATTATCTCTCAGGGCAGCTCAAAAAACAATTAGGCCTTCTTATTTTTTACTCTTTGCTTTTGTTTATATCTTTACATAGGCCAGGGGATCTCAATGCCCCTTTTTACTTTGACTGCTAAGAGGAAGAAAATTGTGTTTTATATTTATACTTCACTGCTTTGTTTTTTCTTATGTTTGACAGTTATTTTTGATCTGCTCTCTAGTGAGGCTCTTTGGTTAATGACCTAGTCACAATTGGCACTGTATTATTTAAGGTAGGAAATAAGTAACTTACAGAGAGAAAAGCTAAAAATGACATTGGGCAGTTTCGTATCATATTTACTCAGTTGCAAATGTACTTTTTTTTGACACCTTGCCCCCAAATGGGAAATGTGCTTATAAGTTAATTATTATCTAAGGAGACAGGAAGTAATGTGAATATTATTTATTAAAGTTTATATTTGTAAGCATTGGATGTGGGGCAGTAAAAAAATTGCCCAGTTTACCCAGGAAATGCCCAGGGTAACTAGTTATTTCATACATGTGATTAAACAGATAGTTTCCTTGAAAATCTCATTTGCCATTATTTTCCTTCCTAGAGCAAACTTGTAAAATCTTGCCATCTAATCTAGATTGCCACATGTACAGAAGCTCAAATAAGACTTGAAGTGTTTGACCTTGACAGTGAGAAAGGCTCTCTGGATAAGACAATTGTAGTTGCTGTAACTTTTTGTTGATAATTTCTGCATATAAATTTTTTCTTAAAAGTATGTATCTAGAAAGTTTATAAATACATATATAATTGTATATACTTATATATACTTATATGACATATGAAACATAAATTGAAGTGTTTGACCTTGACAGTGAGAAAGGCTCCCTGGATAAAACAATTATAGATGCTGTAACTTTTTGTAAATAATTTTTGTATGTAATTTTTTTCTAAAAAGTCTCATCTCTAGAAAGTTTATAAATACATATTATTGTATATACTTTTACATACTTATATGATATATGTAACATAAATAATATAACAATTTATAGTAACCATTTTCATCTTTGCAGGAAATAAGGAAAATATAAGGCTTTGGGTTGAAACTGGCTTCTTAAAGATGTCATGGTGAAATTCTATACAATTTTATTTTATGTTCTCTGTGTATATGTCCCTGTATGACCAGGATATAAGGCCATCACAAAATGCTTTGTAGATGATGAAGTATTATATAAATGTGAGTTGTTATTATAATTATTGTTGAGACTTTGTCTTAGGTAGCTAGCTTGTGCAGTAGAACTCTGAACCTGAAATCAGGAATCTAACTTCAAATGTGACCTCAGAGTCTAGCTTTTTGATCCTGATCTCTTAATCTCTATTTGTCACAATTTCATCAAGTATAAAATAAGGATATTAATAATAGTATACAGTTAATGAACATTTATTAAGTGCCTACTCTATGCCATACATTTTGCTAATTGCTGGGGATACAAAAGAGTTAATGAACAGTTCAGATCAAGTTTTTTTTTACAGTTTAATGGAGGAGACAACAAGTAGATAAATATGTTAAAACAAAGTAGATGTAGGATAAATAGCAAATAATTAACAGAGGGAAGGCACTAGGATTTAAGAAGAATAGGGGAAGGCTTCCTGTAGATAATGGGGTTTTAGTTGAGACTGGAAGGAAGCCAGGGAAGCTAGTACATAGAGATGAGAGGGAGCCGGTCAGAGAAAATGTCTAGAGCTGAGAGAATGTTCTGTTTATGGAAAAGTAAATTGGCCAGTGTTACCGGATTGAAAAATCCATGTAAGGTATAAGAGTGGCAAGATGGGGTAGAGTACAGTTGGTTATTAAGAACTTGAATTCCAAATAGTATTTTGTATTTGACTCTAGAAGTGATGGTGGTTGTTGTTGGTTTGCAGGGGAGTAAGGTGATAGTTATTGAAAAGTCCAGAATTTGGTAAGATAATGTTGCCCTCAGTAGTAATAGGGAAGTTTGGAGGGAGGGAAAGATAATTAATTCCACTTTGGAAATGTTGAATTTATAATTTCTACTGTACTTCCAGTTTAAAATATCTTAAAGGCAGTTGGAGATATGAGACTGGGAGATCAGCAGAGAGATTAGATAATTAGGGTGGTAGTTGGTGAGAAGTTCAGATTACCTAGTTTGGGAGTTTGAGGACTTGGTAAGATAGTATTGCCCTTAATAGTAATAAGGAAGTTTAGAGGGAGAGAAAGATAATGAATTCCATTTTGGAAATGTTGAGTTTATAATTTCTATTGTATATCCAGTTCAAAATGTCTTAAAGGTAGTTGGAGATGTGAGACAAGGGGTTCAGCAGAGAGATTAGGGCAAGATTGGTAGATTTGAGCATCAACATAGAGAAGCTGATTAATTCTATAGGAGTTGATGAGAGCTGTATTTGTAAAACACTTATTACATAGTGTTTGACCCACAGTAGATGCTAAATAAATACTTGTTCTATTTTTCCTCACGAGTTCATATTCCAATGAAAAATTTTTTTATAAGTGGGATTCACTGGTAAAGTATTAGTCTTCTTCCTTCCTTTGTAAAAAAGTGGGGAAAAGTCATATCTGTTTCTCATTTCATAGATCTATTATAAGGAAAAATCTTAGGGTCAGCAATTTAGAGGGGAAGGTAACCATAATGGTTATCTAGTCTTCCTTTTCTATAGAAGCAACTGTGTCCTTAGAGAGTTGTCCTAGATCACAGGCAATAAGTTAATTCAAAATGAAGTCGTCTGATTTCCAAATCCCATTCCATTCCTACTGTATCACAAGGTTTACAGCTTAAGGAGGCTGTGTGGTACATTGATACAGTATATAAATCTTAGTTGTCATTGTTTTTGTTCTCATTAGCCTAAATCCACCCTTGATTCAGATCATCTCTTTCTTTAAAAAGCAATAACATCATTGTCTCAAAATATTTAGTCATCAAGTAATTATTAAGGCACAAGTATCTCTCCTAATTTGGCCTGCTTCATTGAATTGCTTTGCCACTGCTGGCTGCTGCATCCCATGGGGGAGGAGACAGTCTATTCCTCTGGTAAATAAACTAAAAAAGGCAGAACACATTTTCCAACTGCCTTCTTTTAAAAGTAATAAACACAAGCTAAATATTTAGAACATAAAAATATATGGTATTTTCTCAAAAGGAGGAAAGAACTAAATGTTACAATAGAAACAGGAACTGAATTGTGACTAGAGTGCCTGGTTTTGAATCCTGGCTCTGCCATATATTTTTCTTGTGTGACCTAGGAGACTATCTGGGGCTTCAATTCCCTCTTATGTAAAATGATGGGGTGGATTTTCTTCCTGCTCTACCACCATGATTCTGTGACTAGGAGAATTTATTTGTTTATGCTTTGCTCTTGATCTTCCATGGCTAAGTGATGCTGGACCCACATTCTTTTTGAGTTCAAACCTGGCCTTGGCTACTACTAGGTGCATGGCCCAAGGCAAGACACTTAACCCTATTTGTCTCAGTTTCCTTCTTTGCAAAATAAGCTGGAGAAGGAAATGGCAAACCACTCCAATATCTTTGCCAAGAAAATTCTAAATGGGTTCACCAAGAGTTAAGACATGATTGAAAATAACTGATCATCTTGACCCATCTTTGCCTTAATAGTACTATGAAGATATAGTTCCTCCAAATTGATTTCAGAATGTAATCTCTTCTAATTTTCCAGTCTTACATTGTTAAGTCTGACATTTCTGGATCTAGTAATGTGATTGAAATGGATCAATGTATCGATGCAGTCACAAATATAGGCAAGTAAACAAATATAAAGCAAATATATAATTTTTCTATATGCCCAAATATTGAAAATATATGAAGGACTTTTTGGTCAGGTGTATTTTTTTTGGCTACTTTAGTGTGCCACAAACTTGACCACTAAATTATTGATTCTCTCAGTATAGAATAATGTTGCCCAGTACTCAATTCCATTTTTTCATCTTTCCTTTAACTTCTATTCTATTGATCTCTGCCCCACTAGATATATGAATGATAAAAGGGGAATTCAATTATTACCTTATATAAACTTAATCTCGGTGGAAATTTACCTGCTATTTTAGGCCATGCCTTGCCCAGCCATAGCTCAATTATGTCCTACTGGTGGCTAGATTGCTTTTGGCAGTAGAATTAGTATTTATTATTTAAAATATCACTTTCTATAACCAGGCAACTTCCTATAAACCCCCTTTGTCTTCAGTAATAAAGTTTTGGATCTGCCATTTCATGGGTTTTAAGACCCACATTTCATTGTAGTTTTTCTATGCTGGAAAAGAGGTGATACCAGGTTTCTAAAGTAGGTATCAGATGAAAGGAAGGAGCCTCTCAAAAAGAAATGGCTAAAAATATGAAGATATAAATATCTTCATGTATATTATATATATGTATATACACAATGTATATCATGTATAATATATGTATAATGCATGTATATACATGTATATATGTATACTATATATGTATAATGTATAATATATGTATATTATATGTAAATAAAAATATAAAGAAATTCATTAAAAACATTGTTTCTTTGACATTATTGACTTGGGAAAAAAGAGTAGTAGCTGACATCAGTGTTTAATTCAATACTTCAAAAGAACTGTTTCATCAGGGTAGATAGTCTCATGGTAGATAGTCTCATGAATTGCTGTAGCTTCCTTGACTCTTTCCCCCTCCCTCTCCCAGTTATTACTTAGTGGCTAGACCACTCAGGATGAGCCTTTCTGGCTTTAGCTAGGCCAGTCTGCAGTCTACAGATACATTCTCTGACACCAGACCATCCTTGAAGCCTTTCCAGCTTGGTAAGACCTGCCAAAACTTGTGTTCTGCTGGCACAGCCTTCAGAAGTCCAGAGTCACCTCTGTGCCATGATAAAGCCCTGGAATATTACTTTAGTGAAGGGGACACAATGACAAAGTGAAATTATGGGAGAAGGAAATGAGGCAGAAGAGGTGCTGGCTCCAGGGCTAAGAGAAAAGGCTACAAATTAGTTAGAAGCATTGCAGAAATAAATTACTCTAATTAAAGCTTCTCCATCTGGTATCATGTAGGACTGTATTAGCTGCTTAGGTGCATCTTGTTCAATGAAGTAGAGATTCTCTCAGTTTAGGATAATGGTGCCCAAGATTCAACTTCATTTTTTACCCTTTAACTTATATTCTTCTGGTCTATTCTCTGCCTCACTAGATATATGAATGATAAAAGGGGAAAATTTAACCATATAGTTAGTTCCTAGCACAGTACTTGATATGTAGTAGGTGCTTAATAAGTGCTTACTGATTGAATAATTTGATCTACAGTATACTAAGCCTGATATATAACCTAGGCAGTTAGTTTGCAAACTGATTAAGAACAAAAATTGTGTTTTGCTGTCTTTTGCATTACCAGCTTTGAGCAGAATGTCTAGAACACGGTAGGTGCTTAATAAATGTTTATTGCTTGATCGGTTAGACCCTTATTTTGGCCTCTCTAAATGGTCAGACATGTGGATGTGGAAAGTATTCAAAAAGTCTTTGTGAGTTTTTAGTTTTAAGGTATAGAAGTTTACAACTGAAATAAGACTTTTGGGACACCCATATGAATGTATAAGATGGCTTTATTCCATTACTTTTTTGGAACGATTGTGATTTTTTGCTTAGTGACATTAGAATAAACAAGGTCATTTATATTCTTTTTTTGAAGAGAGGTGTTACATGTAAATTAAGATGGAGTTTTATATAGGAAAGGATTTAGTGCTTTGAAAAAAAAAACAGAAAATGTGATGTTAGATTTCATCATTGAAATATATTTTTCTTTGCCTTGGGAAATGATGACAAGCATAGCGATGGTTATGAGAATCACAGACTCTAAGAGCTAAAAGGGACCTTAGAGATACCTGACCAAGGCCAAGTGAACTTTTGGCCTGGGACTTTTCTCCTTACCTTTGCTTACTGGCTGCCCTGGCTTCCTTCAAATTTAAGCCATTTCCCCAGATCTCCTAAAATTTCTGTGACTTCTTTTAAAGATTATTTCCAATTTATCAATCTATGTATATTTGTTTGCAAGTAGTTTTTTTTTTTTTTTTTGCATATTGCCTCTCTTATCATAGTGTATGAACTCTGAGAACAGACACTGCTTTTGACTTTCTTTGTATTCCCAGCAGTTAGTGCTTAGCCTAGCCCCTGGTAGTGCTTAATAAATTAATAATAGCTTAATAGTAGGTGCTTAATAAATTCTTGTTGACTTAACTCTACTTGAAAACTTTCAGTAAGGAATAATCTGTAGTGAGAGGAAATCTATTAGGTAGAGAGAATAAAGATTATTTATAAAGCATTTATTATGTGTGTACTAAGTGGTACAGTGATTAGAACACCAAACCTTGAGTCAGGAAGACTCATCTCCCTGAGTCCAAATTTTGTCTATCACAGATATTTGCTGTGTGACCCTGGGCAAGTCACTTAATCCTGTTTACCTTGATTTCCCCATCTGTAAAATGATCTAAAAAAAGAAATGGGAAACCATTGTTTTTTACCAAGAAAACCCTGTGAAGAGTCAGACCCAATTGAAATGATTTAATAGCAACTAATTAGTTTAGTTAGTTTCTATATTAACTAAAATAATTATTTTAGTGAAAATTTAGTTAAACTAAAATTCTATTTTAATTAAAATAGTTAACTATTTTAGGGCTATTTCCAAATATCTCATTTGATTCTTATAATAAACCTGAGATGTAGGTTGTTATTATTATCCTCTTTTAAAATTTAGCAAACTTAAAATTGAGGGACAAAGATTAAATGGCTAGGATCATACAACTAGTAAGTACCTGAGATTGGATTTGAATTCAGGTATTGGGCACTCTATTGACCATGCTACCTAGGTATCTGGGAACTGATTACCTCCCAAGGCAGCCCATTGCCTTTTTGAACAACTTGTTAGGAAGTTTTTCCTTACATGAAACAAATTTGCTTCTCTGCCACGACCTCCCTTTGCTTCTTGTTTCACTTTCTATGGCCAATTAGATGGAGGTTAAGTTTTTCTACTTAATAGCCATTCAGTTACTGCAAGACAACAATTATCTTACCTTACATTTTCTTTTCATCCAGACATCCTTTGTTCTACTGGTCTATACATCTCTTGTTCCATCAGCTGGTCTGCATTCAGTTCTGTAATTCTGCCTCTGACCATCCTAGTCTTCCTTTTCTAGACACCCTAGTACTATCTTGTTTATTTTTCCCTCAAAACTATGGTGCCCAAAATAGAACACAGACTAACTATGTGACTTGGCCAGAACAGAGTAAACTGAATATTATCTCTGACATCCTAGATACTATCCATTAGCTTCTTTTGCTATTCTTGATTCATAATGAACTTGCATTATTCCAATAAAACACTCAGATCTTTGAGAAAGAATCTATTTCAGCAGTAAGTTTTATTAATATCCTTTGTTTTTACATCACAGCCATTACTGGAAATATCTCCTCTTCCTTATCTCCTCTCCCGGTAAAACCTTTCTTTTAACCAGAACATTTAGCAAAAACAATGCAATGACTGTGTCTGACACTGCCTAAAGCAATCTGCTTACAAATCTTTTTTTCACAGAAACGTTTACCTCATCACATGTCCTCGAACTTGTATTTTTGAAGTTTATTTTTAAACTCTAAGATAGAACTTTACATTTATTACAATTAAATTTCATTTTGTTCAACTCACCCTTTTATTTTAGCCCCCTGTCAAGAATCTCTCACCCAATGTATTAGCAATTCCTTCAAGCTTTATGTCATTGACAAATTGGATTGATATTCTTTTCTGTGTTATGAAATTATTGAGAACAATGATGAACAGCGTAGGGCTCAGAGATGTACTAGATGGCCTATAAGGTCCCCTTCAGTTCTATATTTGTGATTGTTTGCTTCTGTGATCCTGTGAAATATTTCTGTAACATTCCACTCCCAAATTGGGATTCTCTCATTTCATGAGTTTGGGAATTGGTTTGGTCTTTGCTTGGCTCTTTGGGTCAACTTGTCCAACCAGTTCCAATGCATCTAAATGGATATTCCTCTAGTAGATGAAGAATTTGTGTCATGTTTGAAGATGCCATTTAAAGTTATAATTGCTTACATTTGAGTTAAGAAGACAAAAAATAGATACTGAAAAATAAATAACAAGATATTGTGAAAAGAGCATAGCATGAGACTTGGAGTCAGAGACTTAGGTTTGCAGTTTTCTTGTTGCAATCATCATTTTTATTGTGCTGGGTTATGGAAATGCTTGTTTTGTTCCGTGAATTGAAAATAATATAAATTTAAGAAAAAAAAAAACTTGTGTTTGAACTTTTATTCTAACATTTAATAACTCTGAGACTGTCATGAAGTCAAAACTTTACTGAGTCTTAGTTTCCTTTATGTAAAATGGTGATAATAATAGTTGTATTATCTATCATATTAGCTGAATGGCGTGCTTTGTACACTAAATTGTTATTAATGTGAATGATTAGTATTATCAATAAAAGTCAGCATATGCTTATATGCAGAGGAATGGTCTAGTTCAGTACTTCTTAAAATTTCTTCCACATGCAACCCCTTTTTGCCCAAGAAATTTTTATGTGACAAATAATAGGTTATTTAATTATATGATCTTGGGTGTCTAGACATGGAAAATAGGTATACAAATCAAGCATTTACTGATAATAAATCATAAATTTGTGACCACCACATTCAGTTATGAGTCCCCATGTGGGATTGTGAGCCACAATTTAAGATGCTGAGATCTAATAACAGTTATTGAGGGTTCTGAGAAGAGAATGATCTCATGTTGTGGTGTGAGTAACAGTTTCTTTTCTTCTTCTTTTTAAAAAGTTTTATTTTTGGCAGCAGTTTTTCCCTTCAAAATAAGTATTAAAAATTTTAGGGCCTAGTTTAGGGGACTAGGGAAGAATAAATAAATAATTAACCTTTCAGTTTCCTCGAGGGGCTTCCCTTTTGATTTAAATACTACATTGGTAGGTTGTCTGAGTTTTTTTCAAGGTAATTTAAGTAGCTGAATGTGTTAGATGGAAAACTCAACAGAGTTGCTGTGTTCAGTAATGAATATGGCAATTACTAGCTTAATCAAGTTAAAAATTGTTTTCATTGGTTTCATTGGCTTACAAATATAATCATTAACACTTGCAGCTAGGTGATATAGTGGATAAGAGTGCTGGTTCTGGAGTCAGGAAAACTCATCTTCTCAAATTTAAATCTGGCCTCAGACACTAGTTGGGTGACCCTGAGCAAGTCATTTAATTCTTTTTGCCTCAGTTTCTTCATCTGTAAAATGAGCTATAGAAGAAAATGGCAAACTACTCTAGCATCTTTGCCAAGAAAACCTCAAATAAGGTCAAGAAGAGTCAAGACACTACAAAATGCCTTTTATGAGGAAGTCATTTATAATTCACTTATCAGTGAAAGTATAACTAGAGGCAATATGTTAATTAAAATCCATACAGACAATTTTAGGTCATTATTTAGTATTAGCTGGTTCCAACAAGCTTTCTCCTATAGCTACCAAAAAAGAAAAAAATAATAATCTGGGATTTATCTTCTTTTCTCATTCCCTTGCACACTATTTAAGATCCTATGAAGTATTAGCTCTGTAACTGTGCTCAATACTGTTCCTTGATCTTGTAATACCAGCTAAAGACCTCATTGCAATAGTCTAAACTATCAGATAACTGATTGGTTTCCCAGATTTCTGATTCTTTCTCTTTCTAATCCATCCCTCACATAGCTGCCAAAATACTCTTTCTAAAGCACTACTTTGATCATGGCACTTCCCTACTCAAGAGTCTTTAGTGGTTCCTTCTTGCCTCAATAATAAAATAAAAAGCATCAATTTATCATTTAAAGCCTTTTAATATTTGATTCCAGATTCTTTCTAGATTACTTCATATTACTCCCTTTTATATTTTTTATTTTATCTTTTAGCTAAAATGGACCTACTTCTTGTTCTTTGGCCTTCTTCATTTTTTTTTTTTTTATTCTTTAGCCTCTTTATAAAGGCAAGAAATATATTCCTAGAATATACTCCTCATTCACCTTCTTCCTTGATCAAATCATTTAACTTTTTTGAGCCTTAGTTTCTTCAAATGTAAAGTAATAGTAACTATTATTAAAGGCATTTGTGACATCAAATGAGGTAGTATATCATAAAATGATTTACAAACCTCAAAGTATTATGTAAACATAATCTATTATTATTAATAGTAGTAATAATAATATTTTCTCCTTTATTTTGATGTGAAATGCAGCAGATAGGTTGAAAAGGCTGGAGACTGAGAACATATCTTATCTGGAAGTTTTAGCATAGTTTTGCTAACTTTGCAGTGAGCAATTTTAATTCAATGATGAGATCAGAAGTTAGATCACAAATGCTTGAGGACTGAGTAAAAGAAGAGGAAGTTAATGAAGTGTATAAATAGCTTTTTCTAGAATTTGGCTGAAAAAAAGAAGAGCTTATGAGATGATAACATGAGGGAATAATAAAGACTAGTGATTTTTTAAAATAGGGAAGACAGATATTTTTCAAAGTAGTAGGGGTGAAGCCATTAGATAGGAATAGGAAGGCAGGATGAGATGACTGAGGTTGCTATCTGATGAGAGTTGGAGGGAAGGAGAGCAAAGGCATATGTATGTTGGCCTTAGTAAGGAAAAGGCTATCTTATTGTCAAAGACTTGGAGAAAAGAGCAGAGGGTGAGGGATATATATATATGTAAAAAAAAAAATATATATATATATATATATAACAGTTGTCCTGCTAGTTTTAAATATATATTTTTTGTTGTTTTAAAAAACTTCCCTCTTTTACATATAGGCCTGCTTTATGTATCATCATGGATGGACTGGAAGTGACTTTGGGTTCACTTGGTTCCATCAAAGTATAAATTCTACCAAGCTGAACCACTTTTATTACAGGTCTCTGATGAGCAAGTGTCTTCTGAGGATTAATCAAGTACATTTAAAGTCTTGTCGCCAGATTCATTTCACTGATTTTTTTTTTGGGGGGGGGCAAGATTTCTCACAGGTCATTATCCAACAAGCATTTAAGAAAAGATCACTATATTTTGGGCACTATGCTAACCTTTGTGGATACATTTACAAGCAATGAATTAATTTCCAGAGGTATTATATGCTTCTGGGGAGAGTTACCAACATTTATGGAGTTAAAAGATGTTTAAAGAACTTAAGAATTCAAAAGGAAGTCCCTAAATAAGTCCTACCTGTTAGTCATGAATAGGTAGTGATAGGAACTATATCTTTACAGGGAGCATCCTTTTGGATTTAAATTCAAAAGAAAGTGCTTATCATAGTGCCTGGCACAAAACAGATGCTCAATACATCTTTATTGATTGATTGAATGAAAAAAAAAAAGTATGTATTGCCTTCTGTTCCTACACATCTATGGTTAGGTGGAGCAGTGCATAGAGTACTGGTCCTGGGAACAGGAAAACTTGAATTCAAATTTGGCCTCGGATATTTATGACTTGTTTGACCCTAAGCAAGCCAGTTGACTTATATAAACTTCAATTTCCTTGTCTGTAAAATGGGGATTATAATAGGATCTACCTCCCAGGATTATGAAGAAGATCATAATTGTAAATTACCTGGTACATAGGAGGCACTACATACTGTTAGATATTATTACTTAATAGTTAAGTTATTATTTAACAGATGAGTTATTTT
This sequence comes from Sarcophilus harrisii, assembly GCF_902635505.1. Classification (NCBI taxonomy): domain Eukaryota; kingdom Metazoa; phylum Chordata; class Mammalia; order Dasyuromorphia; family Dasyuridae; genus Sarcophilus; species Sarcophilus harrisii. The sequence continues at coordinate 117,207,872 of NC_045428.1, read as the reverse complement.
CTGGTTTAAATAAAAACACCAGCATTGATGCACTATTTGAGAAGACTGTAGAACTTAAAACTTCATAGCATTTACTGTGCTTCAGATGGACTATAAATATAAACAAGTTAGAAAGTCTCTGACTTTTCAATGGTATTCATGAAGTTGAGGTTTAACATGTTAAGTGCACGAATGACTCTGGACAAAAACAAAACAAGATCCAACAAGACTGAATAGATTTCAATTAATTTTTACATTGTTTAATAATTTAATCTAAAATTACTTGTTTTCTTGTTTTACTCTGTTTAAATAGTTTATGTTGAAATGCAACCATCTGGAATCTGAAAATCAACTAATTTTGTTATCATTTGATATAGTTCGACACTTCTATTTAATCTCAAACTATTTTAATTTCCAAAAGCAGCTTTCTTTTGGGAAGGAGAAAAAAAGATAATGCTGTTAATGTTTCTCTAAACAAGACTCCCTTCTCCCTTAACCCCTAACTTTTGATACTTATTTCTCCAGTTATAAATGCAATCTCTGACTATATATATATATATGTCATTGATTCAAACAAAACCAAAAGATATGGTTTATTCTGTTCTGCAGTTTGACTTTATAGTTTATAGTACAGTAAAAACCCAGAAATACTGGTCTTGCCACTTGTGGATACTGACTGTGCATTATTTGAATTGGCTACATTTCTGTAGCAAAAGACTCAGTGGCTTAAATGGCTTAAAATATATGCATGTTTACATAATAGAATATAATATCTAATAAGTGTCACCTAAGCATCTAAGGACACTGGATTTTGAAAACTGCTGATCAGAATGAAAATATCATAAACTTTTCTTGGAGTCCCTCCAGGTTGAATCATCCTGTACCCAAAACAAGCCTTCAAATCTGAACTGAAATTCCTAGGATTAATAAACTACAGTTCACATTAAAACAGGAATAAAGTAGCCCTTCACTTTTCTAAGAGAAAATAGAGTACAGGCTCTTACTTATAAGACATCTTGATTGAGATGCAAATAATTAAAACCAGGTTGTGTAGAATGAATATATCAAAGATCCCTCCCCTTCACATTTAGTTATTATAAACAAAGACTTTCTCCCCCAGGAACATAGTTTCTCCAGTTAACTGAAGAATGTTTTACACATTCTTTCTGTGATTTAATTTATATAATTAATTTTCATTACCTTTAAATAAAAAAAATTAAATTTAAACTCATTCTTAATTGCAGCAAATAAAATCAGATTTAATGCAAAATTATTGAGTTCTACTGTAGATATTTTTCCAAAACTTTGGTTGTATTTTACCGGGGAATAAATGAAAAAAAAATCATTTATTAAACATTTATCATGTGTCTAGTACTATGCTAAGCAGTGGAGATACCAACAAAAAAGTGATATAATCTCTGCTCTCAAGGAGCTTATTACACTCCAACTATGATATCCAATACATATAATTTTTACTATGGGATGGATGAAAGTTCTGGACGTCCTAAGGATTCAGTAATGGGACATATGGCAAGCCCCAGCTGTCCTTGGATATGATCAACAAATCTAATGGCAGGAGCTGGGGTTAGGGATTGGTGACCGAAGGATCTTGCACAAGTGAGGATAGAAGGCCTTTATCTTTCTTAATGTTGTAGATGTTGACTCCCTACTTCCCCAACAATGCCTGCTCAGCTATGCCTTCATATGGGGAAGGGGGAGTGGGCCTGAGGGTCTGAGTTAAATGGGAATTCTAGCCATCAAGATGGGAATGGAGGAAAAACTTGGAAAGATTTATATAAGCTGATGCTGAGTGAGGTGAGCAGAACCAGAAGAACATTGTACATAGGAACAGCAGGATTGTGTGATGAGTAATATTGTCCCAGCAATTCAGTGATGCGAGACAATTACAAAAGACTGGTGATGGAAAATGCCGTTCACATCCAGAGAAAGAGCTGTGGAGTCTGAATGCAGATTGAAGCAGACTCTTTTCACTCTGAAAAAATTTGGTTTTTTGTTTTTTCTTTCTTGTGTTTTTTCCCTTTTGTTTTGATTCTTCTTTCACAACATGACTAATATAGAAATATGTTTAAAATGATTGTGTGTACTGTCTTGGAATGCTTGCTGTCTTGGGGAGGAAGGAGGTAAAGAGGGAAGAGAGAAAAATGTGGAACACAAAATTTTTAAAAAATGAATGTTGAAAACTGTCCTTTCATGTAACTGGGGGAAAATATTATTAAGTGAAAAAAATATTGGGATGGGGAGATTTCACAAGAAGGGTAATCCCAGTAGTACAGGATTAGGTTCCAGGTAGGGGAATGGACAACAGAGAAACCAAAGTCTGGTGAACTATATGTGTTTTAGAAGGAATTTTGATGAGGTACAGAAAACCACCGGAGTTAAAGTTGTTGAAATAGTGTAGGAATTTTAGAAACTTTAAGAACTTGATTGCTGAATGCTTCAAAAATAATATGTTATTGTCAGAGGCTTTAAGTATGAACCTATAGCAAGGCCAATAGGAATGGGCTAGTCAATCTCATGATGTCCTTGCCTGCCATATGATTCTATGGAAAATTTCAGACCATTTACTTGCAGAATGTTAAGATTCTAACAGAAAAAAAGTGAAGTATTATTACCTTTGCTTTATATGGAGCCTGGTACAATTAAGAACTTAATAAATGCTTTTTCATTCATTCTCAGTAGAAAGAAGGATCTGCTACAGTTGTCTACCATTAACATTGAGGTTCTATGAACATTAAAATATGTGCTATTAAAAGTTTTCTGGGAGTAAGACAGCAGTTGTTATACTATAACTTTTAATAACAACCAGGTGGTGGTGGTTTAATATATGCTTAAATATTTATAACCACTTTTTTTTTATTTGCAAGGAACTAGAAATTAAGCAGATGCCCTTCTACTGAGGAATAACTAAACATATTGTTGTAGATGAAAACTATGGAATATCACCATGCTGAAAGAAATGACTAGATTCTTGGGAAGAATTCTATGTAAATCATTTAGGCACTAGAGTATAATTTATTTGAGGGCTCTGGGTTTTCCCAATATTTTATTAAAATTTGGAGATAATGTTGAAAATTTAGACAGCACAGAGATCCTTAAAATTCTGGCAATGGGATACTTCATTATATTTTGAAGGATGCATTTGGAATATGGGAAAGGTTGTTAAAAAAAATTAAAAAGCAAAAATTAAGGGAGGGGAGAATGAAGAGCATACATTGCCAGTGATATATTGCCTGGTGTTCCGGATCTAACATAAAAAGGCAGAAGGATATAAGAAAAATTCAATTAAGTTATTCTGTGTCAATGGCCTTGGTCCCTATATTTTAATGTATGACTCCTTTCTTCAGTTGTTTTCCTACTTTCAGTAGGCAGATATTCTGGGTTCTATTCTGAGCTGCCGTGATCCAATGGAAGGATTATTGAATCTGAAGTCTAAGGATGAAATCATGGCTTGGTCTCTTATTTTACCTATCTGTGGGAACCTGTCACATAAGTTTAATGGTCCTCAGCATCCTTATAAAAAGAGAGATTGAATCTGGGGCCATTTAAAATGACTTTCAACTTTAAACATGTATTCTGCTATAATGGGGAAGAAGTAGGTGAGAATAAAGTACATTCAAGTGCAGGATGGGAATTCTGTACATAATTTTTTTTGGCTTTTTATTTTATTAACGCTTTTTATTTTCAAAAATATATGCATGGATAATTTTCAACATTCACCTTTGCAAAACCTTGTGTTTGAATTTTTTTCTCTCCCTTCCCATCACTCCCTTCCCTAGATGGCAAGTAATATATGTTAAATGTGTAATTCTTCTATACACATTTGCACAAATATCATGCTACACAAGAAAATCAGATCAAAAAGGAAAAAAATGAGAAAGGAAGCAAAATGTAAGGAAACAACAAAAAGAGTGAAAATACTATGTTGTGATCCATACTCAGTTCCCCTCTGTAGATAATTTTTAAAAATAAATTTCTGATTTTGAAATGTCATCAGACAAATCTAATATTACTCAAATAAATATACTGAACTTAGTTTCACTACTAATGATCTCTTAATGATTATTATTTATCATCCTACTGACTGGGACTTGAATGGAAAAATAATATTTTTATTTCTAAAATTTAATTTTTGTTTCAGTTAACAATAATTCATTTTCTCTCCCTCATAACCTCTCCCTTGCCATTGAAGAGAAAAGAAAAACAAAATACTTGTATAGGCATGGTAAAACAAAACAAATTACTATGTCCTAAAATGATTTTTGCATTTTGGAATAATGGTTGTTCCATTACATTGATCAGAGTTCTTAAGACTTTCAGAGTTGCTTGTCTTTCCAATGTTGTTGCTGATTTATACGTTTTTCTTCTGGTTCTGCTTTATTCACTATGTATTGTTTATTTTTCCTTTTCTTGCTTTGGTATCTTTGGGTATAGGTCTAATAGTGTTTTCTCTGGATTAAAGAGTATGCACAGTTTAGTACCTTTGGGGAATATAATTCCAAATTAGAAAATCTCAAAGGCTTACAATTTTAGAGCTGAAAAGACTTCAGATGGATCATATAGTTCACTCCCCTTATTTTATGGATAAGAAAATGGAAGCCTGCTCAACTAGCCCTATGTTTAAAAAAGGCTACTTCTGGGCACCTTATATGAGATATATTCACCTGATTCTTAGGATTCCTGCACTCACAGGCTCTTATTCAATCTTGAAGAAAACATGGTGCTCTGAACAGATGGCATAAAATTCTGTTTTTCTGAAATATCTTCCATGATAAGATCTCTCATTCTGAGACTAAAACTTTAGAGAAATTTATTAGACTATTGAAAAGAATTTCTTGCAAAAAAGTAACCATTCTTCAGAGCTTTAAATTTCATATACAGAATCTATGGTCTGATGAAGGCATTATAAGGACTACTCCACTTATATATCTAAAGCTTTTTTCATTCATTATCTTTCTATTATCATAGCAGCTCTTTGAATTAAGACTGGAAAGACATTATTGTACCTATCTGACAGATGAGAGTAGAAGATTTGCCTAATTTAACTATATATTTGAGTAATTTCTTTGGAAGTATTTTTAGTATGTGAGCTTCATTATTTAAAAGTGTTTTTCAAGCAAGTATGTCCTGATTCATACAGATACACAAATTTCTAGTATAGTCTTAAAGCTGTATGAATTTTTATTGTGTGTTTTGAGTTGAACTTTGGATCTATAACCAAATTAGTATAGGCAACTCAGGGGAAGAGTTTAATAATAATGCACTTCTCCACTGCTAGGTGACAGCTTCTACATACATTATTTGAGGTACACAATTCAGGAGAATTGTAGCCTCCATTCTGGTCTTGGGATGAACTTCTCATCTATCTTGGGTGGGGGACAAAACAAAATACTGTTTCTTGCATTTGATGGGGGAAATTTCAAGAAAGATAACATAAAAACATTTACTTTAATGGGTCTATTTTAACTTGCCAATGTTACTTTAAGGTTTGGATAGACTATACTCTAACATAATGAAGTTGTCTGGAAAGTCCCCAATTTCCCTATTAAAAGTTAGCAGTTAATAGGAAGTCTTTGTGATCATAATTCACCCCTTTGGGAGAGAGAACATGTGATGCTTTAGTCCTTGGCCTAGCATTGCTTTGCATTCTCAACTTCTGCAATTCTGACCTGGGCCACTGACAAAATATTTGTCTTGTCTGCCAACCTTGGTTTATATCTGTGACTTCCCTTCTGAATGACCTGCTCCAATGAGCCATTTTGTTCACTATCTTTATCCATGGCCCATCCTATTCCTAACCTTGGCTTAGAACATTCTGTATCTTCCGCTTGCTTGATCAAGCACTTACCCAGCTCCTCTTTAATTAGCCAGCAAGAACACCTTCACCTATCCCTTTGCCATGATCCTGCATACTTATTACTAACACCTGCTAACAACTATATCCACTCTACTGTAGCAGAAAATTCTACATTTTGAAGTCTAAATGAACAAAGTTGTTCTCAAATACCATCCCTAATTCTACTATGTATGTTTTGCTATAACTATAGTTAAACAATATGACAATGGTTTTGTTTTATGATTTATATATATATACATATATATATGTGTGTGTGTATCACACCTGCTTATCTTGGGGGATTCTTCTATTTGTCATACTCCAATAAGTTTGTTATGATATGTAGTCAGTGTTCTGTGAGCCTTCTTTTTTTTTTTTTTTTTTTTACATTACAGGGATACCAGAGGAGCACATGACTCTTGCCACTGATATTTCTACCTTGTTTATATGGATTAGTAAATGAAAGTGTGTTTGTATTTCCATTCAAGTGTTCAGGCTACATATCTTATATTTCTCATCTGTGAGGTAGGCTTGGTAAATATTTTCATAGTCTTTATACCTCTGATTAAGATAGAGGCCCTAATTGAACAAATAAAGATGGAAATTAATTTTTTACCCTAGGCGTCAAAGTTGGGATGCAGAGAATATTAAATACTTTTTTAACCCTTTGCCATATCCTTAGTGTTACATTGATGCTATATAATTTAAACAGAGTGGAACCTTTACTATCATCTGGCCATGATCCATCTCAATCTCAGTTTTATTTGGATAATTTTGGGAGGAAAAAAAATTGAACTTATAAAAGCAGAAATTATTTTTTTACCCTATGCATCAAAGTTGGGTTGCAGAGAATATTATATGCTTTTTAACCCCTTGTCATATCCTTGTGCTGCATTGATGCTATAAAATTTTCAGAGTGGAACCTTTACTATCATCTGGCCAGGATCCATCTCAATCTCAGTTTTATTTTGATAATTTTGGAAGAAAAAAAATTGAAAGAATGCCAGGAAAGGAATAAATAAGGTATGGATTTAAGAGAGTAAAAATGGTTATACCTGGCCACCTTGGAACTATAGTGAATTAAACAGGGGCAGGGGGTATATGTAGCAATGTGTAATTTGAAATAGTCTTGGTGGAAAATTCAAATGTAATTTCTCAGATTTCCATGTATTTAGAATATACTTGATTTGATCCATAGAGATATTAAATTTCCAGTGTAGACTTAATTTTGTATGAATCTTTATTGTATGTTTTGAGTTGGACTTTGAAAAACGAGATCTATAACTTCATTGGTATAAGGAACTCCAGGGGAGGAGTTTAACAGTAGTACAGAATGTTGGAGGTTCTATTCTCAAACTTTCTTCTATAAAGAAACTTACTGAAGGAGTATAAGATCCACAACTTTGATTAAAGCATTGCCAAGGACATAATGGATTATGAATGTCAAGTGGGTGGAGCCCCAATATTGGGAATTTTTATTGACAGAAAATTGCTTACTTGAAAGAGAAACTTGTCCTTCAGATCAATGAAAGGTTTAAAAAAAAAGGAATTGCATCTGTAACATCATGTCATGATAAGAATGTTGTTATTATTCCACAATAATCTTTTTTTTTTCTTTTTAACTCCCTGAATGACTATAAAAACATCAAGATTATATGAGTTAACAATCATGTGTTAAATAGGAAAACACTATTCATAATAATAAATTCCCTGATTAGAAAATCCTTTAATACTAATAGCTTATACCAAACCACAGAAGTTGAGATCTAAAAAGCACTTTAGAGATTATGTAATTCAACCCATAGATGGCAGGCACAGTGGATAGAGCATTGGACTTGGAATCAGAAAAACTCAACTTTGTGAGTTCAGTTATGGCCTCTGATACTTACTAGCTGTAGACAAGCCACAGTTTACCTTAGTTTCCTCCTCTGTAAAATGAGCTAGAGGAGGAAACACAAAGCACTCCAGGATCTTTGCAAAAAACAAACAAACAAACAACAAAAAAACCCAACAACAACCCAAATGGGATTAATGAAAAGTTGGGCTCAAATAACTGAACAGCAACACAACGGGAAATCTGTCCCCTATGATCTGCCAAGAAAGAGAAAACATCACATCTCAAGACACTAAAATTGCTTCTTTGCATTTTTTTATGTTTTGCTCCTCTGGTGTTCTGGTTCTGTTCTCTGGGCCAAACAGAACAAACCTTATGTCTCCTTGACATAAGAACCCATCACATACTTGAAGACAGTCATCATGGCTTGGTCCTATGAGTCTGTTCAAGATATATTATCATTTTTGGTTCTACTGAGTCAGCCCTCCTCTGTATTACTTTGAGTATATGTATTGTCTAATCCTTATCTCCATCTTTTCCATAAAAATAGTATGAAATTCTTTATCAGAAACTTTGCTAAAAATCTGGATAACTTCTATCCACAGCCTTCTCCCTACCTACTACATGAGTAATCCTGTTAAGAAAAGAAATAATGTTTCTAGTAATTCTTCTTTTCATCTATTCTTATGTAATGCTTGTTAATCTGATGATGGAGCCACAGAATTAATTTTCATTTTCTTAAAATTGGTCACTTTTTATTTAGAAACTGACTATTTATGTCCCTTGACCTTTTTTCAATTGGGAAATAAGCTTTCTAGTGTCAATAATAAATATTTTCTCAAAGTATTACCAATTTTCAAATATTCATAAAGCAATATTTAAAATTCTATATGTTAGATCCTTAAATCCATGGTATTTAAAGCAATAATAACAGTACATGTGATAAAACGAATTGCCCCAGCTTCAATAAAATTTGTAGTTTTTAATATATATTATCAGCTCTTTAAAGAACTTTGAGAGTGAGTAAGAAAGCACTCAGGTTAATATTATATCCTATATGTCCATTTTCAGAGTGGACTTTCAAGTCATATTTTTTTTTATAATCAGGCTGATAGAGCCTGATATTTGCAAATTATAATAACTTAAGAGGAAGCTAGGAGCATAGCAAAAGGCTGTACAGCTTGCCTTTCCTTTCACTCTCCTATACTCCCTCTAGGACAAAACTCTTATGGTTTGAAGTTTAATGTTTTAAGACCAATAGACATTACTCACTTTAAGAAGCAGAGCATCCATGTAATTGCAGATATACATTCTCAATTCTTTATGGCTTCATTCTAATCTGGAGAAGCAGCTAGGCATGTGATCAACCATCTTTCCATTGTAGGAATCTCACATGCATTTAAGACAGGTAATGGTTTGGCTTATACATCTTCTGCCTTTTAGGTCTTTTTGCATTGAACTTGACTTTGCCCATTCCATTGGCATTTTCTTATAATCCTACTAGCCAAGTCATTACTGGACAGACCATTTATACTCCCAAGATGTTCCTGTTCAAACAAGAGAAGGGAATTTTGGGATATGCACAAGATGTAGCAATATATACAGGTGATTGCTTGCAATTTTAAAATTCCTTGGATTTTACCTTAGCAATTCACTTCTGGCACACATCGAAAATGTAGCTAACTGACAGAATGACTGACAAAGACAAGAACTTTCTTTCCACAGTGATGTGGAAAGGACTGGATAGCACCTGGAAAGGCCCAAATTGGGTCAGGGTCTGGGGCCCCAGGTAATTCTTTTCATTCTAGATGCAGATACAATAGCAGAGGAATGGATCCCAACCAGAGACATTTGTGACCTGGGAATCCAAAAAGAGAAGGCCTAGACAACAGCCCAGAGGGACCAGCCAGATGTCAGCAGCCCTTCAGATGCTGATGGCAGCCATGTCCTTCCTGACCGTGACACCACAGACAGCAGATGCAGCTCCAGTGTAGCAGCTGAAATGGACTGTCTTGGGTGATGTGCAATATAAACAGATTGTTAAATAGACAACGGGCCTGTGTGCTTCTCCCATGGCTACTCGCCATATGGTGGCCTGGGGAGAGGCTTTGCCCTATGTTTTCTATTTAAGGACTATGCCTCTAAATTAGTGGGTGAAAAACCAACATGCCCACCTGCCAAAGTTACTGAGGCATGACTTCACTTGTGTGCACCTTTCTCTGTCTTTTGCACTTTTCTGTGTTCAAAAGGTGTGTACAAGTGTAATTAGAAATGTGACAAATGTAATTAGAATTGTAACAAGTGACAATTGTAACTGGAATCGTGACCCCTACCTCATTGATCTTTTACCTTGTTGACATCCTACCTCTTTGGCATCCTACCTCTTTGGCATATTATCTCCTTGAGGTTGAATACTTGGCCACAGTTGAGCCTAGTTCTCATTGTCATACCTCTGTTTATTGATCTACTGCTTCTTACCTCCTTAGTCATAACACTCTGTCATCTCATGGATCAAGTGAACTATAGCTGATGCTAAAAGTTTAGCTTGATGAGATGAGCAGTTACCCGCATTACAAAAGAAGGGAATTGTAAGGGTCCTTTAAATGGGTGGGCACAGCTCAACAGGAGGTTTGAACGGCCCGGAAGTAATTTTCTGTGGCTAGGGACTGCCCCATAGGCAGGACTCTTGCCATATTAAGATAGCTTCGTAATGGGAGATTTTGCTCTATACTATTATCTATTATATTTAGTTGACATAATAATGGTCCATATATAATTTTCATTTTTACTGTTCATTTATTTCAGTCATGTCCAATTCTTTATTTAGAATTTTCTTGGCAATTTTCTTGGTTTACCATTTTCTTCTCCTGTTCATTTTACAGATGAGGAAACTGAATCAAACAAGATTAAGTGACTTGGTCAGTATCACATAGCTATTAAGTGTTTGAGATTTGAACTCACAAAGATGAGTCTCCCTGACTCCACTGGGCACTATTCGCTATGCCATCTAACTGCCCCTCCATATAATAATACTACCATTGAGTAAAGACTATAAAAATCCAAATGAAATTTGTTTGAAGGAAAAATAATATATACAATGAAAATAACATGAATTAGAGGTCACACTTTGATCATGTTTGAAGAAAAACATATTCAAATTGTTTCAATGGTTGTATATGCTTATTTCTTAAAATATTGTTATTTTTAAAATTTTATCCACTATTAGTGGAAAGTGCTGCATTTTTTGGTTTTGGGAAAAAGGGGAAACAATTTAAGAAAAAAGGAACAAACTTCAGATACAGCTGTGCAGTAATGTAGAAAGAGCATTGAATGAGATGTCAGGAGATTTGAATCATGCTTCTTTTTTGAAATGTTTGCCTTGCACAGAAGTGTTGTGGAAAGAGCTTTTGTCCTTTGGATTGGAATATCTGAGTTTGAGCTTAGGCTTTGCTAGTTACTACCTGTGTGATCTTGGGCAAATTTAAAAAATTCTCTGCACTTTAGTTTCTGTCTGTAAAAATAAATACAGTAATCCTAGAATGATGACATGTGCCACAGGGTTATGAGGAAAATGTTTTGTCAGCACAATTGAGCTGGAGCTTAGAGGTGGAACGGGATGAAATCAAAAGAGATTGTGGAAAGTCTTGAATGCCAGATAAAGGAATTTATATGTTAATTTGGGGAGTCCCTGATGATTTTAATCAGGGGACTTACAAGGTGACAAATCAAATAGGTCTTATGCTTGATTTTTTTTTTTGGGAGGGGGTATAGTGAATAGCTTGCTGATCTCTGAAGTGGGAAAACCGAAATTCAACTCTTGATTCTGAACCCCTACCCCTATAAATCTACTGTTCTGATTTAATCTTTCACTTCTGTATTAAGTTTTTATTTAGATTTTGCCTCCATTCTCTTGTTTGTTGGCATCAGTGTGGTCCCAACTTGTAGAACACAGAAATGAATCTGAATAAGTCCTCTGAGATAATTGTCAAATACAGTGCCATATGTAGTTAATTGCTTAATAAATGTCATTTGATGATAGTTTCTGGGCATACTAACAGTTCCCAAGGAGAAGCTAAATTGAAATGATTACACTGAGACATTCTGTATGTCATTCAGTATTTCCCACTGAGAAAAGATTAGTATGTGATATAATGGACAACATCATTAGTCACTCAGTAAATCAACAGGCATTTCCTAAATGTTTGCTATGGCAGATACTGTCCTAATCAATGGAGATAAAGATTGGCCCCTCCCCCCCCCAAAAAAGATTGCTCTTAAGGAGTTAATATTTCAATGGAGACGATACATAAAAAATTTATAAAGACTAGATGGAAAGTAATCTCAGAGGGCAATCTGTAGATTTAAGAATGTTTTACAGATTACAGCAAGCTAAGAATATGTAGGCTAGTAATACTATCAGTGTTACTATACTAATAGTATTATCAATGTTTCTGTTTTCATTCTTTTCTTCTAGAAATCAAGCTGTGAATTAAGGTGTAAAATGTATTTCATGCCCTTTTAAGATCTCTTATGGGATTTTTAAAAACTAAAGGGAAACAAGTTGTACTAATGAAGTTCAGAGTTTTGATGATACATTTTGTTGATTTATTAGAAATTTCCCAGTTCTTCATTTTAGCCTTTGCCTGGCAGCTGCAAAGGACATGCTTGCTGATAAGGCTACTGTGTTAAACACTGCAGACAGCAGGAAGTAAGAAAGAAAACAGCAAACCAATTTGAGGGCTTATTTAAAACCAATCCTGACTTGCTTTAACAGAGAGGAATGTAAAACTTTGCTGTCTCAAAAGATTAGCAGCTGTGTGTGTCGAGTGGTGGGGGGCAGGACTACAACACTAGGGGCTACATGAGTCACCATGTACTTTTGGTTCCAGTCCATTGCTTAATTTACTGCCACAACAGAGCCTTGGGGCTCAGAGCAGTGGGGATTCACTATAACTGCTATTTTAGACCTTGAGGAGGCTAGTAATTTCAGCATTCTGTCTGTCTGGGATAGCTCATTTAGGAAATGTTGCTACCAGGTACTTAAGGATAAGTTGAAATATTGAGGAAGAAGAGTTTTTTTCCAGGGGAAAGAAACTTCAAAAACCTTCTTTGGTTACCTGATAATGTAAGAAGGTATTTACTCTTAAAATGTTAGGAAAGGTCTAAAATAAATACTTGATAACAACTCAATAGAACATAGTTTTTGTGCTTTAGTTATCTTAATGTAACAAGGGAATCAAGCAAAGAAAGTCAAAATAGTTGTCAGCATTCATGCACTAAAACTTATTTTTTCCATAGGAGAGTTCTTAATAAACTTATTTACCAGAATTTTAAACCAAATCACTTGTTTCTTAGACAGTGTAGATTGCAACCTTTGCAGAGGAGGGGTAGGTTGATATATAGATGGGTATAGTATTAGGAAGGAGTGATGGCTGACAGTGAAGAGGAGAAAGAAAATATATGATTAACAAACTTCAGTCATGTCTGATTCTTTGTGACCAAATTTGAGGTTTTCTTGGCAAAGATACGGAAGTAGTTTACCATTTCCTTTTCTGGCTCATTTTATAGATGAGAAACTGAGGCAAAAAAGATTAGGTAACTTGCCAGAGTGACAGCTAATAAGTGTCTGAGGCTTTATTTGAGCTCACAAAGAGATGACTTTCTGACTCTAGGCTGGCTACTCTATCCATTATACTACCCACTATGGCCCAAAAAACAGGCATAAGAACTCAAAAAGACATGGTAGCATTGGGCCACATGGGAAAAACTTCCCCTTTTGGCTTTTAATGTATTACAGAAGATTTTTTTCAGTGATTTTTTAAAAGTGATTTTTTTCACAAAGAAGACTATGCCAGCAGGAAAAGATATAATTAATTTTTATATATATTCTTAAGAGCTAGAGGGAGTGTATTTAATCACTACTACTACTACAGTCTGCTACTCTAGCAGGAGTGTTCAATTTATTTAGGAACCATTAAACAGTATATTAACAATTCTTGTTGGCTTCCTCTTGACTTAGAAAATCACAAATTAACATTATCTGTGTTTTATTTTATACTTATTTTATTAAATAATTTCTAATTACATTTTCGTATTATTCCATATAGTACATGCATTTGGTATTTCTGATATAGTGGGATAGAGAAGGACTCTGAAGATAGAAAGATCTGGGTCACTGTCTTTCCTTAGATAGGTATTGCTTGATTACTGTTAGCAACCTACTTAACCTGTAAGTTCTCAGAGAACTTTTTAAGATTATTAATATGGAAACAATTGCTAGTCTTCATTGGTAGATGGAATTTCCTCACAGGGGATTTGACAAAGAGCTCAATCATAGGTCTAGAGCAAAATTTTTAAGAAGCTAAGAAAGATTTTCCATCAGATTTGATGAAAATAAATGAAAGTTTTGGTATTTAAAGAGATTTTGTTACATAGAAATTCATTTCTGTGAATATTTATTCTCAGAAGATGCTTGCTTTGATTTCTCTTTTCCTTTTGCCTTTCATATATTGCATCAAAATGCTTAGGATTTTCATTTCCATTGAAATGAAGTATTCTATCATATCCATATGGATGAATCTTTGGTTACCTGATAATGTAAGAAGGTATCTTACTTCAAATAGCAGTGCCATCTAGTGTCCAAAAAAAGCTGTTCTAAAACCCAATAAAGGAAAAAAATTTAAAACTCTCTTGGTCCTGCAACTAATTATTTTTTTCCCAAATGTAGCCTCTAATGTAAGAATATAATATTAACATGATAGGAAATAATAAAAACTGATGACTTAAAGAGTTGAAGATTCATTTGGTCATGTATAATATATTAAAGGGGGAGGACAATGGAGGGAAGATGGAAGGGTCTGAATGAGAGAGTATTACTGTCAGTAGAAAAGAGATGGTGATGGAGGAGAAGATTTTAGAAGTGGAATTTGCAGAACTTAGTGACTTATTGGATGTAGGGAGAAGAATCAAAAATTATAGCATTGTATTATGAGCTGTTGGGAGGAGGTATCTCAGAGGTCTTCTAATACAGTACTCATTTTATATATGAATATCTGAGGTCCAGACAAGTGAAATGGATTGCTTAGGGCTACACAAGAGTAAGTAGAAGAAATGGAATTTGAATTTAGATTATCTAGTACCAAATCTAGTATGCTTGTGGACTATAAACTCAGTCTGAGTCAACAAATATGGTAGACAATAAAAGCCCATGCAGTTTGCATGGTTACATATATTTGGAGTTTGAGAGGTGATAGCTCCACTGTGATCTGTCTTGATCAATTCAACGTGAACTAGTTGTCTTCCATTCTGGGCATCATTTTAATTTTTTTGATTCTTTAAAACATTTTTAATAGCACTGTAGTCCCCCTCATTATGTCAATATAATTTTTAGCATTCATTTTGATAATATTTTGAGTTCCAAATTTTCTTCCCTCTATCTAAAATGGTAGGCAATTTGATATAAGTATATATATATATATATATATATATATATATATATATATATATGCAATTATGTAAAACATATTTCTATAGAAGTCATAGTTGTAAAGAAAGAAAGAAATCAAAAGAAAAAAATAAGTGCAAAAAGTATGCTTTGATCTGCATTCAGAGTTCATCAGTTCTCTATCTGGATGTGGATAGCATTTTCCATCATGAGTCCTTTGTACTTGTTTTCAATCAAACATTGTTACTAGTAATGTGTACAGTGTTTTCTTGATTCTGCTAATTTCATTTTGTGTCAGTTCATACAACTCTTTCCAGGTTTTTCTGAAAGCTGCCGCTCATCATTTCTTTCTTTACAATAATATTCCATGGACATCATATTAAAAGAAAGACCCATAGAATAATTGGAGAATATTTAGAACTTGGATGGGGGCCTTGAAATCATTCTTGGCATTGGTTGGAGGAACCTTTGGATTTGAAACCTGAGATTTGGGGAAACATGATAGCTTTGTATATTTGTAATATATATATATATATATATATATATATATATATAATTTGCATATTTGAAAGACTACTCCATAGAAAAAGAATTTGTTTTTCTAGGCTTTAGAAAGCAAAACTAATTGTAACGTTGACAAGTTGCAGAGATAAAAATTAGGTTCCATGTAAGGAAAAACTTTCCAGCAATTTTTATATAGAAGTGGAATGATTTATTTTAGGAGAAAATGCATTCTTTCCCATTAGAGATCTAGCACAGTTTGATTAACTAATTTCCATTATGAGTTATTGATTGGATTAGATGACCTTTGAGTTTCCTCCCACTTCTGAGAATATATGATTTTAATTAGCCTTTCTAGTACATCTCATTATTAGCCTTTTGATGATTTTGACCCTGGCTCCTAACACTTCTAAGACTTCTAAGGTCCTTTCAGCTCTAAGTTGATGACCCTGTGTTCCTTTTGTATTATTAACGAATTATTGCCATATTGTTATTGATTATCTTATTAATTAGCTTATTATTGATAAGTTATTGCTTATAACAACAGTTAATCCCACTATGGAAGACTTTAAATTCCCTCTTCTATATAGAACTCACCATCTAGTTAGGGAACTTGTTAGAATAGGATAGAGCACTTATAAAGATATAAAAATAAGAAAGATTTGCATACAAGCTAAAGAAAGAAAGAATGTTCATTTTAGATTTTGGTTTAAAGACAAGCTTCCTGATAGATACAGTTTCGTTGACAGAATAATGATGAATGGTAACTAATGTATATTATCAGCAGATTTCTTTATACTATTTCTATCAAGAAGTTGCAAATAAGATTTCCTGAAGATTATCTACACTTTTTTATATAAACATA
The DNA here is from genome assembly GCF_902635505.1 of Sarcophilus harrisii. NCBI lineage: Eukaryota > Metazoa > Chordata > Mammalia > Dasyuromorphia > Dasyuridae > Sarcophilus > Sarcophilus harrisii. The sequence continues at coordinate 117,191,395 of NC_045428.1, read as the reverse complement.
AACATATAAAACACAACTTCAGTATTAAAAATTAAGTAATTTAAAGTACAGGAGAACACTACTTCTGGATTGGTATTAGCAGTGATGCTATAGGGTACTCCTTGGCCTTTCAGTTATGTATAAAGGAGTTTCTGATAAAATGAAAACAAGTACATGAGCCATCATTGTCATTCAGACCCCATTCCAACTGCACATAACAAACATTAACAGATGTTTGTTGAATTGAACTTAGAAAGGATTATAACCCTTTCTGAGCAGCTACCAAAGGCTTAAAATTTTAATTATGTCTCTTAAAATATGACCGTTAATCTATGAGGTTCCTGTTTTATTCAGAAAACACAGGGAGCTTAAGCCCAAAGTATTTCAAGCTACTTTTCATAATTTTAAAATTATAGATATTTTAGTGTATCAGAATTTCATATTCAAACTACAGATAAGATTTAGTCATGTCTAGACTGCATTTAAATGCAAATGTAATCATTCTGTTCATCTGATTTTTATTTACATGTTCATATTTTAAGATTGATTTGTATTTTGATTATTTGAAACAGGATTATCCACAAAAATATGAATTAAACTTTTAAAGAATGTATGAAGATTAAAAAATTATGACAAATTATTATGACTATGTGATAAAAGATAGATGCTATATGTCACATGCAAATGTAGAGGGTTTTTTTTTTTTTTTTTTTTGGAAAGGAAAGTTTTCTGTTTTACCTAAAGATGCTGTTCTATATAGGTACATAAATGAGGCATTAAAGAGAACTTGGAAATCATTTAGTCCAACTTCCTTAATTTATGGTGAAGAAATGATCCCAGAAATATGATTTACTTCATGTCACACAGGTAGAAAATAGCAGAGCTTAGATTTAAATTTAGGTTTTCTAACTCTAGATCCAAGGAAGATTTCACTGTTCCATATTATGACTTTATAGTCTTAATCTAAGATGTTCATTGACGTTAAAGCACTAATTGACAACGAACACCTCTTCCAATTTATGCATTCATTTATAAAGCGTGCGAGATAAAACCTACTAGGTAAAGATGACTTTATCATTAGAAATTATTCAAGTTTCAATGTGTTTAGCTTTTTCTGTATATCTCAAATGTAATTTAATTTTTCTCTAAATGTATGTTGCTAGTATTTAGTAATTCAATATTTTCTTTAATAAGTTACTATGCCTTTAAAACCTACATTTGTAGACAATTCATAAAATGGACAAAATTACAAGGAAAGAGATCAATGTTCTTGATAAGGATAAGAATAATAAATCAAAAAGTATTTGTTTATAATGGTTGTTTTCCAAGAAAACAAAGGTAAATTAGACTAAAATTTGAAAATAAACCAGCTGTTGAGAGTTTCTCAAAGGGGTAAACTATTTAATATACAAGCTGAATATTCGAGAGCAAGTAATATGATTTGATTTGAAGAAATGTAGTTAAGATATTAAATGTCAAGCTTAGAAGCATATTCAAAAGTTGATGTAACAAGAGCACTTAAGTGAAATAATGGCAACTTTATCAAAATTACAGTAGCAGAATTTTAATTATTTTAATTTTAAAATCTTAAAAATTAGCATAAATATGAATGAAGAGTATGTACTATGTGATGGTCTACATTTTGTGACTATTGGTAACCAATAGTTATGACAAAAATGTAAAGATATGAAAAGTGAAAGGGAATTTTTGCGAAGTGCTCAATTCTTGGCACAGGAGGAAAGAAACATTCATCTAGATTGGGGGGGTTGGATCTGGGATGCCTGAATTTTTTTTAAAAAATGGATGGTTATTAGATAACTGATAATACATTTATCTTTTTTCTTCCTTGAGGCAATTGGAGCTAAGTGACTTGCTCAGGTTCACACAGCTAGACTTGTTAAATGACTGAGGCCAGATTTGAATTTAGGTACTTCTGAACCCAGGGCCAGTGCTGTATCCACTGTGCCATCTAGCTTCCCCTATTTATCAAATTTTTCTAAATTTTTTTTCTAATAGTTGACATCCCTAGTATTCCTATGGATTTTATTTTGTGAATTTAAATAAATTTTTTCTGAGAAGGACTTAACCATACTGCCAAGAGTTTATGACATAAACATGTTAAGAATTTCTCATTTAGAAGTATGGAAGGTCAATTACTTCAGCCTTACTGTAACGCTTTCTTACTTTCAGATTTCACTTGTGGTGCTTTGTGCCATGGCCAAAGGCCTCCAAATTCATCTCTTTGGTGAATTGATTATTGGGAATGCACCCTGAACCAAAAGTGTTCTGAGAAAACAGTGATTGGATTCTCTTTTCTCTAGTTCTTCATGATATTCTTTTGTCTCATCTACTCTGCAGGTAGACACAAGCATAAGTATCAGAAAGAGAGCAAGTGGACTGGTAAAGGATTTCTTGAGAAAATTAGCCATCTAAATTTGTTGTTGTGAGAGATTTATGAAACACTTTCTGTCAGAATAACAAAATGATGTCTTGGTTTTATTGAGAGGCAGTAAAGAAAAACTAAATAAAGCCATCTCTATTATTTCAAAAGAAGGAAAATTGTATTTTGGGGATTTAAGTACTGAAAGGCATTCTTTAAATGATTAGTTCAATTTAATTTTTATTAGTGTTGCTTGAGATTACAGCATTTAAAAGTGCTGTTTAGCACAATAGCAAATTGGATTTTCTTTTGCTTTTGTAATTGTCTTTCAGACTAGTGTTTTATTTGAGGCAAATTCAAGATTTGTAGACATAGTGGGCCTAATACTTTTAGATGGGAAAGATGTTATGAAAAAAAACTTTTTAAAGTATAGTAAGTGTCAAGATATTAGGAGACATACTAATTTTTACAGCTAAGGTTCAGCAAATAGATTGTGGTTTGTTCTTGGTTTAATGATAATTCTGTGCCTTTATCCTCTGAATGATCTCACCTTTTGGCAAATGCTGTTAAGGGATTTGTGATTTTATATGATATGTGTAATGATTTAGATTTGTGGGAGCCTCTCTATTTTTCAGGAGATACTGGTCTGAGAGCTGACATCCAGAAAATGATTGATCACCTCTCCTGATACTCGGAACAATACCTGTGCTTGTAACTGCTAAGTGAACTGAATCAGATGCTGCACCCCTGTTTCTACCACACTAACTCTGGTTCTCTACCCTGCTGAATGGTCACAAGGCTTAATGACCCTACCACTTGAGACAAAAGGCTCAGCGATTTTAATAACTTAGAGACTGTTCCACAGGACCTAAGCATACCTTTAGTGTCCCCAAAAATGTCAGTCGAAGGCATTGTTTACTCAAGACTAAAAATGACTGTTTTGGGTCTTGCCTTTTTGTGGTTTTCACGCTTAAAAACTCTACCACTTTCATAAACCTTCTCAGAAAAACTTCCACTTGCAAGTGTTTTCCTAACTTTGAAATTAAATTTGCTTGTTTCCTCTGCCTTTCTTTGTTCAAGATCTGTCCATTCGGTTAGAGGCTAGGTTCAGGTCCATAGACAGAAGTAACTATGTCTATGGACTATAGTTGATTGCTTGAAGTTCAGCCAGTCTTCAGAACATTAATTAATCTTCAGGGAATATAGAATAAGTAGTATTATTTGATTTCTAGTATTAATTGATATCTCACTGGCAAAGTCTGAGAGCTAGAGTTTTCCCACTTTTAGCAAGCCAATATCTATTAACATTACTAGTGAACAAACCATTCCCAGTGAGTAATTCCCTGGGTCAAGGATGTAGTTAGAATGTTTTAAAGTAATAATTTATTTAATAATTATAAATTTACTTATATATTTATATGCATAAATATATAATACATATTCGTATAATATATTAATAATATAAAATGTTAAATAATATATTAAAATAAATAAATATAATATATAACATATATATTTATAAATATATAATATAAATATATGTAATATATTTGTAATTTATTTAATAAAGTCTTATAAGAGCTAAACACTTCCCAACCTGCTGCTCTTCATTCATTGTGAATAACTGACTCCTGGGAATAATTTCTTTTGAATTGAATTGCAATGGGGTAAACTGGAAGTTTCTTGGGTACCTGAAGTGTTATTACTACTGTTGTTTTTATCTTTGCATTTACTTTGTTTGAATTCATTTATCTGTGAATGTATGGTTCCTAAGAAGGTACTTTGTTAATTTGGATTAGATTGTTTATTGCTTTTATCAAGTTCTTCATTTCCCTGATAGATATTTCATTTAGGTATAAAATAATTGGTACAATCTAAACTGTAAGGTCTAAACTAGTTTTTCATGAATATAGAATATTTCTGTTTTATGGGCAGTTTTTTAATAAATTAGGAATGTGGGTGCAATAAACTAAAGTTGGTCCACCTACGTTTACAAATTAGTAATATGTACTTTTATTCTAGATTTAGTTTATTTAGTTTAATGGGCTGGTTGTCTAAAGGAAAATCTAGTTTAATTGGGATGATAAATGGTATTTGTATGTGGAAATCCTTTCCCTGTAAGGCATGAAGCCAGAAGCTGTTCCTATATTTAAGGAATCAGTAATCCCCAGGAGACAAGAGAGTGGGTGGATTGCTAACTCCAGTTTCTTCTAATGTAGGTCATTTGAGAAGTAAGGGAAAGTGGAACCATACAAATTTCTCTTAATCCTGAGTGAGTGAGATGAGACACTTGATTGAATAGGTGAAAAATTTGAATCTGAAGTATTTATAAGATCTAACATTCTAAAATTTTCAAGTACATATAGAATTTTGAATAAATAGCCACCAAAGCATTATCATTATCATTAATGTTTACTTGTGAATTTAAATAACAGATAATCCTAATCCTACCTTTTATTTTTGCAAATAGATTAAGATTTTTTCCCTTAAATGGTTAAAATACTTTCTCTGAAATCTTCTTTACAACATTTCTTATGTAGTATTGAGCAAGGTCTTTCTTTTAAGGTCAAAGGCAAAGTTTGGCTCAGGCTGCCGAATTATCACAAATCATGGTCTCCTTGGATCCAGATTAATGAGATCTACTATTTCATTTCGTAAATCTTGTCTGGTCACTTTAGGATAGAGGTGACCAGATAGGTTTGAAAATCTTATTTTCCATTAGTAACAAACTTTGTGCTATTCTCACGTATCTTTGATTAATAAATTGATGAATTTGTTATTAAAGAATCAAGTTAAGAAAGAAACTCTTCGATTGTTGAAAAAACTACTACAGAATACAAATTTTTACCCACGTGCCTCTGATTGTGTTTCTCTTGATGTTGATTCTCTTTGTAGACATATGTTAAATGAGGTTTTGGCAAAGGGAGTTTAAACTAGAAATTTAACTTAACATATTTAAGTTTTTACTAAAGAAATAGCTCAAATTAGCACTTATCTTGGATGCCAGGAATATAATAGCTTGTCTCCTAGAAATATAAAGTTGATTCTAGCTGTGAGATAGTAAAATTAATTTTGGAGACCATACACTTCTGAAAATTTTTTGTTTAAAATTCTATTTTCTCACACACAAATTCATAGTTGTCTGTGTGAGCAGCCTCTATCAAAGCATTCCCTTGAGTTTTGGTAGTCTGAGGAAATCTAAGCATTGCTATGAATCCACATAAAAGTAATTTCAGGACTTAAAAAAAATACTAATAATGTGTCATCTTCTAACCTAATAGCTTATCTTTTTAGCTGAGTTCTACATTTTAAAAGGACAGTGAAAAGTCTGACATTTTGTATAGGAGGACAGACAGGGATGGTGAGTATTCTAGAAATCTTATAATGAAAAATATTTGGAAAAAATGAATAATATCTGAAAAAAAACTAAGTCTGCAGAAAAATTTGGGGAGGATAAGAGGAGGAATGTGAGGATGAAAAAGAAACTACTTTTTTATTTGAGGTGCTTTCTTCCAAAAGAAGGAGTAATCTTATTTTATATTAATTACCCAAGAAAGGAAAACTAAGATCAGGGGGTGGAAGTTATAGGTAGATGGATTTCATTTCAACATAAAGAATCTTTTTTATAACAACTAAAACTGTCCAGCAGTGGGATAGGCTTCCTTGTAATGCAATAAGCTTCTTTATCATTAAAAAGAATTAAGTAGAAACTTGGAGCCTAATTTTTAGAGATATTATTGAATGGATTTAATATAAGAAAGACAATAAGGTCAGATGATCTTTGAGGTCATTGCCAACTCTGACTATATAATTTTGTGATCATTCTGTGTTTGAAAAGATAAATTCTCATTCCTATTCCCATTTTCAATCCCATTATCTATATTGTACAATGTTGTACAGTACACCATTATTGTACAGATATTATTAATGGCAATATGGCCTAAGTGTAACTACGTGATTGAGGTTCTTTATTATTTAAAGTTGTATGATCATCCTAGGAATTTAGTACATTTGTTCAAGTACAGAAATGATTGCTGTAGATACTAATGTTGGTAGCATGTTTGAACCAGATCCATTGTGATTTTAGTGTTACTTTAGCTTAACAATATTTTCTTAGCATACCACAAAAAAATAGCCATATTTCTGCCACAGAAATAATCTTAGTCTCAGAATATTAGCAATATAGGAAATTCTCCTTTTATATCCCTAACCTGTGTCCATTCAACTTGTGTTCCAAGATTTCCAGATAGGAGAAATCCATTACCTTTGAAGATAGATCTTCCCATTTTGGGACAATTCTAATTGTTGATTAGCTTTTTTTTCCTTTTGGTTCTTAGTTCCTTAATCCTTTGGTACAACTGAAAGAATGATAGATTTGCAGTTCAAATCTTGATTCGTATACTCCCTCCTTGTTTAAGTATGAACAAATCAATGTAAAGTTCCATCTAACTTGAAATTTCTGATCCTGTGATCTCCTGATCCCAAATCTGTTTCTCCATGACTTCTGCCTTTGTTCTGACTTTTGGAGCTAAGCAAATTTAATTGCTCTTTTATGTGAACCTGCTTAAATAGGTGAAATAATATCTTATCCTTCCAAAATCTTTTCTTTTTCAGATATTTTTCTTAATTTCTTCATTGGTCCCATAGGTAGAATGAGGTTAAGTTGGCTTGCTCTGCTGATTGTACTCACCTGAATCATTGCTTGTCTTCCTTTCCTATAACCTCCTGCAATTGGCATTTTGGTTTTTAAGTGTTCTTTTATTTTGGAGCAGTTAAGTGCTACAGTAGATCGAGTGAAGGCTAGGAGTCATGAAGACCTGAGTTCAAATTTGACTTCAGACATTTACTAGCTGAGAGAATCTGGGAAAGTCACTTTACCTTCTTTGTCACAATTTGTCATCTATAAAGTGAGGTGAAGAAAGAAATGGTAAACCATTCCATTATCTTTGCTTAAAAAACAAAACCAAACCCAAATAGGGTCATGGAAGTCATTGAAGAATGAACAACAACAACAACAACAAAAAACAATGATAAAGATCCATTTAGGCAACTTTGTTAAAGTATGATTTTATTCACTCTTGGTAAAAAAAAGTGGGGGAAAAAATCACTCCCTCTCTAGCATTTTAAAATTGTCTTTGATGTGAAGTTTGTTTTGTTTTTGTGCTTGATAGAAAAAAAATGTGGCCTTGGACATAGTTTCTCTGGATCTTAATTACCTCATCTGTGAAATGAAGGGTTGGACCAGATGACCTTTCCAGCTCTAGATCTCTGTTTTTAGGGTATTATAATTAGAGTATTTTTGCCATTGCTATCTTCTTATTTTCTATATTCTCACCCCATCCCCAGATTCTGGCATAATGAAATATCCTTGAGAAAATATGTCAACAAGTAATGTTGGTGTATGGGAAGGTTCTGAACTTTTTCACACTTAAGATATAGAAGCACTCTGCCCCTTCCCCCTACCCTATTTGGTTAATTTTATATATTTTAAGCCTTAATTAACTTAATGCCCAGATGATTTAGTTGCTGACATGTAGATTTTCGGGTTTGACATTAGATATTCAACACTGCGTTATTGTTTGTCCTTCTTTCTTGAAGTGGACCTTGACATCAGGGAGGTGCTACCATGACTTGGAAGGGAATTGGATTTGAGGGAGGGAAGTCTGTGCAAGGCCCCCTGCCTCACTTTCCTCTCTGCAGCCCTCTGGGTCCAGTTGCCAGATATAGATCAGGATGATTGGAGATGGTCCTGGATGCAATGGGGGACCTCAGGCTTTTTAAGCTAAGATTTAACAGTCTTAGTTTGACTGAGGCTGCACCCATTCAGGGCTAGGGAGCAGTTGAGGCAAAGAATATTCTCTTTCACCTAACCTCTCCCCCCAGTCTAAATAAATAAATGAAACTATGATGTAATTATCATGTGTGATAGTTAACAGGTGATTAAGAAAACTTTAGTTTCTCAGCAGTTCTTTTAAAACATATATATAATTATAATTATAATATAATTATATATTAATATTAATAATATAATATTTAATATAGCTTTCATTAGTTTCATTATGGGACTTATAAGCAATGTCTTCACCCTGTGGATAGGAAAAGCAAATTGGGCTGATGTTTTGTGGATTTTTGTATTGAGAATTGCTTTGGTGGGCAGTTAGCAATATGGGAGCAGAGTAGTGATATAAAAGACTGGGAAGGAAAACAAGTGAGTCCTTTCTCCTTGTCCTTCTTTGCCTCTTTTCCATATTGACTGGGTTACATTCAAGGAAAACTAGAGCTCAGTGGTACCCCTGGGAACTGAAGCGGCTCAAATGAAATGTTAGCAACATTTGATTTGAAATGGTAATTTAGTAGAGGAAGTTAAACCTTTTATATAAAATTGTGTTGTTCAGACTCTACATGAACATAAAGACGTTTTCCATGGGATTTACTTGGCAAAGATACTAAAGTAATTTGACATTTCCATCTCCAGTGTGTCCCCATTTTACAGATGAGGAACTGAGGCAAACAGGATTTATATAACTTGACCAGAGTCATACTGCTAGTAAGTGTCTGAGGTCAGATTTGAATTCAGATCTTTCTAACTTCAGTCCCAGTGCTTCATTCATTGTATTACATACTTAAGATAATAAGCATTAAAAAATAAATTAATATATGTAGAATAGTGACTAACTTTAAGGTATATTTGTGGAAGTATAAATAGTATACAGGGGCAGGTAGGTGGTACAGTGGATAAACACTGGATTTAGAATCAGGAAGAATCATCTTCATGAGCTCAAATTCAGCTTCAGACATTTACTAGCTATGCCATGTAATTCTGTTTGCCTCAGTTTTCTCATCTGTAAAATGAGATGGAGAAGGAAATGGCAAATCAGTTTAGTATCTTTGTCAAGAAAATCCTAAATGGGGTCATGAAGAGTTTGATAGATACAAGTGAAATAATATAGCTAGTATAATGTGTTGAGATATTATACATATAATGCATTATACTTACCTCCTTTGCAAACAAATACTGAAAGTATCTAATAATTCTATATAATATGTCTATATTATTTTGCTCATGTGATTTTCATTGTTGCTTGTTTTCCTAAACTGTTCTTGGGAAGAAAAATCTTTGATACAGGACCACATGCAGATAGGTGCTTAAAGTATTTTCTTAAGCAAACAGTTTTAATGATAAAAAGATCTGGAATGTAAAATCAGAGCCTAGTTATCTTAATTTTAACCCAGTTGTTTTCTGAATCATGCAAGGGAGTTTTAAAATATATATATATATATATATATATATATATATATATATATATATATATATATATATATATAATAATGTAAAGAATTGTCCTTAAAAGAAAAAACTCATGGTACTATTCTTTAACACTTGATTTTTTTTTCTTTTCTAAAGAAAATCATGAAAAGTGCCAATTTTCCATGTCTTTTTTAATGAATCCTTGAAATATTTAGAGGTTGAACATTAACATTCAAGATTAGCTACTCTTGTCCTATTGGTACTCTTCAATCCTCACGCTCTGTGAATGAGTAAGGCACCCTTGAGTCCCTTTGAGACAATTAGTCTGTATGCTATTTGTGGCTCTGGTGTTAAGTGATTTCTAGTCTCTTAGGACTAGAAACTAATTTAAAATATTAATTCATTGGAGCTATACCCTTCCTTGATGGACAAACACTTATGAAACACTTTATCCTTCAGAGAATAAAGACTGTGTATACAAACAAAACCATGAAACAATTTTTATTAATAAAAATATATGTAATACAACTTTTATTAACAAAAATAATGTATTGCAACACTTTCTATGCATTCCTGTCACAAGCAAATATAAATTCAATAAAGTAATAATACAGTTGGACTATATTTAGGAGGATCTGATTTCAAATTTGGCCTTCAGATATTTACTAGCTGTGTGACCTTGGGCAGGTAATTTACCCCCATTTGTCTCAATTTCCTCATCTGTAAGATTAGCTGGAGAATGGATAACTGAACTGTTCCAGTATCTTTGCTAAGAAAATTCTAACTGGCGTCAGAAATAGGTGGACATGACTGAAATGACAACAATAAAAGTGTAAGAAGACCAACAAGATTGGAGGAGAATTTTAAAGCCTATGAGAATTTGGTATTTGTTCCTAGTAGCATTAGGGAGTCAGTGGGTTTTATGTAGTAGGGGGTAATCTACTTACTCAATTTTAGGAAGATAATTTTGTCAGCTTCAATGGAAGATGGACTGGAATGGAGAAAGGCTTGAGGGAGGGGGACCCACCAGCTAACTCTGGTTGTGATCTAGCATTACAGAGTGGAGAGAAAGGGACAAATGCTGGAAATATTGCAACAGTAGAAATGACAAGGCTACAAAAAACTGGATATTTTCACAAAAATGAGAATGAAACTAAGGGTGACTTTTGAGTTTGAATGACTGGGAGGATGGTGATGTCCTTCATAATAGAAATGTTGCTAATTCTTATTGAGTGGTTTGATGATACCCTACTCCTCTCCATCTCAGCAGTAATTCAAAGACTAAAAAGGCTTAAAAATCAGGGTTTCTAATTGTTTTTTTTTTTAAGTACTAGAATCCACTCAAGAGCTAAAGTCTTAAGTTGAGTGCACTGGAGACCATTTGCATTTTGAGTTACCAGCTCTTCATGAGGGAGACATAGAGAATCTTCTTATTTCATTAGATTGGGACTAGGGAGGGAGTTCTTTGACATTTAGAATGTTTGATTTGTGATTTTGCCAAATACCAATTCATTTACTAAGAAACAAAACAGAACTCACTAAAATGCTAAGCAAATTTCCCCCATTACAGAAGTAGAAAATTAGCAGCCCTTAACATTGAATGAGAAAAAGAATATATTTTCTAACTTTAAAATGGAATTTTATGTATTTCTCTTTGTAGAGATAATAGATTATAGAATAAACCCATGGTGAACTACATCTGATTTATATGCAGATTCAGTAGGGAACATATTTTAATAGGGCCATAAATACTTATCTGAAATCAAGCTGCCTCATTTTTTTTAATGTTCAATATTATGCTTGCAAAAGTCTTGTTGAAATTATTCTGCTTAAACCTTCCCAGAATTAGAAAGAGAAAAACAATCTAACAAAAAACCCAACAACTTTAAATCAACCAGTATATTATGTTGGTAGGGTCAGCCCATTATTTTCATTATCTGTTTTATGTTGGAATTAAAGTATTTTGAATCATTTATTAAGTAAATAAATTGCAAATATCTTAATCTAAAATAATATTCATTTTATTAGTGTTTTTCAAAACTATTCTGTAACTGATTTTACTTAATATGTTAGACTATTTTATAATATTCTGAATAATTAAAAATTTTTTCTTTGTCTTGAAATATAGAGAGATTTCTTTCACTAGAGGGGTGAGGGGAGGAAACACTGTTGTTTGTAAGGGGAATCAAGAAGAGGTTTCATGCACGGGCTGGCCCAATTTGAGATTTGAAAGAAATTTGTAATTCTGAGAGGCAGGGATGAAGAGAGGGAGTAAGTGCATTTTAGGCATGTAGGATAGTTTGTACAAATTCACAGAGATGAGAGATTGATGTTTATGGATGAGAAACAAGTAGGGTCAGGTTGGCTAGAGTCTAGAGTCATTTTTTTTTTTTTAAACTTGCTTCAGTTTATAATTTTTCTTTCTGTTAAAAAAAGAGACTGGATGGGATTGGGAAGGAACATCAAACAAGGGGACTGTTTATTTCCCTGCTCTGAACACTATATTTATTTTTTGTTATATGAACATTCATTTTATGGGTTTTTAATTTAATACACAATAATATTTTATACCTGTTTTTCAGAATATGAGCTACATTATTATGGAATTTTTAATGGATCACTTCCCCTATGGAGTAGTGGTTTTCTTATCTTCCCTGCCCCAGCCATTCTATTCTACGGAACCCTGACAATCTGCCTTCCACCTGACCTAAATTCTGTGAGTAGAGACAAGGCAGAAGAGAGATGTGGAGGTAAAAGTGCCATGATTTGGTAAATGATTGTGGGCAGAGGGAAGGTTAGGATTCCTGGGACTACTGACCTGGGGGACTATGAGAATGGTTTTCCCTTAACAGAAATCATTAAGTTGTTATTGTTATTATTTTTACTTGATGAGGTAGGATGGGACATTGGCAGTTAGATGGTGTAGTGGAAGGAACACTGGATCTGGAATGAGGAAAACCTGAGTTTAAATGAGGTCTACACTTGTTATCATGTGATCCTGAGTAAGTCATTTAACTTGTCTACATCAATTTCCTTCCTTGTAAAATGTGAATAATAAGAGTACATATCTCCCAGAGATGTGAAGATCTTGTAAAGCTTAAAACACTAGACAAATTTATCATTTATCATTACTGACCTGTTCTTAAATCCAGGAAAATCTAGTTTCAAAACCTGCTTTCCATCTATACTCTGTAAGTCACAACTTCCCAATGATTTGGACACTTTGAGACTCTGAAAGATATTTATCTGCTTTGTTAGAAAGAATTTCCTTCTGTAATTGTTCCCTTTACTGATGAAATCCAGGTGCAATTCCTATCCCTATTCCTTAAATTAGGCTAAATGGTGGAAAACATTTTTGGTTATTTATTTTGGAAATCAGCCTGTATTCCACCTGGCTTGGTAGCAGATAAAGTCAAATCGGAACTGATTTTTCATTGTAATAAGATGACTAAGAAGAAAATGCGTACCCTGAACCAAGAAGGGCCAGGGTAAAACAGAATTTGGACTTAGGAAGAAAAGACTTCCTATAGATCTGAAATATTTCCTTTCATGTAAAAACATCAGTTCAACAGATTTAAGAAACATATCCTTTTTGCAAATGTCAAAAAAGTTCTTGAAGTAAAAATTGTAAAACAAATAATAGTTTTTGTTTGTGAAATATATTGTAAGGATTGATTACAACTCAGTCTTTAGTCATATCCATATATTTATAATAAATGGAATTAGATTTTGGAAGGATCTCTGAAGTAAACTAGTTCAACTTCCTTACTTTTCAGATGAGGAATGAAACCTAGAGATGCTGTGTTTTGCTCATGGTCACAAAAATAGTAAGTGGTAGAATTTGGGGGCATGATCCTTGGTCTTCTTAGTTTCAAATCCTGGCTGTTTTTGTTTGTTTTTGTTTTTTTTTAACTATGATATCCAGAGAGTTCCTTCTTTATGAGCCTCCAGAAAGTTATTTCATATTCTAGATTCTTTATGGGCAATATTTCTCTCTAAATCAAGGCTCATGAGCCTTCACTGATACTTAATTCTATCAGTAAGAAGACACATTAAATTCACAGCAAAATATTTAGTAAAATGGCAAAGGAAGAAAAGGAAAAACAAAATCTTTTTTTTGGGGAAGAACGGACTCACAAAGTTCATAAAGCTATCTATACATAGGTGAAGATGGCCAGGACATACGCTTTTAGGGGCAATTCAGGCTCCAACACAGTGAAGCCTCCAGTATCTCCTGCTGCATCATTTCTCTACTTTCTATTGGACTTTCTTATCCCCAGGCAATCAAGCCTTGACTTCTCCATATTAGCTGTCAGAGCTCTACAGCTCCTTGTCAGGTAGGTATCAGGTCCGCAAACACCTGGCCTTCAATTGGCCTTCCATCTTCAGACTTACCCATTGTCTAAAACTCTTTTTAAGTTTTCACCAAAGAAGCTCTGGTTCATTAGCTTCTCTCCAGGAGGAGGCCAGAGGTTTTTCAGCCTCCACTTGGAGTCTGAGGGTTGGGGAGACTAGAGTTCAACTATAGCCCCAATAATTTACTAGGTATGTGACCCTGGAAGTCACCTGACCTTTATCTACCGTAGTTGGTGATAATAATAGCACTTATTCTATCTTGCAGGACTGTTGTGAAGGTCCAGTGAGATAATATTTGTTAAGCACTGATAGCACAGTGCCTGGCATATACTAGATATTTAATAAAATAATAATCCATCTTTTCTATTCTTTCTTTTTGTAGAGCAATTGGGGTTGTGACTTGCTCAAGGTCACACAGCTAATAAGCGTTAAATGTTTGAGGCCACATTTGAATACAGGTCCTCTTAACTCCAGGGTCAGTGCTCTATTCACTATGCTAGCTAGCTAGCTGCTCTATATCCATTTTTTCCCCTTTCCTTCTTTCATCTTTTCCTCCCTTCCTTCCATCCATTCATCCTTCCTTTTTTCACCTATCCTCCCTTCCTTCCATCTTTTTCTTCCTTCCTACTATCTACCTTACTTCCTTCCTTGTTATTATCAACCTTCCTTTTTTCATCCTTTCTTCCTACCATCTACCCTTCCTTTCTTCTTTCCTGCTTTTCCTTCCATCCATCTTTCCATCCTTCCTACATTCATCCTTCTCTCTATCCATCTTTTCCTTCCCTCCTTCCTTCTTACCATTCACTGTTCCTTCCTACTATCTACCCTTCCTTCCATCCATCTTTTCTTTCCTTCCTTCCCTCTCTTTTTCTTCCTTCCTACTATCCATCCTTTCTTTCTTCCTTCCAATTTTTCCTTCCATCCATCTTTCCATTCCTTCCTACCATCCTTCTTTCCATCCACCATTCCTTTCTCCCATCCATCTTTTTCTTCCTTCTTGCTATCCTTCCTTACTTTCTTCTTTCTAACTTTTCCTTCTTTCCATCCATCTTTTCCTTCTTACCATCCACCTTTTCTTTCATCTTTCCATTTATCCTTCCATTCACTCTTCCTTCCATCCATTTTTCCTTTCTTCCATCTTTTCTCCCATGTTTCTTTCCTTCCCTTCCTCCCTTCCTTTCACCAATCCATTTTTCTCTTTATTCCTCCCATCCATCTTTTCCTTCCCCTTCCCTTTTAAAGACCAAGAGCTACCGGCCTCCGCCCTCGAGGGGGCGCTGCACTGGCTCCGCAGGCTCCCCGCAGGGCAGGCTGCAGCTCTTCTCGTTGGCTTGTGCCTTGGAAGCTCTTCCCCTCAGGCGAGCTGGTGCCCTGGGGGTTGTTCTCTGAGCTCCTCTTCCTCCCGTTGTCTCCCGGAGCCTGTTTCTTTCCCCGAGTGGCCTCTGACGGAGGAAGGAGACCCTCGGCGGGGCGAGGTGCCCTCTCCAGGCTGTGTCTCCAATGGACGAGAAGCCTAGGGAGGCTATGGTGAGAAGCTGCCTCCCCGCCCGCTGAGGTCTGCACGGGACCGGGGCCAGCCTGGCCAGGAGACAGCGAGGCACCGGCCCGGGCTTCGGCTGCGGAAAGGCCTTAGGCGTCTTTGGACCCCGCATACATTGCACCTGCGGGGCGCGTGCCCACGTGCGTGTAGGCGTGCCCCGATGCCTGAAGACACGTGGCTGATGCGGATCTGTAGGCAGCTTAGTTACATGTGCTATGCTCCCGGAGATAAGTGCGGCGCACACGTGCGTACGCACATCCCTGTATGCTTATTTGTGCGCGTGTGTATGTGAATACCAGCCACAAGTGAGGGGATGATTGGTTCCTTTGGCCTGTCTAACTATAGTTGTATCCATAGCCACGCCCATCTAAAACCTCGGAGATGTGTAGGAGTGGGATGGGAATGTGACGTCTGTATTTAAATGCATCCAGAAGCAAGTTTCTGCATTTGTTCTTGGATAATAGCGTTATAATCGCTATATCTAGTCTTTATTTTTGTCCATATCTATATAAACTATGCAGTCTTATCTATGTAAAATCTTACCCAAATACGTTTTCTTAATTTGTTGATGGAAGGGTTGTACACACATATTTATATACACATATACATATATAGATACATACATCCACTACCTATATCCATCTAAACTCATCCAAAAGTGAGTTTTGTTAATTTGTTCTTTGATAATAGCTTTACAATTTATGTATCTTATCTATGTCTTTATATCTATGTCTATGTAAACTATGCAAACATACCTATATAAAATCTTATCAAAATAAGTTTTCTTAATTTGTTGGGGGGTTGCACATATAAATATAAATAAATATATATATATACATACATACATATATTTGTATGCATATGTAGATACATACATCCACTACATCTATCTAAACTCATCCAAAAGTGAATTTTGTTAATTTGTTCTTTGATAATAGCTTTACAATTTATGTATCTTATCTATGTCTTTATATCTATGTCTATGTAAACTATGCAAACATACCTATATAAAATCTTATCAAAATAAGTTTTCTTAATTTGTTGGGGGGTTGCACATATAAATATAAATAAATATATATATATATACATACATACATATATTTGTATGCATATGTAGATACATACATCCACTACATCTATCTAAACTCATCCAAAAGTGAATTTTGTTGATTTGTTCTTTGATAATAGCTTTACAGTCTATATATCTTATCTATGTCTATATAAACTATGCAAACATACCTATATAAAATCTTATCAAAATAAGTTTTCTTAATTTGTTGGGGGACTTGTACATATATATGTATGCATATGTAGATACATACCCCCACTATATCTAAACTCATCCAAAAGTGAGTTTTGTTAATTTGTTCTTTGAGAGGTCTTTATATTTTTGGATGATTTTAAAATCATCCAAAAGGAAATTATGTTATTTTTTTTTTTGGGGGGGGATGGTATTATTTGTATATCTGTATAGTTCTCCCTCTCCTACCAAAAGTAAGTTTGTTACTATGCTTCTAATGTATGTGTTGGCACCATAAAGTTGTGAATAGCATCTTGGTAGAATAATAGGATTCAATCTTGTCTTTGTATTGTGTAAAATTAGATTAGGTTTTTATATTTCAGTGTCAGGATCACTTCCAAATAGTTATAATTGTCAGAATTTAATAGGTTTCTGCAAGGTAGTAGTAATAATTCTTTAATCCTAGGGAGTTACATGGCATTTGTAATTTGACAGAAAATTTTATATTATCTCATGTTTCACACAGCAACCCTATAGGGATTGGGGGAAGACAAGAAAGGTATTATTAGCCCAGTATTATAGATGAGATTAAGGTTAAATTACTTGTTCTAAATCATCTCAGCCAGTAAGTAGAAAAGCAAGTTTTGGATCCAGAAGTTGTGTCTCTAAATACAGTATTGTTTGTAGTCTGTCACAGTATGTCCTGATAGATAACTTGGATTCCAAATGTTTTTTAAAAAAGGATATTTGGCAATTGGCTGAAAATTGATACCTATAAAAACTTGGTGAAAGTGGATTATAAATACCATAATAGCTTTTTTATAGTTAGTCTTAAATTCTTGAGGTTACCTGAATGTAGAGAAGATTTGGTCATTGAAATATCTATTCTACTGTCATCATTACTGGCTCTGAAACTCATTATAAAACTGTATATGGTAGAGCTGGGTCTTGGAAATGACCCAATCCTTCATTTTACAAAGGAAGAAACAATAGGTCAGGTTGAAATGAGTTACCTCCTTCAGAAATCGTAATTCTGGGTCATAAAAAGTCAATGATGAAGAATGGAAAGCATTGAGGAAACATGACCATTTCATTCTCTTTCATTCATTCTTTTCTGAAAAGAATTTTAGAATTCTTTCCTGTTATACATAAGAGAAAATCCTATATATTATCCTTTATGTATTATACATAAAGCCTTTTCAAAACCTATTTTGAAAATGATACTTACAGAGGAAGTATCATGAAGTGTTTTGCTGGAAATACCTTTTATTAAAAATTATTCCATATGTAAATTATATTTACTTTCCTATAGTTTCTTGACATCAGATTTCATAGTTGGAGATAATAGCTTTGCAATTTTTGTAAAACTCCAAGGTCTTGTCCATTGCATGGAAAAAAAAAAACTCAAAATGAAATTTTGTACCTAAAGTTATCTTGTTTTTTATTTTTTATTTAATCTTCATTTAAAAATTTTTGAATTCTGAATTCTCTCCTTTCCCACCATCTATTTCCCACCCATTGTGAAGGCAAGAAATATGATATAAATTATGCATGTGAAATCATGCAAAACATTATCACATTCTCCATATTGCAAAAATATCAAGAAAAAAAAGTAAAAAGTTATACTTCAGTCTATATGCAAACTCCATCAGTTCTTTCTTAGAAGGTGGATAGCATTTTTCATAAGTCCTTCAGAATTGTCTTAGATCATTGTAATCAGAATAGTGATTTTTTGTAATTAATTATATTGTATTGCTATTACTGTATACAACATTGTTCTGGTTCTACAACTTTATATTGCATCAGTTCATCTAAGTCTTCCCAAGTTTTTCTTGGTGTTTCTAATAGAATGATAGTATTTCATCATCATCATGATGCCTTATAACTTGTTCAGCCATTTATCAATTGATGGGCATACCCTCAATTTTCAATTCTTCACTACCACAAAGACACGAGTGTTATAAAATTTTTTGCATGTATAGGTCATTTTCCTTTTTTCTTAATTTCTTTGCTAGTGTTTGTATTGCTGAGTCAAAGGATGTATCTTTGCTTATAATTCCAAATTACTTTTGTGGATTTTTTATTAATATTTTATTTTTCCAATTACATTAGAAACAATTTAACAGTCATTTAAGGGCTATCAAAGTGTGCATACCATTTGATCCATCAGTGCCTCTACTGGGTCTGTATACCAAAGAGATTATAAAGGAGGGAAAGGGACCCACATGTGCAAAAAATTGTTTGTGGCAGCCCTTTTTGTAGTGGCAAGAAACTAGAAACTGAGTGGATGCCCATCAGTTGGAGAATAGCTGAATAAGTTATAATATATGAATGTTATGGAATATTATTATTTTATAAGAAATGATCAGCAGGATGATTTCAGAGAGTCCTGGAGAGACTTACACAAACTGATGCTAAGTGAATGAGCAAAACCAGGTGATCATTGTACACGGGAGCAACAATATTATTTAGATCAATTCTAATGGACGTGACTCTTCAACAATGAGATGATTCAGGCCACTTCCAGTGGTCTTGTGATGAAGAGAGCCATCTACACCCAGAGAGAGGATTATGGGAACTGAGTGTGGATAACAACATAGCATTTTCACTCTTTTTGTTGTTGTCTGCTTGTATTTCGTTTTCTTGCTTAATTTTTTTCCTTTTTGAACTATTTTTTCTTGTGCAGCAAGATAATTGGGGAAATATGTATAGAAAAATCTCACATATTTAACATATATTGGATTACTTGCCATCTTGGGGAGGGAGTGGGGAGAAGAGAAGGAAAAAATTTGGAACACAAGATTTTGTAAAGGTGAATGTTGAAAATTATCTATGCATATGTTTTGAAAAAAAAGTTTTAATAAAAAAATTGAATTCCAAATTCTCTCCCTTTTTCCCTCCTTTCCCTCATCATTGAGAAAGCAGTACTTTCATATAGCTTAGGCAAAACATATTTCATTTTAGTCATGTTGTAAAAGAAAACAGACCAAAAAAAATCATCCAAGAAAGATAAAATAAAAAAAGTATGTTTCAGTCTGCATTCAGACACTTAGCAGTTTGTTCTCTAGAAGTGGGATAATATTTTTCGTTCTCAGTCCTTTGGAATTGTCTTGAAATTGTATTGCCAAGTCAATAAATAGCTGTCATTCACAGTTCATCATAGTACAGTATTGTTACCATGTACAATGTTCTGGTTTTGTTCACTTTACTTGTATCAGTTCATGTAAGTCTTTCTAGGTTTTTCTGAAAGCATATCCTGTTCATCATTTCTTAAAAAAAGTGCAATGGTATTCCACTATAATCATATATTACAACTTGTTCAGCCTTTCCCAACACGATGGATGTACCCTTAATTTCCAATTCTTTCCCATTACAAATAGAGCTGCTACAAATATTTTTACATATAGGTCCTTTTCATTTTTCTTTGATCTTTGTGATACAGACCTAGTAGGGATATTGTTAAGTCAGAGGCTATGCAGAGTTTTATAGCTCTTTGGGCATGGTTCCAAATTGCTTCATGGGTGTTTCTTTTAGAAAAACCTAGTATTAAGTGCAAATCAAAGTTTTATAGCCCTTTGGGCATAGTTCCAAATTATTTCATGTGTGTTTATTTAGAAAAACGTAGTATTAAGTGCAAATCAGTTACTTTAGATGTTAAAAATTTTTTTTTCTTCAAAGAACCATCTAACTGATGTTTTTCTCTTTCTCCATCTCAAAGTTAAAAAATGCATTTTGCAATATTCAAACAGTCTATGTGAGTTGTCTTTAACAGTAATGAGATAGCAAAAAATATGAGTACTTATCCATATTTGTGTCAGAAGTGACATTTGTACTAAAGATTAATGTTACAAGGGATGAACTTTGTCCCCTTTTTATGCAAGGGGAAAAACTAAAAAATTGCTGCTATGCTTTACTTATGATCTGTGAGCTCAGGATCACAATGCATGTAGAACTCTAAAAATGTGAAATGGATGGATATTCCTACCACTTTGATCTCTCTAATTCAGAAAATACATATTGAGGGCCTGAAAAAATGGTAATTAATTTCTGTTGAATTTCCATTCTCTCTCATGTGCTTCCTTCTTAGGAAGACAAGTTGCAGATTGGTTTAGCAATAAAGCTATGTTTGACAGTGATGGTGGCTGTTTTCTTAGTAGGTTATTTCATTCAGATCCTAACTGATTGGTGCAACTTGTAGAGACTAGTGCTGCGAGGATTGGAAGATGAGCCACTTGAGGCATTTGGAGAATTTGCATGATAGTGCTATTGACCAGTTAAGGGCTGTGAGTACTGCAAATAGTATTGAAAACCAACATTTCTCCTTCTTTGAATTGATACTTGACTGGGGATAAACTAACTTGCCTTTTAACACCAAGTTCTTTATCTCTTAACACCAATTTCTTTATCTCTCTGCACAATTAAGAGAATTAGGATATGCTTTAGACAATATTGTAAGGTAGATAAAGTTTGGATCCAAGTATTCTTTTGTATCACTGTTCTGTGGCCTTTTAACTCTGCCTCATTTTCTTCTTTCCTTTATAGGTCCCCAAAACTCTCATTTTTCATGTTGCTATCTTGTTATCTAAAACTTATCTCAGAAACTTTTTTTAACTTTTAAAGGAAATTTTAAAAAATTACAAAAATCTATTAATCTCCTTCTGATGTCCTTTTATCTTTTGAACAAAAGAAAAACAAAATTCACCCAACAAATTGAGTTAAACAAAACAAATTCCTGCATCCATACTCCTTAATTATATGTCTGTATCTATATCTAGCTATATCTCTTTTGCATCTTTGTCCAGCACCACTTTATCAGTAAGTATGGGTAGCATGGTAGCATTCTTAGACCTCTAGAATCACAGTCATTTTGTTGAACAAAGTTCCCAAATCTTTCAAGGTTGTTTGTCTTTATATGTTGTTATACATTTTCTTCCAATTGTGCTTATCTTTTTCTGCATCAGGTCATTAGGTTTTCCAAGTTTCTCTGAAATACCCTTTTCATTATTTCTTATGGTACAGTAGTATTCCATGTACTCATAATCTATTCCCAACCATTAATTAATAGATTAATAATCTATTCCCCAAATAGATACATATGTATCTCTTTGTGAATTTGGGTGGGTATGTATGTGGATATATATGTATGTGTATGTGTGTATATATATATATATATATATATATATATATATATATATATATGTATGTATATATTTTATACATAATCCTTTTTCTCTTGCTTGGGTTTTGCCTAGTATTATTACCACTGAATCAAATAAATGAAATACCTAGTTTAGTGACTTTTAAGCACAATTCCAAATTGCTTTCCAGAATAAGTTTGCCAGCAACTGTCCTCAAGAGTGTATCAATGTTCCTGTTTCACATAGCCCCTCCAACATTTGTCATTTTCTTTTTTTTTGTCAACTTTGCCACTCTGATGGGTTTGAGGTAAAGCCTCAGTGTTGCTTTAACATGTATTTCTCTAATTGTTAGTGCTCTGGAGTATTTTTTCAATATAGCTATCAATAGCTTCCTTCATGTTCCTGCTTAATGCAAGTCAAGGGTCTCTTTTCTCTTGGCCACTCCCCTCAACCTACAACTTGCACCAGTCCTTCACTCTCTTCTGCTTACAACTTTGAGATGCAAAGGATTTGGAGTCGCTCCTGATTTTGACTTCTCCTCTCCTCTGAGGCCACCACTTTCACTCTGTTTCTAATTTCCTTAGAAGAGTGACCATTCCTTTGTGAAAGATGTTGGAAGAGAAGCCTCCACAGCTTGGCATAGTACTCAAGAATCTCAGGTAGAGAGGAGGGTACAAGTCCACAGAGGTTATTAACCTGTACTAAACAAATTATATTTTAGAGATATATGGATAGACTAACATAGAAAGTGATTATTATAAAAAAGTATAGATGTTAAATAACTAAAATTTATGCCATTATCTGGTAGAAATTACATAAATCTTGTTATTAACTAAGACAATTTTTAAGTAATGTCTGCTTTCTGACCAGCTTTGTGCTGGCTATAGTGAATGTAGATGGGTAACCATACCTATATCTTGGTATTATGGGGTAATAATTGAGAGAAAGAGTAAGTAAGAGCTCATGGCCTAAAATTCTGTAGAATAGGGCTTGTTAAACTTTTTCCACTCATGACTCCTTTTCACTCAAGAAATTTTTATATGACCCCAGGTATATAGGTGTATAAAATACAACTCAAACATTTACTGATAATAAATTTTGTAGCCCCCACATTCAGTTGGGATTGCCAGCCAGAGCTTGGCAAGTTGGGAAGTTAGCTTCTAAAGAAGCTAGGCTTTGGAGAAAGCTCAATAAGTATGGGAAGCTTTTAAGAATGAAATATTGAGGACACAAAGAAACAATTTAGATGGAGAGGAAAAGGGGAACCCGAAGAGATGATCAATTTTAAGAAGACAAGTTGATAGAAGATAAATAGTAACAAGTTGATAGAAAGTAGATAATACAAAGAAGAATAGGTAATGGAAAGTAAATATGAAATAATGTATTGATCCTATAAGCATAGCATAAGGAATACTAAAACTCAAAATGAGCCAGAATTATTGAGGAAAGTTTGTTAAGGATAAAAGTTTTTTTTTTTTTTTTAAAGCTATGTGGGGGCAGGAAGAAAGTATCAAAGAAGGAATAGAACAGATGTTTGTGGTTGCTGGGACAGTGGAGACAAAGTGAAACTATTTTTTATCTTATTTTGCCTCTCTTTTCTCTGCCAGGTAGCATGATCTTTGAATTGGAAAGGATATGACAAACATGGCTCATAGGGAGTTGAAACCCAAGATATCTAGGGAGATAGTGAGAAAGTACCTAGCTGCCTTTGATGATTTCAAGTCACCAGGCCCAAATAAACTACATTCCAAGGCACTGAAACAACTGAAGGATGCAATTGTGAGTCATTGTCAATAATCTTTGAAAGATGGAGAAATAGGCAAAATGCTGTGTGGAACATGCCATGTACTGATTTTTCAAAAAAGGGGAAAGAGAAAGCATACTCTTTAAGATATAAGCCAATTAACTACTTTGATTCATGGTAAAATTCTAGAATGTATTGTTAAAGAGATGGTTAGTGAATGTCTAGAAAGGGAAATGGGAACCAGCTGTTCTTTATTAAGAACAGGTTGCACTAGACCTCCAACAAAGGTATTAGATTAAATCAGGAGAATATTCTAGATATAGATGGATTTTTCAAAAGTCATTTGACATTCTATCCCTACAGATAAGCTGAAGTGATGTGGACTAGACAATTATATAGTTAGGTAGATTCAGAATTAGTTGGGTAGCCAGTCAAAGAATAGGCACAAACTTGGAAGGGAGTATGTATTGAACTTCTCTTAAGTATGTACTGGCTCTATTGTTTAAAGTTTTTAATAATAATAAAAGTTATGGTTGGCATCATTATCAGTTTTGCAAAACTTGAGAGAGTAGCTAAACATTGGATAACAATCAGAAATATTTTAGCAGCTAGAATGTTGAAATTGTGTTGGAAATCGGTTTTAATGTAGAGAAAAACTGATTTCTTTGAAAACTTATGTGGCAAATTAAACAATACAATATGGGGAACCAGAGAATTTCAGCAAGTAATGAAAAATTTTTTAAAAATTGATATTTTTTTTGTTTTTCATAATTTGAAGGTTAAAGGAGTATTTTCCTGTGGAAAACAAATTAATAGAACTACTTTCTAATATCATTTTTGAGGAATTGTCAATTTTTTTCTTTATATAAAGAAAACTAGACTCTAAGTTGTGTTGATAAGCTGTTTTTGAACTAAGTAAACAATTAAAACCATGCCACAGAATGTAGAATTCCTAAGGTTTTGAACTTTAAACCATTTACCCAATTCCCTAATTCTTCTGACAACTTACAAATAAAAAAAAAAACCAAGACAAAAAATTTATTGAATCATAAAATACCTGATGAAAAAGAATACAAAGAAATTGGAAAATTTTGTAGAAGTAATGACTTTCTTTTTTGCTTTTCTTTGTATTCCCAGCATTTAGCACAGTGCCTGGGTGCATAGTAAGTGCTCAAATGCTTGTTTGCTGATTGTTGACAGAAGGAAGAGAGTAGAAATGGAACTGTCATACAGACCATGACTCTTTAGTTATCTGGCAGTTACATCAGATACACAGCTGAAAAAGAGATGATATTGTGATTATTTCGTTGAAACCTGCGTATGTATGTTTTACATTTGCAAACTACAGGTAGCTTTGTGATTTCTGGTTTTAGTTCTTATTGTTTTGGGGGATTTTTTGGTTGCTGTTGATAGGTTCTAATAGATGTTTTAAAAAAGCCACTGGATATTTTTCATTAGATCTTTGAGGTTTAGATTCTGAGAATGTTTATTTAACATTGTGCTTAAAGAAAAAAGATTAACTTTTGAACCTTAATAATGGAGTTTTTATGCAAAGACAAATATCTAGAATCATTAGGGGAATCTAAAGGTTTAGAATTGTTCTTTCTGTTTTGGTTATGTCTTGGTAACATTTATTTTGTAGTCTTTTGTTTGTCTTAAAAGAAATTGTTAAGCTGTTGCATTTTTTCCTTCATTTGTAAGTGAAATATTTTTAAACTCAAATGAAAATTTCTGGTTAGAAGGTACTGGCTATAACAAATTCTATCTTGTTAGAAACCATAGTG
This sequence comes from Sarcophilus harrisii, assembly GCF_902635505.1. Taxonomy (NCBI): domain Eukaryota; kingdom Metazoa; phylum Chordata; class Mammalia; order Dasyuromorphia; family Dasyuridae; genus Sarcophilus; species Sarcophilus harrisii. The sequence goes on along the minus strand of NC_045428.1, from coordinate 117,165,985 downwards.
GTAAATTGTTTTTTTTAGTGCTGGAAAGATTTGGGTAAAACATTGATCTGTAATTCTCTAATTGTATCACCATTATGCTATTTGTGTAGTAAAGTTACATAATGTATTAAAGTATTACTTAAAAAGAATCATAAAACTGCACTAAGTATAAAAAATTTACTTATGGGTAATTAAAGCCACATAAACTTTTTAATTGAGTTTTGGCCAGTGTTTATAGTTTTCAAATGGAAGTATATGGTTGTTATTTCAAGATTAACCAGTATTATAATAGATATCTTAAATTATTTGAAGCAATGGGCAGGGCTGCATGTAGGGATTCTTCATGCAGAGTTGACTTGATTACTTAAAATTTATTTTCAGTAAAACAAACCAACCAATCAACCCTGGATAAAGAAAACTAGCACTTAATCACCAAAAAAAAAATCCAAAATCCAGAAAAACAAAGCAAAACAAAACAAACTCTAAGCAAAAACTACTAGCTTAACCTAAATTATATAAATAGATATTTCAGTTGTCTATTTAACTTTACTTAACTTTATACGTAAAGGAATGTCCTAAGTACTATTGATTTGGGACTGAATATTTTATTTTTTTTAAGTTAGCATTTTTACAGAATACATCAATTTTGATCAATTTACATGTGGGCCTGATTGAATCAATGAAATGTACAAAGTTTTGATTTTATAATAAATGGTAGGTGCTAAACATGAAGTGGATCTAGTCTTTTATTCCTTTCCCCTTCCTTCTTGTTTCACTCCTTTCCCTTAAATAATGAATTTTTGTTTTATATTTCTGTAATAGATTTATAATGCAGTTTGGTTTATTATAGTTATTTATGGAAACAGGTGGTGCACTGGATAGAGTCCCAGGTTTTGGAGGCAAGGGAACCTAAGTAGAAATCCTGCCTCAGACATCTAGCTGTATGACCCTCGGCAATTTACTTAATCTGTTTGCTCCAGTTTCTTTTACTGTAAAATTGGGATAATATCACCTACCTTCAAGAGTTACTAAATGAGATATTAATGCTTAAAATGTATAGGTACTATATGAATGCTTATTCTCTTTCCATTCCTATTCCTACTCTTCCCATATATCAATGCTCTGCTAGACTGCAGGCTTCTTGAAGGAAGAGGATGGGACCTATCCAAACTTTGTATATTTCTCAGCCTCTAGTTCTATTCTGAATATAGTAGGAATTGTGTTGTGTTTGTTAAATGTAAATGTTAACTGATTGAAGATTAAGATATAGTAGTTTTATTTAATCAAGATATATTTGGGTGCCATCAGGATATGAAATTATTTTGGTTATTATTATTATAGCATATTAGCATCCGGTTTTTCATAATGATGCTTCCAAAAAATGTTGAATGGAGCTTGCATTTTTTAGTTCATTGATGAAAGAATTATTGACTGACAAAAGTTTTTAAGTGGGATTTGACAAATTATTTAAAAATAACTATATATAAAATTTGATTTGTTCTGCTAGTGAGATTACCTGTCTTTTTTTGTATATATGATATGATATAATATAGTTATTTTCATATCTGTCTCCTCCATGAAAATGTGATATCTTTGAGGAAAAAGACTACCTTCGTTTTTCTTTGTATCCTCAGCATTTAACATGCCAAGCATGTAAAGTGCTTAATAAATATTTGCAGATCAATTGATCGATATTTTGAATATAGCTTTTGGACTTGACTCTGTAAAATAGACCCCTTATTTTCATTCTGCATCTGCCATATAACTAGCTACTTTTCTTCAGGATCATTTATGTTTTCCTTTAGGGATTTTCTCAGTCTGTTTCTTAGCACATTATATTTTTCTGTAGCCAAGAACCTATGTAATGAAGTTCTTTAAAAATCTAAAAGTGGGTTTTACTAAAACTTCATGAAATAGAATTTATATACTGAAATTAAACCACATGCTTGACACTTTTTTAAAAGTCTGAACTTGTACTGTCATGATTGTGGGGTTCCCTGTGAGGAAATCCTCTCTTCCAATGTGATCTGTTGTTTTTAGTGTTAGAGTTGCCTGAGGGGAACTTATGATTAATTGATTTTCCCAGGGTTTACACCTGGCATTTAGTGGTAGGAATGGGACTAGAACATAGGTTTTACTGACTCTGAAGCTAAGTCTGTATCTTTTCATCCTATTTTGTACCTTTAAAATTTGTTTCACAATTTCAGTTATGTGAAAGAGACATGATTGTTTGATCTAATTTTGCAGTAGGACCTTCCCCAGGAGTACCCAATCCCCAGTATCTAATGGCATTATCTAAAGAAGATGATGAATGCCAGATATCCAGTAATAAGATGTAAAGGTGGGGATTTATGACTATATACCTTTGGGAAAAGCAACTTCCTTTACACCTGTCAGTAATACTCTTTGGTAAAGGACTAAACATTTCAAAATGCTGTGTGTTTTTTTTGCTAATAGGCCTTAACTTGTAGTTTGGGAATATTAGTAATCAGAGCTAAGAGTTCTCTAGCTTCTGTTTTCCTAATTTTTCTCCTGAAACTTGGAGTACAAAGTGTTAACATAGAAATCAGTAAAATCTATCTTTCTAACTGGGTGCATGCATTTTTAGGCAGTTACCCAAGAAATTGGCTTTAGGGATATTGTGTAAGACTTCAGTATTTTGTTTTCCCAGGAATGGAATAGGAAGAGAGCAGATCTGTATGTAGGCCAAAAATTGCTTAAAAATATTACATTGCAACAGAATTTGAGAGGCAAATTAATCTTGGGCAGAGCTTTCTTAAGTAAGCAATTACCTAAGGGAACATAAAGTGGATTCATCGGAATGAAGGCACTTAACTAAAGGTCATATTAAAACTTGATTGAAATTAGTATCTCCAGATTTTTACATATTTGTCTGTAGTAACAATACCATGTATTTATATTAGTCCTTTGCAGTTTTTTGAAGTACAATCATTTCATTTGAGCCTCACAACAAGCCTGTGAGTACTGATTGCTATCATTTTACATTTCACAAATGAAACTTTGACACTCTGAGAGGTTATTATATATATATATATATATATATATATACGTTACTCCTGAAAAAAAAAAATTAAGTATTTTGGAGTTGTGACACAGTTATAGGCAACCAGCACTTATCAAAAATTTATATAATCACATGGCTATGTTCTCATATCTTTGCTGAACTCTAGACTGGTATTGCTAGCTGTCTATTGAATATCTCTACTCAATATATTTGAAAATGGAACAAGGCTTTCTTCAACAATCCTGCCCTTCATATTTCCATGTTTCTGTTATCCTTGACTCTTTTTTCAAAATCACCCATCTCTTACCATTTCTCAAATTCTGTTATTCTGCCTCTACTCCTCCTCTGGCATTTCTCACGTCCAACCTCTGTCATTCCCCCCTCCCCCACCCCCCATTCATAGATCTACTATTCTAGTACAGGTTTTCTTCACTTTTAAACTGTACTGTTATAATAGCCTCCTAATTTGTCTCTTTCTTGTCAGCCTTTTTACTTACCAAGCCATCCTTTACAGAGCTGCCAAATTAATACATTTATGGCATAGGTCTGATCATAATCATTCCATGTTTCAAAAAATTTGAGTGTCTTCATAGTGCCCATAGAGAAAATTGCTTGGGCATTTAAGGCTATCTACAGTTTGACTTCGCTCTATTTCTAGAGCCATATTTCATGTTACTCCTTTTTATGAATTCTAGCTGCTCCTGGAACTTGACAGTCTATCTCTGACACTGCACAAACCATTCCCCATGCTTTCTGTAAAGCTGACCTCAGGTACCCTTGCTACCTTTGTAAAGACTTTCCAGTTCATCTTTCATTTATTAGTGCTGTTTCCCTCAGTTTATTTTGGCTTTATTTATCTGTGCACAAGCTGTAGCCTTGAGGGTTTAGATTGATTTTATGTCTTTGTCTACCTAGCTCTAATGAGTATTCCTAGAATATATTAGATATTTTTTAAAAATTCATATTATAATTGCTGTATTAGTGTAACATGTGACTGATGAAATTGAAAGTAAGAAAATAATTGAACTGATAAAACTAAGGGCTGTTTTTTTTTTTTTAATCATTGATTAGTTTGATTAAAAAAAGAAAAAAACATTTCTGTTGTCAAAAACGAAAGAGGCGAATTTGCCACTAAATGAAGATGAAATTTAAATAATTGTTGGGATTTATCTTACCTTATTATATGCCAATAAATCCAGTGATATAAATAAAATGAATCAATATTTACAAAAATATAAAGTGCCTAGATTAACAGAAGAGGAAATAGAATGCTTAAATATTCTATCATAGGAAATGAAATTGAACAAACCATAAAATAAATGAACTTCTTTAAAAAATTCTCAGGATCAGATGAATTCATAAATAAATTCTTGCCAAACATTTAAAGAGAAGTTAATTCTACTACTATATAAACTATTTTGAAAAATAAGTAAAAAAAAAAAAAAGTGCTACCAAATTCCTTTTATAACATTAATATGGGGCTGATACCTAAACCGGAAAAAGTAAAAATATAGAAAGAAAATTATAGCTTTGTTTTCCGAACTTTTAAATTTTTAAGTAAGTAAATTAAAATTTTAAATTTTTAAAAATGCAAATTTTTTAAATAAAATACTAGCAAGGAGATTATAGCAATATAACACAGAAATCATACGATCTGACTAGTTGGGATTTATGCTAAGGACTGTAGGGCTGGTTCAATATTAGAAAAACTATCAGTTTAATTGACCATTTCAATAACAACAAAAATTATATGATTATTTCAATAGATGCAGAAAAAGTTTTCAACAAAATATACCACTCAGTCCTATTAAAAACACTAGGAAGCATAGAAATAAATGAAGCTTTTCTTAAAATGATAAGTATTACATATTTATTTTTAGATTCACCAACAAGCATTGCCAGTAATGAGGATAAACTGGAAGCCTTCTCAGTAAGACCAGGTTGAAGCAAGAATGTCTATTTTGTCCATTATTATTCAATATTATATTAGAAATGCTAACTATAGCAATGAAGAAAAAAATTGAAGAAATTAGACTAGAAAAATGAGGAAACAAAATTATAACTCCTTGTAGACTAGATGATGGTGTACCTAGAGAATCAACTAAAAAACTTAATTGATATACTTATCAGCTTCAGCAAAATTGCAGGATATAAAATAAACTACTTATCCACATCTAGGGCAACTAGGTGGTATAGTAGATACAGCGCCAGGCCAGGAGTAAGGAAAACATCTTCTTGAGTAGAAATCTGGCCTCAGACATTGTGACCCTGGGCAAGTCACTAAACCCTGTTTGTCTCAGCGTCCTCATTTGTAAAATGAACTAGAGAATGAAATTACAAACCATTTCCCAAATGTTGTACTCATGTCAACAAATATGGAAAGTCAGAAATGACAATTCAAGAATAACAAAATTGTCAGCCTTTCTATATGTTATCAGCAAAGTCCATCAGCAAGAGATAGAAATTCTGTTTAAATAACCACAGACAATATGAAATATTTGGGAGTCTCCTGGCAAGACAAATCTAGGAGCTATTTGAAAAGAATTCAAAAACATTTTTCACAAAAATAAAATAATGTCTGAGCAATTGGTGAGACTGAACCAATATAATGAAAATAATTATTCTACCTAAATAAATTTATTTATTTAAAGCCATCCTAATAAACTACCAAAAACTATTTAGTAAAACTAGAAAAATAATTTTAAAAATTCATTTGGAAAATCAAAAGTTCAAGAATATGAAGAGAATCAATGAAAAAACAAAACAAAATTCTGAAAAAAGGTGGCCTAGCAGTACCACATCTCAAACTGTATTATAAACAGTAATTATGAAAACAGTATGGCATGGCCTAAGAAATAAGAGTGATGGATCAATGGAATAGATTTGGTATACAATACCAAGTATTAAATCACCATAGTAATCTAGTTCAAAATAATCTAAATGTGTAAAAATTAAATTTTGGGGGCAAAAATTATTTGACAAAAATTGCTGGGGAAATTGGAAAGAAGTTTGGGAGAAAGTAGTTATAGACCAACATCTCACAGTATATAACAAGTTAAGGTCAAAATGGCTATACAATTTAGACATCAGGAGTGATATCATAAATAAATTAGGGGGATATAGAATATTTTACTTTTAGATCTATTAATAAAGGAAGAACTTATAATCATATTGTAGGTAGAGAATATTATAGAATATAAAGTGGATAATTTTGATTATATAAATTTTTAAAAGTTTTGTACAAACAAATACAAAGCAGCCAAAATTAGAAGGCATTCCCCAGGAAACTTGGGGAAAAATTATTACATTCAGTTTCTATGATAAAGACTGCTCTTTTCAAATATTTAGAGAACTGAGTCAAATTTACAAGAATAAGAACCATTTCCCAGTTGATTAATGTTCAAAGGATATGAACAGGCAATTTTCAGAAGAAGAAATCAAAGCTATCTATAATTATATAAAAAGTACCCTAAATCACGATTGATATAGAATTCCAATTAAAACAAATTTGAGATATCACTTCCCATTTATCAGATTAGCAAATATGACAGAAAAATATGACAGATATTGGAGAACATGTAGAAAAATTGAGACATTAATGCACTATATCTGGAGTTGTGAACCAATCCAACCATTTTGGAGAGCAATTTAGAAATTTCCTCAAAAGACTATAAAACTGAATATATACCCTTTGATACCACTGCAAGGTGTATATCCTAAACAAATCAAAATAAAGAAAAAGAACCTACTTGTACAAAAACACTTATAGCAACTCTATTCGTGGTGGCCAAGAATTGGAAATAGAGGGGATGCTATCAGTTGGGGAGTGGCTGAACAAATTTTGGCGTGTGATTGTGAAGGAATTTTATTGATATAAGAAATGACAAATAGAATGATTTCAGAAAAACATGGAAAGACATATATAAACTCATTCAAAATGAAGTGAGAATAACCCAGAGAATGTTGTATACATGAAGAACTATGAATGATTTAACTATTCTCAGCAATACATTGATGGAAGACAATCCCAAAGGCTTCATGATGAAACATGCTATCTGTGAAAAACATATTATTTGAATATAGACTGAATCTTTCTTCCTCTCTATCTTCCTTTCTCCCTCCCTTCCTTCATTCCTTCCTTTTTTTCTTCATATACAGAATGATGAATATGGAAGTGTTTTATATGATTGTATAACCTCTATCAGATTGCTTATCTCAGGAAGGGAGGAATAGAATTTAGAACTTAAAATCTTTTTTAAAAATTAAAAATTGTTTTAACAAATAATTGGAGGGAAGTAAAATATTATTAAAAATGGGCAAAAATGGTAGGGACCTAACAGTGGAAGAAGAAATTAAGAAGCAGCAAAAATATAAAGACAAATTATATAAGAAAGATATTAATATCATTGTGATAACCATGATGGGGTAGTTATTGATGTACAGCAAAATATACTAAAGAATAAAGAAAAATGGGCTTTAGGAACATTGTTAAGAGTAAGGATGGTGGAGGTGATGGAATTCTAGCTGAGCTATTTAAAAATCTTAAAAGATTATGCTATTAAATGTTGCACTCATAATGGCAACAAATATGGGAAACTTAACAGTGGCCTCTGTATTGGAAAAGATTAGTTTACATCCCAGTCCTAAAAAAGGGCAGCATTGGTTGTTCAACTTACTAAATATTAGCTCTCATTTCAAATGCCAGCAAGGTTATAAGTAAGATTCTATCACCTGTGTTTCAGCAGTATATGAATTGAAAATTACCCTAAATGCAGAATTTTTTTTGGAAGAGGCAGAGGAACTGGAGACCAAATTGCTGATATTTGCTGGAGTATGAAGAATGAAAGGGAGTTACAGAAAAACAACTTTTTCTGTTTTACTGACCACACTAAAGTTTTTGGCTATGTTAATCACAATAAACTGCGGCAAACCCTCAAAGGGATGGGGGTACCAGATCATCTTACTTGTCTCCTCAAGAACCTGCTTTCTGGCCAAGAATTTATAATTAAACTCAGACATGGAGCAATTAATTGGTTTAAAATGGGAAACGGAGTATGAAAAGGCTGTATATTATCTTATTTGCAGAGGACATCACATGAAATGCCAAGCTGGACAAATAAAAAATTGGAATTAAGTTTTAATGGGAGAAATATCAACAACCTCAGATATTCAGACAATACTTTTGTGATGGCAGAAAGTGAAGAAAAATGAAGAAGCCTATTGATGAGTGAAAACTGACAAAGCTTAACATCAAAGAAACTAAGATCTTGACAACTAAGATCTCAATCCCATCACTTCCTGGCAAATAGAGAAAGGAGAAATGGAAACAGTGTCAGATTTTAAATTATTGGGCTCAAAGATCACTGCAAATGGCTCCTGCAGCCATGAAATTAAAAGAGCCTTGCTTATTGGAAGGATATCTCTGGCAAATTTGTACATCATATTAAAAAGCAGATATCACTTAGTTGACAGAGGTCAGTATAGTCAGTAGCAGGGTAGGGCTGTAAGAGTTGGAATATAGGGAAAGCTGAGCATCACAGAATTGATACTCTTGAATTGAGGTGCTGGCGGAGGCTTTTGAGAGTCCTTTGGAGGGCAAGGAGATAAAATCAGTCAAAACTTAAATTAATTCAGGCTGTTCACTGGAAGGTCAAATATTGAATCTGAATATTGAATACCATTTGGTCACATAATGAGAATACAGGAATCATTGGAAAAGATCCTAATGTTGGGAAAGAATGAAGACAAGGAAAAAGGAACGTTGAAGACTGGGACTAATAGTGTCATGGATTTAATTAACATGAGCTTGGAAAGATTTTGGGAGATGGTAGGGGATAGAAGGGAGTGACATAGTATGGCCCATTGAATGACAGAACACCAACAAAATTTAACATCTTCTACCTTGGGACAAAAAAAAAAGATTTTTGTGATAAATGTGCATACTTGAGCTAAACAAATTCCTGCGATAATCATGTTCAAAACTGTGTTATTCTGCAAATTTAGTCCATCACATCTTTGTCAAGCAGTTGGGTAGCATTCTGCATTATCAATTCTTTGGGATTATGGTTGATCATTGCATTGATCAGAGTTCTTAAATCTCCCAAAGTTCTCATAATATTGTTATTTTATAAACTGTTCTCTTGGTTCTGCTCATTTTGTTCAGCAACAGTTAATAGAAATTTTACATAGTTTCTCTAAAATCATCTTTTTCTTCATTTCTTACAGCACAATTAAATTGTATTATTCTCATATACTATGTCATTTTCTCAGTTGATGGACATCCCTTTTGTTTCCAGTTTTTTTCTACCACAGAAGACTTTTTATAAATGTTTTTGTATATATGTTCTTTTCTTCTTTCTTTGATTTCTCTGGGTGATAGTCTTAGTTGGGTGAAAGAGCATATATGGTTTAGTGAATTTTTAAGCACTCTTAAGTAAGAGAGACAATGCTTCTGATCTTGTCTTGGTCTCAGTCTGGGCTTCTGACTGTAGTCTATTTTCTGTTCAAAGTTAACTGCCTGCTCGTCTAACCTTTGGGGATTGATTTTGAGTTCCTGGAGATTGACTGCAGTGCTTACTTAATCCTGGTGAATCAGGGACGTAATTACTGCTCTAACTCTGCTCAACAATTATTGCCTTTATTACTTGCATGTGGTCCAAATTCATGATCTTGGACTGGAAAAATGGCCCACTGTAGTTTCTCCTTAGATTTTCTAATTACTTCTTTGTCTCATGCTTTTCTTAGATTTTTGTTGAATAGTAGTGGGTGGAATTAGGCTATGCTGCTTCCTCCTACTCTGTTGGCTTTGTTAGTGTTCCAGATAACTTTATTTTTCAAATGAGATCTGTTCAGTAAAATGGAAATTTTTTTTTTTTTTACATATTTACTAGGCTAGGCATTACTAAGGATAAACAGTATAGTATAGTTAGAAATCTGATGCTTCTACCCTCATCCCCAAATAAAAATAAATTTTCCCCACAAAAAAAATCCACAGATATCCAAAACAATTATTTCCTGTCCCCTTGCAACTTAGGGGTTAATTGTTCAGGAATTCTGACAATGTTAATAAACAAAAAGTAGAATTTTGATAAGCTATTAAATTGTTAGACTAGAATCATATACATAATTAACTCTCACTACATTGTGTATCCTTTATACCTACTAAAATTTGATTTAATGAAGTTCATATTTTATATAGCTGCAACTTAAAAAAAAAACCACATCTTTTTTTCTGTAAATATCCATTTTTGAATTAACAGGTATGTCCTAAAATTAATAAGTAGGAGCTAACATAGTGATCTTTATGATATCTGTTTTGCTTTAGCATTTTATGTGTGTCTAGAATGTGGACTATGACCTTTCCTCTACAATATGTATTTCCAGCATAGTGTCTTGACTTTTAACTTCTAAATTGCATCACTTTGAAAAAAAAGACAGGTGCTTATTTTCTCTTGAGAGTATAAATAACTGTCATGCAGACTACACTGAGACTTTAGTGTTGAGGCATGCCATGCTGTTTTCCTTAGTACATCTATCATTTAGAGTGTATTTATACTTGTGACCTCCAATCTTCATTAGTTACTAATTACTTAGGTCATAAATACAAGATGATGCTAAATTTTATACAAGTTGTCCCTGTTTAACCTAAGCCCTAGTTTCCTTAAAGTCTGTTTTATTTGTTCAAGTCACTTAAGATAAAAGATTTAAATTTTACAACTAAAATGGGGAAATTGATTTTGTGCTTTATGACTCAGGAAAGAGTTATATGAATATTTGGAAATTTCCTAAGGAATGTAGTGCCAGAAAGACCAACAAATAAATAGTCCACCTTAAAAAGGGTACTGGGGGTTACCACAAGTTATCACAGATAAAAATTTTTTTTCTTTACTAAGTAATTATTGTAGTTGGATTCTATTGAAGAGGCTGGCAGAAATTAATCAACCTTATTCCATTTAATTCAACCTTCTTCCATTTAATTGTAGAAAAGGAAAAGAAACATTATGTCTAGTAACCACAGCTGTACATTTGTTCTTAGACCCTTACCATTTCTCTTATTCAATTGCATAATTAATATTAAGGCTTTTTTATGTTAAGCAAAGTCTAACAAGAAAATGTTCAGATCCAAAGCAAATATTGTAGTTGCCTTAAATTTTGGCTGGAGCCCCCTCATAGTTGATGTAATAAAACAACAAAATATTGATTATCAATTAAATTGTAAAACCTTATCAAAGAAAATATTGGGAATGAAATATAATCCTTTCTTCTTAATGAAAACTAAAATAAAAGCTTCTGTCACCTATATATCACCTATTAGTCTCTTAAAAATGATTTATCAATACTTTCCATTGTACTGCTAAATGCCTACTCCAGATGTTAAATCAGTAAGATACCTTTTTTCTTTCTTTCTTTCTTTCTTTCTTTCTTTCTTTCTTTCTTTCTTTCTTTCTTTCTTTCTTTCTTTCTTTCTTTCTTTCTTTCTTTCTTTTTCTCTTTCTTTCTTTCTTTCTCTCTCTCTCTCTCTCTCTCTTTCTCTCTCATTTTACTTTATTATTATAGCTTTTTACAACATGTATATGGGTAATTTTTCAATATTGACCCTTACAAAATCTTCTGTTCCTAATTTTTCCCTCCTCCCCACCCTCTCCCCTAGGTGGCAGGTAGTCCAATACATGTTAAATATGTTAAAGTATATGTTAAATCCAGTATATGTATGCATATTTATACAGTTATCTTGCTGCATAAGAAAAATTGAATTTAGAAAGAAAGAAAAAAATCTGAGAAGGAAAACAAAAATGCAAGCAAACAATAACAGAAAGAATGGAAATGCTATGTTGTGCTCCACACTCATTTCCCATAGTTCTTTCTCTGGGTGTAACTGATTCTCTTCTTTACTAAACAATTGGAACTGGTTTGAATCATCTCATTGTGGAAGAGAGCCACATCCATCAGAGTTGATCATCATATAATCTTGTTATTGCCGTGTATAATGATCTCCTGGTTCTGCTCATTTCACTTAGTATCAGTTCATATAAGTCTTTCCAGGCCTCTCTGAAATCACCCTGTTGGTATTTTCTTACAGAACTATAGTATTCTGTAACATTCATATACCACAGTTTACTCAACCATTCTTCAGTTGATGGGTATCCATTCAATTTCCAGTTTCTAGCCACTACAAACAGCACTGCCACAAACATTTTTGCACATGTGGGTCCCTTTTCCTTTTTTAAGATCTCTTCGGGATATAAACCTAGTAGAAACACTGCTGGATCAAAGGGTATGCACAGTTTGATAACTTTTTGAGCATAATTCCAAATTGCTCTCCAAAATTGTTGGATTTGTTCACAGTTCCACCAACAATGAAGATACCTTTTTTCCTAAAGTTAACAGCTTTTCTTGTAACTATCATGAATCAGAGCAATTCAGTAGCTCCTTTTAGTTTGATATATTGAATTAGTGTAACTTACCCCAGATTCGTTTTTTTTTTAACATCTAAAAAAAAAAATTTATGTGTTTATGTGTGGAGATGGGCAGGTCTCTGATTTTTTTTCAACATGCAGATTCTCTCCATTGATAAGGACCAGCACCTTGTCTTTGTAAAAGTTGACTTTGAACATACAACTCATATGTATTAGAGGGAGGGAGACCTTGAATTTATGAACATAGATTAAAACAACAAACAATTAACATTTCTTAAGTGACTTACCCATGATTGTACAGGTAATAAGAGTCTAAGGTCAAATGAGAACTCAGGGCTTCCTTCCTCCAAACCCCAAACCCTGTTCATTGAACCATCTAGTTGGCCTTAGAATTTGTTGGAACTTTTTAACTTGATGATAAAATTCTTTGATCTTGGGAACTGCTATAGATAAGTGAGATCTAAATTCACTGACAAGATTCCTCAACAGATGAACGAAGATCTTTTGACACTTGGACATAGTAATTAATAAACTTAGATTAAAATTAACTTTTAACTTTCTTACTGAGTGTTAAAATTAATTGTTAATTTTCTTACTGAGTGTGGATTTTGAATTAGATTCTTGGGGGAGACGACAGGAAGATGGCAGAGTAGGTTGGTAAATTTCAAACTCCTGATTTCTCCCACAAACAGAAAAAATTTGCACCTCAGGGTGAACATAGATTGGTGAAAAATCAGGACGATTTGGGGCAGAACAGGGGTCCTTCTGATACAACTGGACAAGATTTAAAGAAAAACTGAAGAAGATCTGAAGAAAGTCGGACTCCAGGATTAATCTTTGTGAAGTGCAAACACTACTGGCTAGCTCCTAGTAGGGAGCCTTGGGGCTAACTGGGTGTGGCTGGCACCTTAGGGGGACCCCTCCTAGAGAACTTATGGAGTTGGGGTCTGAGTCTGAGAAGATTGGGGGGACCTCAGCCAATTAGGAACATCAAGCCCAATTGGGCAGCTAAGCACAGCCCTGGGCTTAGAAGGACCTAGCACCTGTTGAGTGCAGAAGCAGCTGGGGCAGGAATGCTGCTGGCTGTGAGCATTTGCAGGAGCGGGGAACTCTTGGTTTGGGATTCTTGGTCAGAGTGAAAAGCTAGAGAAACTTGAGGCACCATCCCCCCCATGATTACAAGTGCTTACACTAATACCTCTCATTAAAAACAATGAATTGGCAAAGAAGAAAAAATCCTATCATAGAAATATACTATGAGAACAGGGAAAATTGCAGTTCATCTTGAGAAAAGGACACTGAAGTTAAAAAAAGCAAATAACCCAAAGAGTAAGGTGAAATGGCTCCCTGCCCAGAGGGAATTTATGAAAGAACTCAAAAAAGAACTTAAAAATCAAATGAGAGACATTGAGAAAAAAACTAAACTAAAATAAAAGCCATCCACGAAAAATAAGATTATGAAAAAAAGTTAGCCAACTAGAAAAGGAGATACAGAGTTTCAATGAGGAAAATAACTCTGAAAATTAGAATTGGGCAAGGGGAAGCCAGTGAAGCTGTGAGAGATTAAGAAGTAGCAAAACAGATTATAAAGAATGAGAAAAAATATGTTTAAGAAAAATGACAAATCTGCAGAAGAGATCAAGAAGAGAAAATATCAGAATAATTGAACTGCCTGAAAGTTGTGACCAAAAAAGAATCTTGACACAATAATGCAAGAAATAATTCAAGAAAATTGTTCTGGAGTGATAGAACATGAGGGGAAAGTAGAAATTGAAAAAAATCCACTAATCACCAGAAAGAGATCCTTTTGTGGAAAACACATAGGAACATTATTGCCAAATTTTGAAACCCCCAGATCAAAGAGAAAAATTATCAAGAAACAAGAATAAAACAATTCAAATATTCTGGAGCTACAGTTGGAACTGTACAGGATTTATCAGCAGCCACAATAAAAAACTGTAGATCCTAGAATGATATCTACTGACAATCCAAAGAATTAGGCCTGTGGCAAAAAATATCATAGCCAGCAAAATTATCTATAAATTTGAATGAGAATAAATGGATATTCAACAAACTTGCATATTTTCAGGACTTTTTAATCAACCAAACTATAAGTTAATGGAAAATTTAACATATAAGAGCCAGTATCAAAGATTAATTTCAAGGAACTCAACATGGACAAATATATAGCATATGTTTAAGATTGACATCGGCAATAGGGCAGTTCAAAAGAAAGATTGGGACAGAGTTAAGATAAAAAATACTAATTACATCATACAAATGAGGTGTAGAGGAAGAATAGACACAGGGATTAGAGGAGGGGAGAAGGACTCATAGTTTGACATCCTACTCACATAAGAAATGGGTTAAATAGACAATACTACATATGTTCTGTGAAGGTTATAGCAGCCTCCAAAATCTATAAAGAAAAAAGGGGGTGGGGAGGAATGGGTAGATGCAGAAGCAAAAGAGAGGGAAGAAGATAAGGGAGGGATTGCTGGGTAGGGGAAGATTAAGTAATGGTAAGCTAAGTTATGGAGCAGAACTTAATGACATTAAGAGTCAACAGGGATAAGAAAGATGTGTGTGTGTGTGTGTGTGTGTGTATGTGTATGTATGTATCTACATATGTATACATAAATATATCCTTTCTTAACTGTAGCTTGCTTGGGGGAGATGGGAGGATTAAAGGGGACAAAAAAGAATAAAGTAAAAAAGGTATACTCAAAGAACAAAAGAACAATTGTCAAGGAAGTAAAGAAAAGATGGATGGTCATGAATCTAATTTCTTTTGCTAATATGTCTACTTTCTTGAACTGGTATTTGTTATATATTTTGAATCCTCCCTGATGTTCTATTGGGCACATGAGAAAAGTTCTCTTTTGCTTTATTTCATTTTGTATTGCTTTTCTATTTTTCTTTTTTCTTATTCTGTTTCTCTAAATAAAATAAATTTTAAAAAGAAAAGAAATATCATCATAATAAATAGTGTGAAATATTAAAAAAGTAGATTCTTCTTGAGATTAAGGTCTGGCTCATAGTTCTTTTGAATACATTCATATTTTGCTACATGTTTAGGAAAATTGTGGGAGAGCTGAAATTTATTTTAAATACTTACTGTTTCTTGCTCTCAAAATTTCAAATAAAGAAACAACTCCAATAGAAATGAGACCAGTTTTTGAAGCCATGCCCCATATTTAGCCCTGCTTAAGGTTTTTCATTAGTACATTTCTACTGCTGATTTTTTTCTAGAGCTTTTTTGAGTTTGGCGGCTGCTATCCTTTTCCTATTGCTCTCAGCCTCTGCCACAACCAAAACATCTATAATTTTGAGAAACTGAACCAAATTCCATATCATTCTCCTTGAGGTTTTCTTTGTTTCCTAATAGTAGAAAATAGGTTGATCTTGTTTTACTGCTATCTTCTTTCCTATCAAGAGTTCTTTTCTTGTTTGTGTATAACAAAATTGTCTCATATCACCAAATCTGGAAGTCCTGTCTGTAGATATCTCATGCAGAACTCTTGTTGTTTGTTTCACAAACAAAACAGTAACAAACAAAAATATTTTCTTATATCCTTATAGATAGCATCATAGATCTAGGCCTGGAAGGGACCTTAGAGATTATTTTGTTCAACCCTTCATTTTATGGATGAGGAAACTGAGGTCTTTAGAAGTTAAGTGATTTGCCTAAACTCACACAGATAATAGGTGATAAGAGCTAAGATTGAAACATAGGTTCTGAAACTCCATATTTGCTTATTCCTTTTCTCCCATATTCCTTTTTGGTGTATTTTCATACTTTTTCTGCTTGCTGATTGTCCTTTGTAGTATCCTCTGATTGTATATACCAGATTTTCTTAGATAGTCCTAATTTTAAGAAATCAGTCATGTTGTCAAGGGGATTACATCCTATTAAGGGAAATATACCATGGATAAGTTTGCAGAAAATCTATACAAAATAAATACTAGGTTACTTGTCAGGATGATAGGTTGAAGAAAACTTCACATAGAAGGGAGTGTCTGATTTAGCTCTGAAGGAAACTTGGAAATTAATTAAGTAGAGGTGAGAGGTGAATATATTCCAGACAGAGGGCCAGTTCACAAACTGAAGCTAAAGTTTGTAGGAGCTAGGTTGTGAAGGGCTTTCCATGCCAAATAAGGAGTTTAACGAATTTGATCCTAGTATTATTAAGAAACTGTTGGAATTTGAGTAGGGGATTGATACTGTTAGACCTACTCTTTAGGAAAATTATTTTGGTAACTGTGGGTGATGGATGGGAGAGGGGAGAGGCTTGAAACTGGGAGACCAGTTAGGAAGTTGTTGGATACTTTAGACAGATGAATGTCTGGACTAGGGTGGTAACCATGTGAGGAGAGAGGCAACAAACATGAGGGATAGCATGAAGGCTGGATCAGCAAAACTTGGTAACTGATTAGATATGTGAGATGAGAGAGAGGGAAGAGTCAGGGATAACAGATGTCAAGTTAGTGAGTTTGGCTGACTGCAGTGATATGGAGAGTCTTTGATAAAGGAAGTATGGAACAGTTGTGGAATCCAGATGGGGAATCTAAAGAAGCTTTGATTTATTCAGAATTTCATAGATTTTAGGTAATCTTTCCTAGATAATATTTTCATTTTAACAAGGCACCTCAATGACTTAAGCCAAAGAAGTGTGCATTAGTGGGACTATGAAAGTAAAGTCAAAAATCATTTATTATTAAGCATTCGTTTTGTGCCAGGTAGAAATTTAAGCAGAAAGAAATACAGTCTCTGACACTAGAATCTTATAGTTTAATGGCAGAAGAAAACACATAAAAGCATGGTAATAGAGTGGTAAGAGAAGTCACTTGAGTAGGGACATGCAAGCCCAGAGACAGGAGTAGATGATGTACAGGCATGAAGACATCATTGGCCTGGGTATTTTCCTTAAAATGGAGGGTTTAGGATGAGCCACTCAATTAAAGGTAAAAGTACTTTGATGGGAATGGGATAGGGATGGTATGACATAGGAGGGAGGAGGCTTCTGTGGCTTGGTTGAGTAAGTTTGACGAATCAGGAGGAATCTAGAGGGTAAAGACATGGCTGGCTTGGGTTTACAAAAAGAAATTTTAGGAGGAGGGCTATTGAGCCTTTTTGATTCTCCAAGTACTTTATTTGTGATATCTAGTGACCTTCGGAATGAAATACAAATTTTACATTTATAAAGTAGTTAGGAAAAAACTTATAACCTTGATAATCTAATTCATCTTAAACTTCTGAAGTGCTAACATTCTGGTTTGGTCTTTTGACTGTCATACTTAGTGGTAATTTATTAATACCACCTCCTGTGGAGGTGATAAATATTAAATTAGTTGTGTGGATTAAATCAACTTGTTAAAAGAGCAAAGAAGCATGCAGTCATACATATAACCTTCACAGTTGGATGCTTTTCCATAGTGCAGCTGATAAGTGAACAAATTTGATTATGAGTGAAAAAGTTTTCTGGCAAATGTTACAACTTGTCAAGAGTGACTTTTTAAAAATAGTTACAGTATCAGGATAAAAGAATACAAAGAGACTATTTTAAAGTATTATTTCCAATTAATTTTTTTAAATTTCCAATTAAAAAAAAAAGAATGGAGGATGATTATATAGGGATAGTAAGAGATAACAGAGGGACAGCCTGATTGCTGCACAAATATTGACAAGAGTATTAAAAAGGAAGGCCTCTTTGGTGCACTGAGCAGAATTTAGGGAAAACTGAACAAGAATGACACTGAACGAAAGATTGTGGAGGAACTGCAGCCTGCACTTATAGTAAAAGTATTAAACACATTGTTGATAGCAAAGATCCACCATAGCACTAAAAAAGTATAACTATTAACTCAATTGTTTCTCAGTTATATATAGGCAATAATTTCTTAGTATGTATGATTAAACCCACAGTTTAATATTCATCTCATAACTGAATAGGATGGTTGCAAAATTATGATGTATTATCAGTAAATGTTTGATTTGTATAACTTTTTTATTTATCTATATACCTGAGGTCATATTAAAATTTCATGGGCAAAAAGGGGTCATGAATGGAAAAAAATTTAATAATAAATATTGTTAGAACATCTTCTCTTGAAATATACTTAGAATAACCATTTTTTAAAAATTAACCTTTATTGTTTTCAGTTAATAAGCACTTTCCTTCTTTATTCCTTCTTTCCTCTTTATGTCGGTAGGAAAGGGAAGGGGGAAAAAAACACTGGTAAACAATTTACATTGTCAAGGAAATCTATTTTTGAGGTATCCATGAATAACCACAAAAATGTTGAATAACTTGTAAGAAAATATTTCTCCCCTACCTCCTTTATTCTGTAAGCTTTTTAGGGAGACAGTATGATGTAATGGAAAAAACAATGGATTTGGACTCAAAGAACCTGGCATCAAATGCTAGTTTGCTTAATTACTGCTTGTGTTGGCCATGTTTCCTTATCTGTAAAATGATGTAGTGGATTAAATAATTTATAAGATCTCTTCCAATGCTAACTCTGTGATCATGTTCCTATGACTTGGATTTTAGTTTCTAAGATTTCAGTAGATGGTTGTTAATGGGAAATAGTCATTTCAGCAAACGTGTATATGCATGCTAAGTGCCATTCTGTAGTTAATGGGACTAGAAAGACAAAAACTAAATCTGGTTGTTTATTTATTTATTTTCTACTTCAGATAACAGGGAGTGGGGCATAAATGAAAGTGATAATAATAATAGTAATAATAAACATTTATATAGTGCTTTAAGTTTTGAAAAACGTTTTACAAATATCATATTTTATCCTCACAACAACTTTAGCAGCTCAGTGCTGTTCTTATCTCCCTTTTATAGAGGAGAAAAAACTGAAGCAGACAACAAATAAATGACTTATCTAGAGTCTAGTAGCTATTAAGGATTTGAGGTAAGATGTAAAACTAGTCCTTTTTGTCTCCCAAGTTCAATTGTGCCACACAGCTACATCAATTATTCTAAATTTAAATTTTGATGTCTTTTATTCCCCTAAATCCCTTATGGCTGGAGGAGAAATGGAGGGGAATGTTGATATTGGTGTATTTGTTAGACAGAGTATTTATTACTAAAACGCTTTATAAAAAGTTACTTGTTGTCAATTCAGAAATCTTTTCCCTTCTTACTCTCCCTGCATTCACCCTTCCTTCAGGCTATTATATTGTTCTGTTTGACCTCCCTTCCCCTTTTTTTTGGCATTTAAATTTTTTTTGTTTAGTATTTTTTTTTCCACCAGGTATGTAAAGATAATTTTATTTTATTTTATTATAGCTTTTTATTTACAAAATATAGGCATGGGTAATTTTTCAACACTGATCCTTGAAAAATCTTCTGTTCCAACTTTTCCCCTCCTTCCCCCCACCTCCTCCCCTAGATGGCAGGTAGTCCAATCCATGTTAAATATGTTAAAGTATATGTTAAATACAATATGTGAGTATTAGGAGTCATGAGCCCAAGTCCTGAGTGGAATAGCTCTTATGTGACCAGCACTGCCTGTCCACCTGAAATGGCGAAGACTGTAAATAATAAGGGGTGAGAGCCAGGGTGGTGTGAGACTCCATTTATTATGAAGACTGCAGGTCTTGGTGCTCTTTACTACTTCATATGTAATCACATTCTAGCCTATAGTAGATACATGATTCTCTACAGGAAGCTACATGTAGATATGATGTGTGCATTCCTTTCCTAATAAGCATATTCAAGGTACTCTCCTTTAAGGTCTGGCATGCCTCTCCTGGGAATTTCCACATTGCTCCTTTGGGTGCGCCATCTTGTTCACCCTTATAAGGCTGCCCTCAGATTACCTGAGCTGTGTCCTGTGCGATGTTCAAGACTGGTAGGGGGTCGCAGGCCCTCTTACATGTGTATACACGTTTATACAGTTATCTTACCACACAAGAAAAATCAGATTTAGAAAGAAGGTGAAAATAACCTGAGAAGGAAAACAAAAATGCAAGCAGACAATAACAGAGTGGAAATGCTATGTTGTGGTTTCACACTCAATTCTTTCACCGGATGTAGTTGGTTCTCTTCATTACTGAACAATTGGAACTGATTTGGATCATCTCATTGTTGAAGAGAGCCACATCTATCAGAATTGATCATCATATAGTATTGTTGTTGAAATGCATAATGATCTCTTGGTTCTGCTCATTTTCCTTAGCATCAGTTCATGTAAGTATCTCCAGGCATCTCTGTGTTCATCCTGCTGGTCATTTCTTACAGAACAATAATATTCCATAACATTCATATACCATAATTTATTCAGCCATTCTCCAATTGATGGGTATCCACTCAATTTCTAGTTTCTAGCCACTACAAAAAGGGCTGCCACAAACATTTTTGCACATGTGAGTCCCTTTCCCTTCTTTAAGATCTCTTTGGAATATAAACCCAGTAGAAACACTGCTGGATCAAAGGGTATGCACAGTTTGATAACTTTTTGAGCACAATACCAATT
Source organism: Sarcophilus harrisii (assembly GCF_902635505.1). Classification (NCBI taxonomy): domain Eukaryota; kingdom Metazoa; phylum Chordata; class Mammalia; order Dasyuromorphia; family Dasyuridae; genus Sarcophilus; species Sarcophilus harrisii. The sequence goes on along the minus strand of NC_045428.1, from coordinate 117,145,072 downwards.
TGCTCTCCAGAATGGTTGGATCCATTCACAACTTCACCAACAATGTATGAATGTCCCAGTTTTCCCACATCCCCTCCAACTTTCATCATTATCTTTTCCTGTCATCTTAGCCAATCTGACAGGTATATAAGTGGTATCTCAGAATTGTCTTAATTTGCATTTCTCTGATTAATAATGATTTGGAGCACCTTTTCATATACTAGGAATAGTTTCAATTTCTTCATCTGAAAATTGTCTGTTCATATCCTTTGACCATTTATCAATTGGAGAATGGCTTGATTTCTTATAAATTAGAGTCAATTCTCTATAAATTTTGGAAATGAGGCCTTTATTAGAACCTTTGACTGTAAAATTTTATTGCTTCCCTTCTAATCTTGTCTGCATTAGTTTTGTTTGTACAAAAACATTTTAACATAATCAAAATTTTTTATTTTGTGATCAATAATGATCTCTACTTCTTCTTTAGTCACAAATTCCTTACTCTTCCACAGGTCTGAGAGGTAAACTATCCTATGTTCTTCTAATTTGTTTATAATCTCATTCTTTATGCCTAGATCATGAACCCATTTTGACCTTATCTTGGTGTATGGTGTTAAGTGTGAACCAATGTCTAGTTTCTGTCATAATAATTTCCAATTTTCCCAGCATTTTTTGTCAAACAGTGAATTCTTATTCCAAAAACTGGGATCTTTGGGGTTTGTCAAACACTAGATTACTATATTCACTGACTATTTTGTCCTGTGAACCTAACCTATAATTTTCTGTATTTTTGAAGATTATCATTCATTCCATTTAAGTTATCAAGTTTATTGGCATAAAGTTGGAGAAAGTAACTCCTAATTATTGTTCTAATTTCCTCTTCATTGGTGGAAAGTTCTCCCTTTTCATTTTTATGACTGATTTTCCTCTTTCCTTTTTCTAATCAAATTTACCAAAGGCTTATCTTTTTTGTTATTTTTCTGGTTTTTCATCAGAAGTAAATGGAATTCACCTATTTCATTGAATGTCCATCTTCTTCTCTGGAAGAAAACGCCCAGTTTAGCTGCATAATTTATTTTTGGCTGCATTCCAAGTTGCCTTTCAGAAATCAGATTCCAGGCTCTTCAATCCTTTAACGTGGATGCTACTAGATCCTGAGTAATTCTTATTGTGACTCCTCAGTATTAATTTTTTTTTCCTGGCTTCTTGTAGTATTTTTTCTTTGGTCCAATAGTTCTGGAATTTAACTACAATATTCCTTGGAGTCTTACTTTTGGGATCTCTTTCAGTAGGTGATCGACGCATTCTTTCAATGGCTATTTTACCTTCTGATTCTGGGACATCTGGGCAGTTCTCTTTGATGATTTCCTGAAAAATAGTCTCTAGGATCTTTTTTCTTCATGATTTTCAGGGAGATTTATCTCTCCTAGATCTATTTTCCAAGTCTATTGTTTTTCCCAAATAGGTATTTAACTTTTTTCCTATTTTTTCTTTTCTTTCTTTTTTTTTTTTTTTTTGCTTGACTGATTCTTGATGTCTCAAATCATTCATTTCCATTTGTTCAGTTCTGATTTTTAATGAATCATTTTCTTCATTTACTTTTTTATTTCTTTTTGTATTTGTCCAATTGAGTTTTTAAATGAGTTGTTTTGTTCTATGGATTTTTTTTTCCATTTCGCCAATTTTTTTTTAACATGTTATTTTCTTTTTCCAATTCACAAATTCTGTTTTCCTGGGAGGTTCTTTTTTTTTTTTTAATCTTTTCCAGTTCACAAATTCTTTTTTTCAGGGGGTTGATTTCTTTTCCCACTCTATCTTTTAATGTGTTGTATGCCTTATCCTGACTCTCTTGCAAGGTTTTCCTTTCCTTTCCTCATTTTTCTTCTAGTTCTCTTTTAAGATCCTTTTTAATTTCTTCTATGAGAGCCTTGTGTGGTGGAGATCAGGTCATATCCCCCTTTGGGGTTTCATCTCGAGACAGTCTGTTTTTAGTCTCCTCAGGATTTGAAATATGCCCTCTTTCACTATAGAAGCTATCTATAGTTAGAACCTGCTTTGCCTTTTTAGTCATTAAAAAAAAAAACAAAAAAACGCTGAGGTCTGCTTTTGGGGCAATGACAGCTTACCAAGATTCCTCAACAGACAACAGGAAGTGTCAGTGAAATGGCAGTGGAAGCAGCGGCTGCTCTGGGATCGTGCTGAGTCACTCCCGGTGCTAGGTGGGTGTGGCCAGGTCCTGTGAGACTCTGGGGCTCTGGGGTTCGCTCTTTACCCTCTGTGTTTATGTTGGAAGTTTTATAGATTTTCTGCTGATCTGTTGGCTTGCTGCCAGGACAAAATAGTCGACATTGTGGTAGAGTCTTCACTATCCCCCATCCTCGGTCTGCTCAGTATGTTCTGTCCTCCATGCTCTGCCTGCTTACCCTACCTATGCCTATACCTGGCCTCCTCCCATGCCCATGCCTGACTTAAAAAAGATCTGGTGATCTTCGAGATTATCTTTTTTTTTTGGTAATGTGTTATATTCCCAATATTTATGGGTTCTGTCAGTCCAGCACTAATATAGAGGCTGAATTTTTAAAATAGTTTGAGGGTAATAGAGGAGCTCAGAATGAAACGTATGTCTTCTCCACCATCTGGGCTCTGCTATCGTAAAGACAATTTTAAACATTTGTTTTTAAAACTTTGTGCTTTAGATACTCTTTTTTCCTACCTCCCAAGCAATTCCATATAGGTTGTGCATGTGTAGTCATGTAAAATATTTTTAAAATAGTAATGTTGTGAAATAAAACATAACCCCCCCCCCCAAAAAAAAAAGAAACTTAAAGAAAAGCAAAATAGGGGGAAAAAAGTATGTTCCAGGTTGTATTCAGGCACATCAATTCTTTCTTTGGAGATGGCAGCATTTGTCATCATAAATCCTTTGGAGTTGTCTTTTGCTGAGAATACCCGCCATTCACATCCTATAATATTGTCATCTTATATTGCTGTTATTTTGTACATAGTACATTTCAATTTGCTGTGATCAGCTCATGGAATTCTTTCCAGGTTTTTATGAGAGCATTTTGCTCATCATTTCTTTTTTTCTTTTTCTTTTTCTTTCTTGTTCTTGATTTAATTTAATTTAATTTAATTTTTTTCATAATTATAACTTTTTATTGACAGAACCCATGCCTGGGTAATTTTTAACAACATTATCCCTTGCACTCACTTCTGTTCCGACTTTTCCCCTCTCTACCTCCACCCCCTCCCCCAGATGGCAAGCAGTCCTATAAATAGGACTAAATAGTTCATAGTTTAATAGCCAGTTAAATAGCTCATAATTTCTTAAAGCACAATAGTATTCCATCATAAGCATATTTTTATTCACCATAACCACAATTTATTCAGCCATTCCCCAATTGATGGGGATCCCCTCAATTTCCAAATCTTTGCCAGAAGAAAAGAACTGCTATAAATATTTTCGTACATATAGATCCTTTACTTAGTAGTGGCATTGCACATGGGAGAGCTTGTGTTTTTGTTTGTTTGTTTGTTTTTTTCTCAATCAAGAATATCTGAAAGTCTTCCATTTCATTAAATACCCACTTTTCTTCCTGAAGGATTTTACTCAGTTTTGCTGGGTAGGGGATTCTTGATTGTAATCCTAGCTCCTTTACCTTCTGAGGCCAATTCCAAGACCTGATCCTTTAATGTAGAAGCTACTAAATCTTGTTAAATCCTCACTATGACTCCATGATAGTTTCTTTCTGGCTGCTTGTAATAATGAGTTTATCAGTGAATTCTTTTCATTTCTATTTCTGTTTTACCCTCTGGTTCTAGAATATCAGGGAAGTTTTCCTTGATAATTTCTTGAAAGATAATATTTAGGTTTTTTTGTTTGTTTGTTTGTTTGTTTTTTTGATTAAGGCTTTCAGGTACTTCAGTGATTTTTAAGATTATTTCTCCTGGATCAAGGAAGCTGTTTTTCTAATGAGATGCTATATTATCTTCTATTTTTTATTTTGTTTTATTGTCTCTTGATAGCTCATGAAATCATTAACTTATATTTGCTGAATTCTAATTTTTAATGAATTATTTTTAGTAAGCCTTTATACCTCATTTTCCATTTGTCCAAATCTGCTTTTAAAGGAGTTTTTTTATTCTTTCAGTGGATTTTTTCCCCCATAGGCCAATTTTACTCTACAAGTAGTTTTTTCATTCTTTCTTTCCATTTGTCCCAATTCTGCTTTTAAGGCATTTTTCTCATCATTGGCTTTTTATACCTGCTTCATCATTTGGCTTAGTCTGTTTTTTAAGGTATTATTTTCTTCAGTATTTTTTTGTGTCTCCTTTACTAAGTTGTTGATTGTCTTGTATCACTCTCCTTTCTCTTCCATATTTTTCCTCTATCCCTCTCACTTGATTTTTAAGATCCTTTTTGAGCTCTTCCTTCCCCTAAGACCAATTCATATTTTTCTTGGAATGTAGGATGTAGGAGCTTTGACTTTGTTATCTTCTGAGTGTATTTCTCTTTTCCCTATCACTATAGTGACTTTCTGTGGTCACAATTTTTTTCTGTTGTTTTCTCATTTTCCCTACCTATTTCTTGACTTAATTCTTTTTTTAAAATTTTATTATAATAACTTTTTTATTGACAGAACCCATGCCAGGGTAATTTTTTACAACATTATCCCTTGCACTCAGTTCTGTTCCAACTTTTCCCTCTCTCCCTCCACCCCCTCCCCTAGATGGCAAGCAGTCTTATATATGTTAAATATGTCACAGTATATCCTAGATACAATATATGTGTGCAGAACCAAACAGTTCTCTTGTTGCACAGGGAGAATTGGATTCAGAAAGTAAAAATAACCCGGGAAGAAAAACAAAAATGCAAACAGTTTACATTAATTTCCCAGTGTTCTTTTTTTGGGTGTAGCTGCTTCTGTCCATCATTGATCAATTGAAACTAAATTAGGTCTCTTTGTCAAAGAAATCCACTTCCATCAGAATACATCCTCATACAGTATTGTTGAAGTATATAATGATCTGGTTCTGCTCATTTCACTTAGTATCAGTTCATGTCAGTCTCTCCAGGCCTTTCTGTGTTCATCCTGCTGGTCATTTCTTACAGAACAATAATATTCCATAACATTCATATACCACAATTTATCCAACCATTCTCCAGTTGATGGGCATCCATTCATTTTCCAGTTACATCCTCATACAGTATTGTTGAAGTATATAATGATCTGGTTCTGCTCATTTCACTTAGTATCAGTTCATGTCAGTCTCTCCAGGCCTTTCTGTGTTCATCCTGCTGGTCATTTCTTACAGAACAATAATATTCCATAACATTCGTATACCACAATTTATCCAACCATTCTCCAATTGATGGGCATCCATTCATTTTCCAGTTTCTAGCCACTACAAACAGGGCTGCCACAAACATTTTGGCACATACAGGTCCCTTTCCCTTCTTTAGTATCTCTTTGGGATATAAGCCCAGTAGTAGCACTGCTGGGTCAAAGGGCATGCACAGTTTGATAACTTTTTGGGCATAGTTCCAGATTGCTCTCCAGAATGATTGGATTCGTTCACAACTCCACCAACAATGCATCAGTGCTTGACTTAATTCTTTGCTGAAGCAGGGCTCTGTTTTTGTGCTGGAGGATGCACTATCCCAAGCTTCATGGTTTTTGTGCAGCTGATTTCAGAGATCCTCCCAAGCTTCATGGTTTTTGTGCAGCTGATTTCAGAGATCCTCCCCGGTACCTGTAAGTTTTCAGTTCTTCCATGGTGGGGTTCTCCAAGGATAGGTGAGTTCATTACTCTCCTGGCCCACACTCTGGTCTCTGAGAGACAATGAACCCTAGAACTATGAGAAGGATTCCCATTTCACTGTGGTTGCAAACTCTGCTGTGCTAGAGCTCCTATTCTTCTTGGGGTCTGCCATCATAGCCGGCCTCAGTGCTAGCTAAGCGACTCCTGGAATCTCCTTCTGATTGTTAGTTGTTCCTTCTGTGTGCTGAGAGTTCTCAAAGCAGCCCCTGCTGCCGCTGCTGATTGAGTCATTGGCCTGTACTGGGACTAGGGGCTGTGTGCTGAGGCTTGTGCGGGACTATGCTCCACTCTCTCCCAGGGCCACAGACCTTTCCTGCTGACCTTAGTGATTGCATTGATTTCTTTACATCTGTTAGAAGCAGTTAGTTGCTTAGTGCTTCTTGGCTAATTTGTATAATGTTTAGTCTTTTGTAGTTATCTCTAACTGCTTGCTATAGAGAAAAGAGTGAGAGATTTTAAAGGCCAGAAATGTGCGTTGGAATCCTGGCACTTTCACATCTAAGTTCTGTGATTTGAGGTAAATTAGTCCTCTCTAGGTCTACATTTTTTTTATTTAGAAAAAAAAAAGTTTAACACTTGCATTTTCTACCTTCTGTGGCTGTAGGAAAAATGCTTCTGGTAGGATTTCATTCAGTGAATGTGATTCTGTTGATTACTGAGAGCAGAATGTAGAAATAATTTGCTCCATTTCTTATATCTCTATATGCTTAAGAATTCTAAATTCTACCCCTTTATTACTCTTTTCTGTTTCTCCACACATATATATTATACATAAAATGCTTTTAGTGGCTTTAAAAATCACTTTATTAAAGGAATGCGCTGCTGAAAATTAAATCATATATGGCATAATATATTCTTTTGAAATGGACCTTAAATTAATCTTTTCTTTCAATGTATAATTATTATATGAAAGGTTTTGAAAAATCATGTGTAGGAGTATTATTTGTTACAATAGAGTCATCATTCCATAAATGGTTAAATTTCAGAAGACTGATTTAGAGAGTAAAAATGTTTTTTATAGATGGAAGAAGATTGAGCATCAAAGTACTGAGATTAGTATTTCATTGAAATAAATTTTGGTGCAAAACCAAAAATTAACATGATTTGGCAATTATGCAATACTTTTTTGATGTCAATAGGATTTCCATTTTTCTATTCTGTATTATGATTACCTTAAAATAGGAGTAAATTTACTGTCCTTATCAAATAAATACTAAAAACTTTGAAAGACAAATTGAGAGTCTTAAAAAGATAAACTATATTAATTTGTATGTCCTGCTAATTATTACTAGAAAAAGGGTTTGTTATTGAATACTATTCTGAATTTTTTTCTCACCTGAAGAACTAATAGCAATCAATATATTTCTTTGTATAGTCTTAAGAAGGTAAACTATAATGTTTGGGCTAGCTTTCTTGAGGTTCTTCGGACAGTCCTTAGTCTCAGCAGGATAGACACCATGAGAATGATCAAGAATAGAGTCTAGAGTCTTTATTCTGGCTCAATCTTGATCTTAGTACAGGAGGCATGAGAGCCACCATAAGGCTGGTCAAAGACAGAATGTCTACCTTCCAGTCCTTCTTAGCCCTTATATACCTTAGTGTAATTATATCATCACAGCATACTGATTATGTGTGAACTTAGAGAACCATTACATCATCATATTAAGTACTAATTATATATATATGAACTAGAGAACCATTATCTCATCAATTCCACTGTTAACACCTTGTTTCAAGTATACTTCTCCAAAGTTCTGCCCTCCACAGTAAACTATATTAATTTGTACGTCCTGTTAATTATTACTAGAAAGAGGGTTTCTTATTGAGTACTATTTTGAATTTTTTCTCTCTTGAATAACTCCTAATATCAATCAATATGTTTCTTTGCAAACTGAGATGACTTTTTTTGTAGTTATAATCAACACATATGTAATTTTCGTGTTAGCCTATTAGTTACCTGCAAATGTCAAAGTCCTTTATGATTATTTACTAATTTAAAATTAGCTATGTAAGCAGTTCCTGAACTTTAAGCACTTGACCTCTGAATGACTCATACATTATTAATGTTAACGACTGTAAACCCCATCCTAATCTCCCCCCACATTATTACCATGACTGCCATGTGAAATATTTGAAGCTTTTAGAGAAACTGGCTACAGAAGTAGAGAAAGAAAAGAAACAATGAAAAACAAGAGTAATTTAGGAGTCTTGACTTCAAAGTCATTTTAAAATACTCATAAATTTGCAATCTTATTTACAAATGCCAGAAACTGGTATTGGCTAGGGCTCTAATTAGTGGTCATTAATGATTAGTCAATTGTTACTATTTGTTATTTGCTAGCTATTATTGATGATTAGTTATAGATGATGAATTCGTGCAGTTTTGCCCAAATGGTCTTTCTTGGTACTTAGTTATTTGGAATCAAACGAATAGATCTATTTCACAGAATATGTAATATCATATTTGAACAATTTCTTTTTTAACCTTTCCATAGCTATTTTTTTACTTTTATGCTACGTGGTCAGGTCTCTTAATTTTCTTATTTGAAAATCATTTGTATCTATATGTGAATTCAGTTGAAAGACTGCTGCTCATTGGGAAATGATACACAGCAACTTTTTCAATTAGTTTTCTTTTCCCTTCATGGAAACGAGAATTTCAGAGATGTGGACATTGTAAAATACATTGGTATGTGGAGGAAAAGGGGCTTTATTGTCTGACCTACAAAAATGAACTGGGTGGATGGTTCTGTGGAATAGCTTATTTTTTTTGTTCTCCACCCTTGTTCCTGTCTGTACCCCTTTCCTATGCTGTTCTTTCCCTCTCCCCTTTTGCTTATTTTTGAAGGAAGAAATTGAAATAAAAAGACTTGCTTTGGAGAAATTATGAGGCAAGTTGAACAGCTTTACTAACATTTTCTTGAACGTATTGATAGCATTGATACTTGGACCTATGAGACTAACCAGGTACTGTATTAAGTTGAGTTGAAGTCCCAACCTTAGAAGTATAAGAACAACCTAATATGCCATGTAAAAAAGGAAAAAAATTAGACAGTAAAAATAGAAATAACACAGAAATAGACTATTAAGGAGCTAGAATACATACCAAGGCTGTATATATTTCCATTTATGATTGGTGACCTTCATAAACTTGGAACTGTACTTCCATTGTTTGTGAATTCATCATTTCTAATAATTCACAAAAGTATGTACAAGTAAACTGTGAAAGGGTGTTTTCTCTGAAAGTGTTTTTGTCAATACAGTTTATTATTTGAGTTATATTAATTATATGCTATATTAGTAGGATAGGGCCTAATTTTGATTAATTTCAACCTATTTTAGGCTTCTTACAAGTCTTTTATCCCCAAGGGAGTGACAAATTTCATTTTTATGCAAGTCATTTCACCCATTTGACAATTAAATACTCATATGTTATTGAATTGCTTCTTAAATAAAGAAAAAATGATTAAATAAAATTGACACAGCAATCTTGTATAACACAAATAAAATTCTACTTTTAAAGTCCCTCCTTTCTCCTAACAATATTTCTGATTCTGCTCACTTAATTTGATATAAGTTCATATAGTTCTCCCCACACTTCTTTGAATATATTATATTTCTTATTTTTACAGCACAATAACTAACACCATTATATTGATAAACCAGTTTGTTTAGCCATTCTCCCCCTGCTAAATCCATGGGTTCTCCCATTATTTCTAATTTTGTTTTTGGTGCTGGTATGAATATTTGGGTACTCATGGTACCATTTTTCCTCTGACTTTTACTTCTTTGGGATACATACACAGAAGTGGAATCTCTGGATCAAAGCAAGTGTATTCAGTCCTTTCTTGAATAATTTAAAATTATTTTTCTGGAATTGCTGGCCTAATTCACAATTTCACCAATTATATCTTGGGGTGTCTGTCTTCTTGTAAATTTCCTGTGTATTAAGAGATATAAAACGTGATTATTATTTGTTAACAGTTAAACATTTTTATTCTGCGACAAAAGCCTTGTAGTAATATTTGTGGGTCAGAAGTTGGGCATAATATAGTCATTTTTTTTTTAACATAGTTACCCATTACTTTCCAGAATGGTTGAATTAAATCAGAGCTTTCTCAAATATCAATCTGACCAAATCTCTCTAACAGTGACAATTTCCATCTTTTGATGTCTGCCAATTTACTGATTGTGACATGAACTTCAGAGTTGTTTTGAATTTGATTTCTTTTATTACAGTGATTTGGAGCAATATTTCATGTAGTTTATTGTTTGCTATTCTTCTTTTGGGAAATGTTTATTCCTATGCTAAGATTACTTTCTGTCACATCTATCTCTCTATCTCTCTATCTATCATCTATCTATCTATCTATCTATCTATCTATCTATCTATCTGTATTTATATACAAACTGTGTGTATCTCTGTACTTTGCATCTAGTTTCATTGAAATTCTGGTCTACAAATAAGCATATGTGTTGTTACATAAGATTTCAAAGAAAAAAATGTAAAAGTAATGTGTAGGGATTAGTATTTATGAGTGGGTGAATAACCAGATTCCAATAGTTGTGCTCAATATAGATGGTTCTTTATTTTTATATAATAGCTGTTCATATCTGACATCCAGAATGTTGTATATATGTGATCCTATTTGATTCTTATAGTAACCCAGATATGTTAAGAAAACAGATTCTTTGCCATAAAGTAGACTTGTGACATGTTGGATGTCTTACATTGTTCTAGGTCTGCTTGCTTTACCAGCTTTTTATGCTATGTTTGATTTCTATTTTATCTACTTTGGGCATTTTGTCTACTTTGGGCATTTAACAAGGATTTTCTGAAAGTGATCTTTGGTTGTGGAGTGGGCTAAAGCATTATGGGAAGGGGGTGTAGATCTAAAGGGATGTGACGGGAAGTAGGACAGCAGTATAGAGGCCTTTGCTGTGGGTAGTAGTAGAGTCTGGTAGACAAAACACTGGGCTTGTAAGAGCCTAGAATCTCTTGAGACCATTTACTGGATTTGTACCACTCTTAGCCAAGTTATCTGAAAGTCCCAGGGACAGTATTTCATTTAAAAAAATGCATTGCAATGAGAAGCAATTTAAACTATGAGAACTATAAGAGGTCCTAGTTATATTATATATGGTGACTATGTCAACTTATATTTTACTAAAATCTTTTAGGTTATTTAACTTGCTGGTGATGTGGTAATTAATGTCTTTATACTGAGGCCTCACCAGCAGAACAGTATTATATTTTCAGATTGAAACAGAGGCTTAGATTTATGTGGTAATTTGTGTAATTCATTCATTGGTTCTGCTATAATGTGTCTTCTTGCTTTCTAGATTGAAATAGTACATTTATTTAAATACTGATTCTTTTAAAATCACCTGAAAAGTATTTTATAAAAATCATTTAATGATATTTGTATAGATTACAGAGGCTACCTTTAGGTGCACAAAAGCCTTATTTTTTTGGTTATTTTTAATAGTCATGTGGTTTTCTGTCTTGTCATTTCTGATTATTTATTATTTTATCAAAATTCACATTCTTTTGATAGCTTAATAAATTTCAAAGCAAAATACTTAACTAAGGCTTCTCTCTTTTATACAATAATGACATTTTTATAGTGTTTCACAGTTAAAAGATTTATATCTTATTTTCAAATCTTATTAAATATTTTTGAAGTTATTAAATATTTGATAGACAATAAGCTCTTTGAGGTAGGGACTTTCTTTTTTGTTACTATCTGAAATGCTTAGCACATTGCCTGGCACATTGTATAGGCCCTAACAATGCTTGCATTAATTTTCAAAACAATCCTGTTAGGTAGGCAGTTTCATATGCTGTGGTTTTTGTTGTTTTGTTGTTAGTTTTTTTTTTTTTTCCTCTAGATGATGATCAGGCTTTGAGAGTGGTTAAGAACTTTCCAAATTGCAAAGATAGTACAAATGGAATGGGGCTTGTCCCTGGGTCTTCTGATTTCAAATCCAGGACTCGTTTTACAATGCTATAGATACTGAAAATACCTTTTTGTTTTACATCCATTTTCCCTAGTTAGTTTCCTTTTCTAGCTTTCTTTAAACATTTTGTTTTTATTCACAGATTTGACAAGCAAGTTGCCACAATTTTAATAATATAATGTATCTTGATGCCACTATTGCTATTGATCTTTATTTTTCTTCCTATAAAGCAATCCACATGTAGAAGACATTGAGAATTTATGATTAGGAACTTCCAGTGCCCTGTTGTCCAAAAGACAAAATATGCTTTTTGGTAAAGAATTTAGAGCCCTTCACAATTTTGTTAACTTATTTTCTTGTCCTTTCTTCATTTTTAACCTTCCATTATGATATCACTTGAGATCCTCTCTTGAGACACTCTTTTGATCAGTAGCTATTGAAAACTATAACTCACAGATTTCAATAGATTTGTTTACTTTTGCTGTCCAGAGAAAAATTTTCAAAGTGAAACATACAATCAATGCATAAATAAAATAATAAAAAAATGATTCTTCCATGCATATGTAGAATGTCCCTTCATACAGGTTTATCACATTCTTTGTTAAATGGAAGGCACATGCAAGGAGAACCAGTAGCTTTAGACAGTATACATGGGAATATTCATATGAAGGGACTTCTATGGCTAGGACATCTTACACTTTCTACATACCCTCTGGATATGTAGTGATGATTTCTACTATCATCTGCTGAGCCTTAGCCCTTTAGTCCCTTGAAGGCCACCTGTTACTCTTTCTGCTAATCATTTAGCATATACTGATTAAGTACCTACTTTGTGATAGCTATTATATTAGTTGTTGGGGATTTAAGCACCAAGAATGAAATAATCTCTACTTTCCAAGGAGGAAGACAAGATGTATGTATAAGTGCACACACAAACTTCACACCAGGGAAAAGGATGACTTTGACCTTTAAGAAATGATGAAAAAAATCTGACAGGAACATATCTGAGCAGTTTTCTGTGCCACATGAGACTTGCTCCAGTATGGAGCCAACAGAGGGATGGGACACCAAGATGCTCTGTTCTGCTTAACAAGGATTGCATTTTGGGGTCTAATCACACAAGTAAACCTCTATTGTTTTATGTTTACTATTTCATTAAACTTTATATTATTAATATAAGTAAAGGGTATCCTAGAGCTAGTGGGGAAAGATTTACTTGCTGTAGGTGTTTTGCAAGTTCCCAAAAATGAATGCATTTTTATTTTATCTTAGAAACCATAAGTATAGATTAGAGATTAACTTCTTTCTGCATGGTTAATTTTCTCCTTCATATAGTCATAGACTGGGAAGGATGAAATAATAATGATTTTTCTCAGTAATCCTTTTGTCATCTGTATTCAGTACTTCTCTTCATCTAAGAGGGGAGGTGGAATCAGATAGGAAAGCAGTAATGTGAAAAAATATTTGCAAGTGTATGATGTGTCTGATTAAAAAATTGAAAGCTCAATTTGCTCAAAATGAAAAAAAAGTTTTTTGTGCATAAATATTAAGTACTCTAGAAGTGCAGGAGAGATAACAGGTTTCTGAGTATTTTGTAGCATTGGTAATATTGGAAATGTCTGTTGGTCTTGGAACTTTATGTTCCTTGCTATATCACTTTTTTTTGCAGGATTCACCTTTTGTTCTCTTGTAATTTTTTCAGGGACATCATTGCATATCTTAACTTTGTTCATGCAGTTTGATCCCCTGATACCAGCTGTTAGGACAAATATAAGTAAGATGTTCATATAATGAAATGGTTATTTAAGTTATATAAGCTTCTTGTTAATAACTAACTTTAGAATTTGTGATTGGATTTATCTCATGGAGTTTGTGCTGAATTATGGTACTTAATATATATCTTAGTGTCTTATGTGGAAAATGCGTGAGCCTTAGGAGATTAAAATGCTATTAAGACATATTCTGATTCTTTCATTTCCCTAGTTTGATAATTTTTACTGCTGAACTTGGTTAACTGTCTTTAAAAGTCAGTTAATTTTCTGTTGGTCTTTTAGCCTAAAATAGCATTAGTATTTCAAGTTCTTTATATTGGAATTTCTGTAGTGATGTTTAGTAGAAGCCTTATTGCTCTATTTAACTAGTTGAAAACAGCTTAGGGAGTAAAGCTCCCCCTAGTGCTTGCTGGATAAAATGTGTATTTCTCTCTCTCTCTCCTTTACTTGTCCCCCTTCCCTTTTTTCCTCTCCCCTCCTTCCTTTCTGTCTCTCTCTTTGTCTTTCTCTCTCTCTCTCTCACACACACACACACACACACACAATTCAACTTGTCATAGTCTCCCATATAGTGTCATGACTTTCATGTTCAGAAAACTTAATATTAACTTAAGTTATCTTTGGTTATAAAGAATTGTTTTTCTTTTTGGCAAATGAGCTGTTCTGTTTTGTATCTTTGGGATTCAATGAGCTCTTTTCATTTTTTTAAAATGGCAACTAATTTTAAAAATTACTCCTAAAAATCCTTTTTAAAAATCTTATTCTCACATAGAAATGATTTTGAAGAGGTTATTCCAGAACAGTAAAAGAGCAGTAAGGTCCTTCTGAACTGGAATAGGGTCTTAGGGGTATGTCTGTTGTTCAAGGACAGCTGGCTTCATACTGTGAACTTTTTAGCCACAGTGACTCTTAAACCATCTACTGAGTTATAAAAAGTTTGGTATATGCCTTAGTAGAAAATATCCATTCTGATGAAATTTCAAATCCTTGAATTGTTGAATGAACCATGTAAATTTTTAAAAATCTGTCCTTTGTAGAGTGAGCTTTAAAAGATTGTAAGGACTCAATATTTTAATTTGTTATTTGATTATTTCTACAATGTCCTTCATAGTCATGGAAAAATGAAGAAGTCACCCTTGCCCCACTTAGGCTAGAATTACATATCTTAAGTTTCTCTAGTTGGTTTTTGGCATCAGAGTACTGATTTCTAAGATATTGAATTACTCTTGATGTACAGTAATTGAGTTTGCCTATTTTTAATCTTCAGCATTTAACATAGTCACATACACAAAGAGCCTATGATTATGTGAGAATCAAAATGCTCATGTCTTCTTTGTATGCACTTACCACACATGTTTATCTTCTTGAGTTCCATCTCAGTAAAATATGACAGTAAGTCTGATAACATGGAACTAGATGTTTCTCATGGAGTGGTATGATATGGCAGGAGTTGAATATAGAATAATGTTCTTGGTGATCTTGCAAATTGACTTAGAATGCTGATTACGGATGGAATGAAATTAGTTAAGAGGAGGAAAAGAATTGTAATAAGAAATCCTTTGTTTTAAACTAGTTATAATTTGAAATGTTCATTCTTAGTCTTTAGCTGTCTCTTAAATGGGAACTTTTAATAGTTAAAAAAAAAGCTTAAAAAATGTTTTAATTATGGTGGAAATTGAAGTCTTCACATTGTAAGAACTGACACTATTCAAGTCCTGATTTATTTTGTTCTTTTCAAAAGGCTCTAGTTCCTTGAAACACTGATATTCAATTTATGAGTACAATGTACTACTTTACTATTAAATGGTGTATTTCAGGGGTTCTGTTCATAGGCAGAGGATTTAAACAGCTATAGGTGGTTTAGGAGTACTCAAAAGATATAGCTAGAAGAGAAAAGAGAACAGGAAGTTATTCTATTTACCTGCTATTGGTTTCATAGTCCCTTTCTCTTAGTAATTCACATACACGTTGTAAATGGTTTTCTTCTGGGACAGATCTGTTCATATCCTCTCCTTCCATGCCCCTTTTCTCACAATAAATCCCAGTGGCTCCCTATTGCCTTTATTATGTAATTGGGGTTTCATCCTACCTTTCCAGTTTGTATAATTATATAACAATTATATTTTATAACAGTATATTATCCTTCTCCACCTCCCAGTCATTCAGATGGGCCACTAAACAAGTATTTATTAAGCCCTTAACATGTGTAATGCACCTGACATTGTGCTAGGTGCAATCCCGATTCACAATTAGCCTTATAATCTAGTAAGGACAATCAGTACATAACTAAGTATATACAGGTAAAGATTTAGTGAAGAAATAAGAACAAATACAAAGTACTTAAATACAAGGTAGTTTGGGAGAATGGGCAGTTGTAATTGGTAGATTAGGAAAAGTTTCATCTAGTATCTTAAAAGTCATATAACCAAATTTGTCTTCTTTTTTTTTTTATCGTTCCTTGAATAGGACATACTGTCTTCTTTCTTACTGTTGTTAAATAGTTGTCTTTTATGACTGAAATGTATTCTCTTCCCACATCTGCCTTTTGAAATTTGTTTTTCTTCAAAATTCAGCTAAAATTCTGTCTTTTCCACATGAAATCATTCCTCATTCCTCTTTGTTCCTACATAGAAGATGTAAAAGATGACTATAACACTAATTTCTAATATTTAATTTGGAACATTTTGATGAGCACCATTTTCTTAAACATAAAAAGATCAATTCATTCATATTAAATGACAAAAAGTCTAACCAGGGGTCCTCAAACTTTTTAAATAGGGGTCCAGTTCACTGTTCCTCAGACTGTTGGAGGGCCAGACTATAGTAATAACAAAAACTTTAAATAAAGAAACTTCATAGCCCTGGGTGAGGGGGATAAATGTCCTCAGCTGCTGCATCTGGCCCGCAGGCTATAGTTTGAGGACCCCTGCAAGACCTTACACAGCTTTAACTCCCTTAAAGTTACCTTGTTTCTTTTATTTGCTCTTTACTCAGGAGGTAAAAGAGGCACCAGGAGTGGTAAATAGAAATAGATTTGGGAGAGCAATAGATTGTAGAAAGAATATTATGTAATAGTTCACCAGTATTATGTAAAAGCAGCCATGACAAGACAGCCATCACAGGTTATAAAGTTTTGTTATTTATAGGTGAATAGCACACAAGAGTTAACGAGGAAAGGAGTTTTAATAATTAACAAAAAGAAAGACAAGTTCCCTAGTGGAACTCACAATTAAGCAAGAGGAAGAAGCCATTAAAGGGAAGATCCTCTAAGGTGGGGAAGAGAGTACCCCGTAGTGATGAGGTTTAGATTTATGGAACCAAAATGAAATTAGGGTTTCTGGTGGTCAGGGAGTTAAATGATAAAGTCTAGTAGCAGGTTTGGGGTTCAGGGAGCCAAATTGAGAGGGTTGGCTCCCCTGCACCCCCTTGGGATTTGGCACAAGGGTAGGGAGTTTAGGGGACTCCCTTCTGGCGGCACAGAGGTTCTTTGTAAAGGAATTTACAGACTCGAAAACCTAGATTGATAAAAGAGAGTTATTATGGGAATTGGAAGTAAGGTTAAAGTCTGGTTAGGGAAATAGGTGAGGGTAAAGAGAGGATAGCACTGGAAAGAGTATTCCAGTGGACAGAGGCTCCTTGGGATGTCAAGCATGGTATGACTGGCATGTTTGGAACCTCTGCAAAGAGATTTTAGTTTGGCTCTTGTATAATAGCGGGCTTTGGCTACAAGCTGAAGGGGGCTTGTGGGTGGAGTCCCAAGTTGGCTCCTAGCTGGTTTTCAGCTTTGAGCTAGAATTTGAATTGAATTCAGTGAGTTTCAGGACTGAGCTGTCCCCACCCAGATAACAAAGATGATTGTCCTTTGGGGAAGAGTCCCTCACTGAGGCAGAATTGAAGGAGATTTTCTTCTTTAAGGATTTTCACAGTTTTGGGGTCCCCTCTTCATTCTCACCTCAACCAATCAAAACTTAAATTCATTTAAGGGAAAAAGGACTTGGGGCAGAGTCCCTTATTGAGGCAGAGTTGAAGGAGATTTTCTCCTTCAAGGATTTTCAGAATTCCAGGGTTGCCCTCTTCAAGAGAAGGCTTAGTCCTGAAAAGGAGTTAACAAAGATCTGTACCTTGAGTGAACCTTTTATAGGGGAAACAATCATACCTTTGAAAGTCTCAGGATTCGAGGAAGGGAAATAAAGGAAGGAACAAGGATACATATTGGGATGTTAAAATTGTTTTTAAAAATTAGGGCTTAACCAAACAGTTTGGAAAGTTTCCAAAAGATTATTTAGAGATGCAAACTAGACAGCCTCAAGAGTGGATGAACTGATTAAAGAATTTTAGCCTTACATTGTTGAAACAATAGAGGCTGAAGAGAAGAGTTTTGGCTAAATAGGATATTCTGGGAGCATTTACTTGATTTTGATTTTCATTTTTAACAATTCATGAAAATGAGCTAGTTGAGGTTTACATCATTTTATATAAACCTATATAAATGCACACTGACTTACATGTTAGGATATAAACTCCTTGAAAGCAGGAGAATATTTTATCTCTTTCTTCAATCAAAGGACCTGAATTTGAATCCTGGTTATGTCACTGTGAACCCAAGTGTCTTGAGCTTTTTAAATCATTCTGAGCCTACTTTGTAGCTTCTTTCTTTGTAACCTTTGGAAATTATTATTATTATTTTTTTAAGGAAATGCATATTAACTTTAATGTCAGCCTAAGCAAAATCCATTTAGGAAAGGAAAATTCATTAAAAATCTAAAATATTTCATTCTGAAGCCAGGTATAAAGATTATTATCACTTTTGCTTCTGGTGCTCCATTTTTATGGGTAGTTAGCCTGTTCATCTTAATTCCTTCTCCAGATATTTACTGAAATATAGTTACAGGGAACACTAGGAAAATAATTATCAGCTAGATATTTCTTCAAACTATGACTAATACTGTGGTATCTCCCTAATTAATGTGTCAAACTCCTATTTTCAGTTAATTTTAAACAGAAAAAAGAGGTCATTGAAATTAGAGCATTCCTTTTGAAAGAAATCAGAGGCTTTCTTTGACTTTCAAATCCCAAACAATTCATGTATTTCCTGTATTCAGTGTCAGGAAATGCTTGACTTTGTAAGCAGTAACGGTTACTACTAGGAGAGATCTTTTAACTGGCAACAGTACATTAACATAAACTTTGAGAAATATTGCTCATTGAGAGAGAAAGCTTCCTGGTAAATGTAGCAAAAGATTCTTACTAAGGACTATATTCATTATCAGATTTACTGTTCCTTGGGAATGGCTCCCCTCTTCAGCTGGATTCCTGATGAAAAGGTAGCTTTTAATGTAATTAGCATTTTTTTTCCTGAATTTTCTTTTGCATGGATAAACTAAACAAATCTCAGGTCGCAGGTCAGTCTTAGATTTAGAATTTTATTCTTAAAGTTAAAAGGATTAATGTGCTTAACACTACCAGGTTTCTTTGGTACTTGCTCATTTAATTATGTATACTAATTAAATAATATGAAATTGATAGCACAGTGCTCTAACATAACAGTTCTTATGGGTAGAAATGGCTTTGATATTTGTGGTTGTTTATTTAGACAAGCTGAGTCCCTTAGTAAAGGCATTGAGGAAATAACAAGAAGATACTAACCCACAAAAGCTTACTGCTCTGCTTCTTGGCAATATTGTGATGTTCCTCAATAGTGTGAGAGAGCTGAAAGTTAAAGCTGTGTAAGGCATATTCTTTTTGTCATTTTAATATGCATGATTTTTTTTGGTCTTTCTATGTTTGAGAAAATGGATGTTTATCAAAATGTTTCAGATTAAATATTAGAAGTCATCTTTTACGCTTTCTATGTGGACTATTCCTTTTAAAGTTCTTTGAAATGATTTGCCGTTCTTGTCTTTGTAGCTTTCAGAACTTACAAATATTCTAGTTTATTTGAAAGATTTTTATGTTATTTAAAATAGAAAATTTCTCCCATTAACATGTAACATAGGTAAAACCCATCTTTTAAAATTCTAACTGGCTCAAAATCGTACTTTGAATTTTGATAGTAGCCTTATTGTAGATGGTTCAATATATTATGTTGGTTCTAAATTATCTTTTATGAGTTAACTGTATTCTTACACTAAGAAAATAAAAAAAAAATTATGCCTTAGTAGTCAATACCAGATGCCATATTAAATGGGTTTGTGTGTATTTGTTTGTTTTGTTAAGATAATTGCCTGGAGAATTTTAGAGCTAGCAAATACTTTAAAAATGATTTAGTGAAAAGAAACAGATTCAAGGATTTAAATGATTTGCCCAGTGACAGAGGTGGGCAAAATTATCTTTCAGGTATTTTTACATAGAGAACCCATTGTTACCTAAGTAATCATGTAAAAAATTGAGCTTATGATGAGAATTTTAGAAGGCAAGTGACTTAGCTCATATTCAGTCTCTTGATTTCCCTAATTCTATTACATGGGATTCCGCATAAATACATCATGATTAAACCATGCTATTCTTTTTGACTTTCCCCTCTCTTTAAGCACCCTCCTCCCACCCCCAATCAAATGAGTGTCCCTGCCAATCTATCCTTCTTAACTGATGCTGTACCTAAAATCATACTGTCAGTATAGGATAATATAAAGGTTGAAAATCCCATAAAAGAGGGTCCAAATTCTATACCCCAAACACATGAATTAAAGCATTTCCCTCCAATTTCTAGAATTGTATTTGTGAGTTGAGGAGCACCTAGTTACTGAACTAGATGAGTAATATTTGATAAAGTGATTTGTGATCAAGAGGAATCATTTTTTAAAAGCTTTTATATTAATGTTTTTGGGTTTGTATTATTACTTTTATTTCTAAAAATGCTCTTCTCTAACTTCTCATCCAGAGAGCTATTCCCTGTTATGAATGAACTAATGAAAAAGTCATATGTAAAGTACTTACTATGTACTGCAAACTGGGTTTGCACATATAAAAATAGCCCTTAACAAATACTAAGTAAAATGTATATTTCCACATGAATAATAGAAAAGAATAAAGGAGATTTTAATAAAGCTGAAAATCTCTATTACATAGAGTTAACTTTTCTTTTTCAATATAAAACTTTCAAGGCTGTCCTGCTCATCCAAAAATCTTTTTGACTTTCCTTTTGTTTAAAGAGCTTACATTATGACAAGGAAGACAAGTTACAAAGGAGACCAGGGAGGAGAAGGAGGAGGGAGGAGACAAACACACGCACATACACATACACACACAGAGAGACAGAGAGAGACAGAGAGAGGCAGAGGGAGGGGGAGAGAGATAGACAAATGAGAGTGAATATGAGAAATTAAGCAAAACTAAACCAAGTATGGCATGTGCAGTATTTTCTGATCATTGTAGTTTAAAACCTGGTATATGTTGGTTTTGCTGATTTTACTTACCTAAGTTCATAGCACTCTTTTCAGTATTGTTTATTCATAGTTTCTTATAGTTAAGTACAGAGTAATTCATTACTTTTATGTATGCCATTTTTATTAACCTCCCAGTTAATAGACATTTGTTTAATTTCCATTTTTTTTTGCTATGATGAAAAGTTCTGCTACAAATATTTTGGGGTATATGGAGGTTTGTTTTCTCTCTCTCTCTCTCTCTCTCTCTCTCTCTCTCTCTCTCTCTTTTTTTTTTTTTTTTTGGTATGAATCTGTCAATTAAATATCTGGGTAAAAGAAAATGGTTATTGTATTAATTTTTAAACATAATTTCAAATTGCTTCTTATAGTGGTTGGACCAATTTATTCTCCACTAATGGTGTTTTTAACATGGCTGTCTTTAACAAACCTCTTTGACACTGACTATTCCTGTATTTTCTTATCTTTGCTGATTAACAGAAGTATGAGGTGAAACTTCAAGATTATTTTGATTTGCATTTCTCCTTAATATAAAGTTTACAGCATTCAACTTTTTGGAGAAATTTTTTTCATATCCTGTGACTTTCTATTGGGAAATAGCTCTTATTCTTATTTAATTCTGTTAATTACCTAAAAAGCTTAGATATTAACTCCTCAGCAGAGATACTTGATTTAAAGAAATCATTGCATTTTAAAACTCTTGGTGCTTTTGCCAACCAGCACCATTATTTGAGAATCTGTGAAGTCCATTCTCAGTGGCTTGAGAACCAGTAGTACTGAATTGATAAGGAGAAAAGGATACTTGGTAATATGTTGACTGTAACACCTGACTTCTTTCACAAGCTGTGTCTTGTGTAGAGTTCCTTATCTCAAAGACATTACACAGTCTTTCCATTACTCTTTAAAAGGAAATGATGGATATGAATGTATTACTTTGTGGATAATTCCTGTTTTTATCTAATATTAGTTAAAATAGAATTCTTATGTTTAAAGGCATTAAGCATTCTTGATTATTCATAATAAACAATTTTGTAGAAGGGAAAAGAACTGACTTGCAGAAATACCATAAAATCTAAAATCTAAGAATCAGGTTTCTATTTTAGCTTAGAGATTCACTATATTAATTAATTAATAAACAATTAAGTACTACTATGTGCCAGGCACTGGGCTTAGCAAAAAAAAAAAAAGTAAAAAAAGAAAATCCCTGCCCATAAGGAGCTTATAGTCTAATAGAGGTCATAACAAATAAATATGACCTTTCAAAAGCATTTTCTGGGCTTTGGTTCAGCCTCAAAGTAGTTTTTATGTTCATCACTGGAAAGTTTGGAGAACTATAATTACTTTTTTGGGGGAAACTCATAACATCTTTAAAAGTACTATGAGTCTGGACTCAGAAGCCATCTCTTATTTTATAGATGAAGAAACTGAATCATGGAAAGGTTAGGGGATGCTGGCCTTGGATCATATAGGCAGTAACTCAATTTGGATTTGAACACTTCTTTCTGATTCTGAATCCACTTTTGTAACTATTGAATGTCAGCTCCATAGAAATTTTATAATTGTCTGTTATAGCAACATAGATATAACTTTCATATTTATGAATCCATAAGAATGATTTCCATGTAATAGTTTGGATTTTACTTGAATAACATTTTATTTATCAATCATTTAATGATTTCACTTTTCTAATTTACTTAGATTAGCCTTTGATTATTATATAATTTATCTGTCATTTTGAAAGATATTCTATATATTAGTTATAGGTGAAATAAAAAGTTTCCAACTTTCCAACTGAAATGAGGATTTTCTTTTATTTTCTTTTTTTCTGCAGGTTCCTGATGTTATTAGTAGTATAAGGCAAGTATCTAAAGCAGCTTTAAAAGAGGACACCAAGCCTAATAAAGATAATGAGGATGCCTTTTACAATTCTCAGAAGTTTGAAGTGCTTTATTGTGGAAAGGTAACCGTGACCCATAAGAAGGCCCCATCAACCCTCATTGATGACTGCATTGAAAAATTCAGCCTACATGAACGTCAGCGTCTCCGGCTCCTGAGTGAGCAGCGGAATTCTGATTCCAGCAACGACCTTATGGTCTTTGAATCAGAAGTACCCATTTCACCAGTAGATGGCCAATTTGAGGAACTTGATGAGACAACTTCTCCTGCCTCTGGATTAACCATGGTGGTGGGGCAGACAAGTCTGCCTGGCTCTCGCATTGGCTTCCCTGAAAGAATTTTGGAAGATTCTGGTTTTGATGAACAGCAAGAATTTCGGTCTCGATGCAGTAGTGTGACTGCAGTGTCACAGAAGAAAGTGCATGATGGTGCCCTAAAAGTACAGCCACGAAGAAGACATGCGAGTGCCCCGAGTCATGTTCAGCCCTCGGACTCAGAGAAGAATAGAACGATGCTGTTCCAGGTACTTGCTGGGCGTTCTGTGAGAGGCTTGTTCTGCAGGTTTGGGACACATTGTATTGCAGCATGAAGGCAGGCAGGGGCCAAGTGGAATTTTACTCAGACAATGAAAAGTAGAGATAAGGCAGAAAACAAAGGAAAGAGAACAAAAGTGCCCCAGGTTTGGAGTTAGAGAGGATCTGCTTTTGAGCCAGAGTTTGGGTCAAAGCCAGTCTTGGGATTTTAATATTGAACTAGATGATTTCTTAGATTTGAGGAAATTGGGAAGGGAGGGCATGGGATATAAGAAAGAGACAAATATGAAAGGAGGAGACTAAAAACAGAAAAGTGGAATTAATTTAAAGGGAAAAAAGGTAACATGTGGCTTTCTGTCTTTTCTACCAATAAATTGCATGATATCTATCCACAGATGAAAATTGTTAACCTAGATCTGCAAATAAGTCACCTGAAGGGATTTGGTGTGGAGTAGCATATTTAAGGGAATCAAGGATGGGATAAGGGAAGAAAATTTCCTATTGAAAAAAAAAAAAAAGAAAATCTAGATAATCATCAGAGTTTTCAGAAGAGATAGATGCGTAAGAGATATCTATATCTATCTATATGCACACACACACACACATATATATATATATCTGTGTGCATAATAAATGTATGTATACACAGAGACAGAGAGAGAGAAAGAATCAGGTAGTCAAAGAATTCTGAAGAAATAGATGATTCAATCATTGAATATTTGTCATCAGAAGAATTAAGGGAAAAATATACTGCAGGCATTAGAAATAGTATCTTTTCTACTATTCCACCCAACTCTCACTCCATCCCTCACCCTTGCCAAAATAAAGCAACTTACGGTTATAAAATAAAGAGATCCTAAAGTTCCTTCTGTGTAGGACCTGAGTGGTCATGTAGTTAACTCCCAGCACTTTAGGAATAGTCCTCAATTATCATCATACAGATAAGAACATTTGCTTAATTTTAAGGATCTTTATTGAGAAAATGCCAAATTTTTCTTTAGTGACTCATTCATGTGTTTTAACAATCCTTTTAATCAGCATACATGGATCATCTTTCATAAGGAGAATGATACTAAGGGAGTATATTAATTATATTTGTTTTGACAGACATGTAAGTTGTTTTTTTTTTAATAATAGCTTTTTATTTTAAAAATATATGCTAAGATAGTTTTCAGCATTCATTCTTGCAGAACCTTGTATTCAAAATTTTAATAAGATCTAATAAGATGTCTTTCCTTTAGGGTCAGTCTATATATGCACTATAAATTCTTAAATTAACAATATTATTGTCAGAAAACTTGGTAGTAATAGTTTTATTTTAATTCAGATTTAAAACATCTGCTGTGAACTCACTGTCTCACAAGAAGATAACATAGTTAAATTTATAATTTTTTTCAGAAGTAGGGAAATTGTTTTGGAGAACTGTATATTTATTTTGGATTACTTGCTGTCTAAGGGAGGGGGTAAGGCAAAGAGAACTGTAATTTTATCGCTAAAAGATGGATTGGTAATGGTTGGTATATTCGACACAGGCCAATCCAGTATATATTCATATATTTATTCATTGAATTTTTCATTCAATTTATTCATTGAATATGAATATAGTCATATATTCATTCATTGAGTTTTTTTTGGTAAAGTAAAATTTTAAGTACTTATGTATTGAAAATAATTTGTATGTCTTTATTTTTAAGGTTGGGAGATTTGAAATTAATCTAATCAGCCCAGATTCCAAGTCAGTTGTTCTAGAAAAGAATTTTAAAGATATATCTTCTTGTTCTCAGGTATGTATTATAGGAAATGTTAATATTTAAGCAAATAGTGTATGTCATGAAGGCATGTAAATAGACCTGAAAATAACCAGATCCAAAAAAGTTAGATTTTAGTTTCATATATTTTAGGCTGTTGTAAATGGGTGTGTGTGTGTGTGTGTGTGTGTGTGTGTGTGTGTGTGTGTGTGTTTGTAAATATATATGTAAATTATATATAATCATTTAATTGTGTTTATATTATATATAATGTATATTATTATGATATATTGCATAATACAATATATAATATACTACAATACATGCTATGATATATATGTAAATATATTTATATTATTTAATATATAATAAATAAAAAAATATATAAATAAAATGTAATCTTAGATTATCACCTGTCTACCCTATCCTTCCCTTCCCCCTTAATAAATAGCGTTTCTCAGAATCTTAAGTAGAGAGGACTATGGGTATGATGTGGTCATGCTTATTCTTTTGAACTGAAACTGATAGAAAAAAAGAAAAGTAGTGTTCTTAATTAATTCTCTCACAATTCCCATTCTTTTACCATCTCCTTCTGTAAACAGTTCCCTCTTCATTCCTACCATTCAATCGCTAGAAAACAAGAAATCTGAGTATTCAAATATATTAGTTGTTGATTTTACTTTTCTTTTTAATTTGAAAATATTTTAAACAAAACATGTCAATACTTCTCAGTAAGTGGCCCCATCTGGACAAATATTGTCACGTCTGCTTCACTTTCCTTGTCTGATT
The DNA here is from genome assembly GCF_902635505.1 of Sarcophilus harrisii. Classification (NCBI taxonomy): domain Eukaryota; kingdom Metazoa; phylum Chordata; class Mammalia; order Dasyuromorphia; family Dasyuridae; genus Sarcophilus; species Sarcophilus harrisii. The sequence goes on along the minus strand of NC_045428.1, from coordinate 117,119,189 downwards.
GAATGGGTTGCTTTTAAGTTTTTTCACTCAGTCCTCTTTTCTAGCTTCCATTAGGCTCCATCTGGTTGAAGACAGCAAGCAACCTTTAGGAAAATAATGGGAGGATCCTTTATGAAAGAAGTACTGCTTTCTTACTTTCAGGAAAGAAGGCTATTTTCTTTACTGAAAACATCATGTCAGTGTTTTAAGTCCTACTGAGCTAATGAGGTTCTCTGAATATGGAAGTTGTGTTTGTGTTTTTTTCTCCACTCATTATGGGGCTAATGAAAGATTTTTCTTTTAGTCACTAATGAAGTGTGTCAGACTTAGATTACTTTCACTTGGTGGTTCTTTGACCTAACTCTCTGTTGTGGGATCGCCTCCGGCCCCAGCATCAGTTCCAGCAGCCTTTGGGCTAACTTTAGCATTTTAGGAATCACAATAGATATTTGTAGGTTGAGTTTAAGCCCATCCTTATTTTTATGCTGTCACCGCACTCACTTTCAAAACAGAGAGCCCTTCTAGCCAGTTGCTGCATGACTGAAAGTCTTGGCTGGCTGGAGGAGCCTGGAACAGTCTCGAGTATTCTCTAGGAGATGTTTTGGAAGTGATCCAGGCTTAAATTGAGGAAATGTGATTGGATTGTAGATGGATAGGAACTGTGGTAAGGGAATGAATGAAAAAGGCTGGACAGTTACTGGGGAAAGGAAGTTGTGTGTCACTCTGTGATTGTATGGGTGGTCCCTAAAGTGTTTGTGATATATTTACACCAACAGTGCATTTTAATGATAACTGAGCAAGCAGTGGGAAGTGTTGCAGAGATGGCAGACACCTAGGTCAGCCACATTGTAGTCTTCAGCACTTCCTGAGTATGGTACAATCTAAACCAGATGAAAATATAATTGGAAAACACTTAACAGAATAAATAAAACTATAGTAAAAAACATAAAGAATGTTAATAGGACGTTTTCTGAGTCAGCATGTGGCCTAGAAAGATTCTTATATACAGTTTATTGGTCCTTGTTTCTGTTTAAATTTGATAACGCTGGTGTGGTAGATATTGTAAACTCAGACAAGAAAACAGGATCATATCCTGCCTTGGAAACTGTATAATCCTGAGCAAGTTTCATATCTCTCCAAACTTCATTTTCCTTATCTGTAAAATGGACTTACTGTGTTAAAGAATATCTAATACTTAAGTCTAATGACTTAGGTAGGAAGACCTGCATTTGAATACTGCTTTCATATTCTTACTAGCTGAGTAGGCAAGTCAGTGACTCTCAGCCTCAGTTTTTTCAGCTATAATATGCTTGTTATAGTACCTATTTCAAACTATTGTGAAAATTAAATGAGATAACATATTAAATTGCTATATAAATACTAGTTGTGGTGATGTCTCTGAGGTTTCATCTAACTCTAAATCTGGAGCCTGTAAAATTCTTCCATATAAAAAAAGAACTACTTTATGGTAACTCTAGACTTCTTTTCACTTAATTATATTTGTATAGTATTTGAATAGTTTTCAGATTGATTCTGTGTTCAATATGCATGGAATGTAAAATTAGGGATGTGGGTCCAAAATGCAATTTTAAAATGGCTAAGAAAGACAATCCATTCTAACCAGCCTTCCAGTATCTAAGCTTACTAATGTTGCCAAGAAAACTCTCTATTCTGTCACTTAAGTTTATCTTTTATCTATAAACAAGATGTTTATCTCCAGGAAAAATGGGTATAATGATATAAAATAAAATTTTCAAAGCCCTCATACAATTTCACTTAGCATCAGTTTATATAAGTCTCTCCAGGCCTTTCTGAAATCATCCTGCTGATTATTTCATATAGAAGAATAATGTTCTATAACATTCATATACTATAATTTATTCAGCCATTCCCCAACTGATGGGCATCCATTCAGTTTCCAGTTTCTTGCCACTACAAAAGGGGCTGCCACAAACATTTTGCACATGTAGGTTCTTTTCCCTTTTTTATGATCTCTTTAATGGCTTTGATTCTTACCTTTACGCTAAAGACTTTTAAACATCAAAGCCATTTGATGTTTGACAGAAATTATCTTTATTTTTTCTAGTCTCCTAACTTTATACTATTTGTATTCTTTTCTGCCCTGTAGCTTGTAGAACTTTGCATCTTTATATCTGTCATAGCCTTTCCTCTTCTATGCCTCCATTATCCAACTAATATATTGTAATCTCCTCAAGGTCAAGAACCTTGTCTTAATGATCTTTGTGTTTTTGCCAGTTCCTAGCAAAATACTTTTGTATATTATGACTCTTTACAAATAGTTGTTGAGTGAATGAAATTTCTTTCTTTTTTCTGGAAACCAACTTGGAAACCAGATTTTTTTTTGCTATAAATTATCAAGAAGTTAGTTATATCCCTATGAATCTTACAAAACTTTTATCCCACTGGAAGTGTAGTACATATATACAAACATATATATTCCCTGTGCTCTAATATTGGACTTCAGTGACTTCTTAAAGGCCATGTGTACATGTACATAGAATGTATATATTCATTTCTAAGGATCTCCACTTTCTTTTCCCTTTCCAGGGTATAAAGCATGTTGATCACTTTGGATTTATCTGTCGGGAATCTCCAGAACCTGGATTAAGTCAGTATATTTGTTATGTGTTCCAATGTGCAAGTGAGTCTTTGGTAAGTGACATTATTTAGTCCTCATATTGGAAAAATAAATTATTAAAAAATGTGCTTTCTTCCCCTCCCCCCCCAAATTGAATTAAAGAAGCAGTAAGAAAAATAGAAAATGGAGGAAATTTTTGAACTCCAAAAATGTGCTATACATTTACTAAGTGCTTACTGTTATGTAAAAGGCAAAACATAGGGATTGTGGATGGAAAACTGACCTTTCATCTCAGGCCAGCCTGGCTTCAGTTCCTGTTTTTGACACTGACTGTTTGACCATGAGGAAATAACTTTTCTGTGTCCTTGGAAAGACTGCCTTACTAAGACTACAGATTACAGAGGAGTGACTCATCAACATGGATGGAAGAGTTTCCCCATAGGGAATTCCCCACACCAGTGAAATCACAGGTTTAGATCAACAATAAGATGTATATGCTAGGCTCTGGAAGTAAAAGGACAGATCTGATATAGATCCTGCTATTAAAAAACTTGGAATCTAAAGGGGGCAAAACAGAATCCTCCAACTGGTGCTCTATTGCTTGTTTTTACATTGCTGTTTGCATGTTGTTTCCCCCACCAGATTGTGAGCTTCTTGGGGGAGAGATTGTTTTGTACCTTTCTTTGAAGTGCTAAGATTTAGCACAGTGCCTGGCACATATCAGGTGCTTAATACATGCTTGTTGTCTGGATGACATAAGTAGCGATAATGTAAGAGATAGTGGAGTAAATACAAAAGAGATGTTCTTGCAAAATTTTGTGGGCAGTTTGACAAGGGCAAGATCACTTTCACCTGAGTTTCAAATCCTGTAAAAATAGCAGAAAACAGACACCAAAACCAGATTGCAGGCATGTTCACTTTTCTAAGTTTTTATGCATTTCAATAAACTTCAAAATCCCATCATTTTTAAGTGGTGTGTGTGTGTGTGTGTGTGTGTGTGTGTGTGTGTGTGTGTGTGTGTGTTAACAGTGGGGATACAAGAGTATGCTACTTTTCTTTTTTCTCATTCACATAAGGGAGGGGAAGAGGCTTGGTGTAATGACCACGCTTGCACCCAGGACACCCCAGAATCAGCCAGAGTCAGGATAAGCAAAAGTCCTCAATCTTTATTCTTGGCTCCAGACGCAGGATTGAACAGGATGGAAATAGAATCTCCCCGAATGCCTTCTCCCTAATCTACCGCCCAGCGTTGTCCCTGGCTAGCTTTACTGCACCCCCTCATCCCTCCTACAATCCTCTATACACCAATCATTGAGCCAGTACGGATAGTGGAAAGGACCATTTTTCCAAGCATATGCCCATAGAGTATAGTCCAATCAGTACTTAGCCTCAAGCGCTCAGCAGTCCTGACCTCAGGGCATTGAATTCAGTAGTTTCAGCCGTTTACAACTTGGTTCCTTATTTCCTTCTAATATCTGCTTTCAGAGCAAGACAATGAAAACCAGTGAAAGATTGGGGGAAAAAAAATCAGTCTTTTTTTTCCCCCTTTTCAGTTTCTTAAGTGATGCTTTACTTTGATCTTTATCTTCTTATCTGTAATGTTTGTGTATTTTTTGGGGGGAAGAGAGCTTTAAAGAACAGATTTTTTTTTTTTAAACATTGTCATGTTTTCTGATCTGGATTTTCCATGTTGTGTTTCTTTCCCTCTCCCCATTCTCTTTTATTTATCTCCAGGTCAAAACAATCAGTTTTGTTGGTTGAGATATGGAACCAAATGAGTAAATTAGGCTTACATAAAAGTTAAAAAAGTGCTTAGATATTTTTAGTCATCCATACTTTTTAACCTGTTCTCTATTCAAGTCATCTCTGTTATATATTTTTAATACCAATTTCTCATTTCTCCTCACCTATAAGTACTATATTAATTGCCCAAATACAGTAACTGTGAAATATTACAGGTATCACTTAGATCCACTTTCCTTAATTATTTCCTTAATTATTTCTGTCTGTACTTCATACTTTTTTGGGGATAGTTGTTATGAGGAAGGAATGAAGGAGGTTTTTGACCAACCTGAACTAAAAAGAAGTTACCCTTTAGGGTCAGTCTGTTATTTTAGTGTATTTTTATGATTTTAAGTGATTATTAAATATTTCTATAGCTTTGGTCAATTCTCAGATATATGATAATTTTGGCGGAGGGAAATCAGCATAAGAAGCTTTGGGTATCTCCAGCACTAATACCCCAGCAACGCTGTGACTAAGGAAACAGACTGGACTGGCTGTGAATGTCTGACTATTGTATTGAGAATATATTGGAGTCTCAGTTTCTGCGTGATTGAATTTAGAACAAGAAAATTCCAGAGATCAGAAATTCTAGTTATCATAATTATATTAGTACAGATATATAATTATATATACAGTACAAAATGGAGAGGCATCAGAACTATAAGACAGAAGAACAGTTACATATAAATTATCCACATAATGAGGGATAACTGAAACAGCTGACATACAAGGATCAAAAACAAAGTCATTTAAGTAGTATGGTTTCAAGTGACAATCTCATGGATATGGCTTTGGTAGATGTGTAAGACAGCGCATTACATAATTACATCTGAGATCTTATCTTTGTTCAGTACAAAGAATGCAGGAAGCATTTGTTTTCTGCTCCTATGCAGCATAATGCAATTCATTCAGTAAAATTTCTTTGAATTTAAAAAGTATGTATCAGAAAATAACAATGACTTACTTCTGGATTAGTATACTGCATAAGCTGAATGAACCAAACCATAGAATTCAAAACAACTGAAATTTTTGACAGATGTTCCTTACCTAAAGGTGAATGAGATTCATAGAACCTCAGAATTAAAAGGGACCTCAGAAGCATCTAATTCTACTTCTGAATGTGAATGAAAAGGGCTTTTCCAACATTGTTCACAAGTGATAATCCATGTTCTGATTGAAAACCTCAGGGACTCTACTGTCTCCCACAGTAGCTATTTCTATTTTTTAAACAGTTCTAGTTTGGGGGGAAATTTTACTTATGTTGTCTCTTAATAATGCCTCACTACAGCTTCTTCCAACTGGTTGTACTAGAGTAGTTAGAGATTATAGAATGGATAGACAAAAAAAGATAAACTACTTAGAAGCAGAAATTTGGGCACAATGGAGTCATATGACTATTCATGAACTACTTGAGCAAATATAATATGGAAATGGGATTGACAAGACAACAATATATGAAGTTTGGATACTTATTCTTTTATACTCAGCATTGGTTAGACCCTTGATTAAAATCTTATTCATTTGGATCTGCATATTTAAAAATATGGAAAAACCAGGGACTGTCTGGGGGAGAAACGCTAAAAATAGTATTTTTAAAAGATATTTTTCTTTTTTCTAGTTATTTTCCCTGACTATTAATGTAATTTCTTGTAAATGATTCTCCTTTTCCTCCTTCTCGCCTCATTTCCAGGAATAGAATGTAGGCTCTTTGTAGGTAGAGACTGTACCATTTTTGTGTGCTTTTTAAAATATATATAAAGTGCAGTGCCTTGCTCATAGGAGGTAAGAGGTAAATATTTATTGTGTTGATTTGAAGGAATGTAACAGTAGTATGTTGAAAAAAAATGTAAAAATCTATGATTATTTAGCCTAGAAAAAGACGAGAAAGGTATGACTTAATAAGAATAGTTACAGATATTTGTTAAGCATATGAGACAAATGGATTTAGTGTGCAGCAAACTACAGCCATACAACTGAGTCATTAGACTATTTGGGGATTCATGGATCTCATCCAGAAAGTCTTTTTTCATTTCTTCCTTTGTCTCTCCAAGAAATAAAAGAAAGCATCCTTCAATTTATTCAGTTGATGGGCATTTGTTAAGTACCTAGAGTGTGTAGGACAGTGCTGATCTGAATCCCACCACTGATCTGGGAGCATCTATATAGTGCTAACTATTGGGATATTAAGATAAATGCTGCAGAGCCTTTGTCTTCAAAGATTTTTGACTCTTATGGTGATGGATCAGTAAAACAGACTGCCATTTTGTTCCTGTTGTGTAAATTTGAGATTGATAACCATTCATCTCACATATATGTCCTACAGCATAAGGCAAGAGATGGAACCAAATAACATCTTGAGATCCTTTTATGCCCAATGAGACTGAATTATTTCTTTAAAAAAGCTAGATGGTATAGTGAATAGAACTCTGGGGCTAGAGTCAAGAAGACCTGAATTCAAATTTGGCCCCAAATACTGTATAATTCTGAATAAGCCATTTAACAGGTTTGCTCACTTTCTGCATTGGGAAATAGAGATAATAATAGCACTTGTCTTCCTAGGATTGTTGGGAGGACCGAGTTAGCACCCTGGATACTTTAGAATTAGCCGGAGTCAGGATAAGCAAAAGTCCTTGGTCTTTATTCTTGGTTGAAATGAGAGGAATTGACACAGGAATCTCCACACCTCTCTTCTTCATCTTCAGCCCAAAAGTTACTCTGGCTTGTCTTACTCCACCCTCTAATCCTTCCTCCAATTCCCCGTATACACCAACAGATCTAGCCAGCACAGAATTTTGGGCCATTTTCCAAGAATATGCTAATAGAGTATTGTCCAATTGGTAGTTAGTCTTAAGTGCTAGGTTGTCTGACCTCAGTACATGAATTCAAGAGATTCAGCCCTTTACAGATTGTTGTTAAGATGAAATGATATAATAATTGTTAAGCACTTGGCACAATGCCTGGCACTTATGGGAGGTAAATAGCCTTATGGGAGATTTAAAATAAAACAGTATGATTAAAATTATAAAATAATTGCAATCAAACAGTATATTTTGTTGGAATTTGGTAAAAATATGCAAATAAATTTGAGAGCCCTTTGAAAAGGGTTCCATTTTTATTTACTGTAAAAATGACTAAGAACATTTTATACTTAGATCTATTTATTTAATGCAGTCAATTCTTCAAGGAATCTTTTTTATATTAAGACTAAATAAACTGAACAAGTTAAATACATTTTGGGGCTACTACTATCAATCAGGAGACTAATCCTTAAGTGCATTTAGTAAAAAGATAGTTCCTTCCCCAAACAAACACACCCATAACATTGAGGACTTATCCAGATGTGTATCACACTTTCTCTTTACAAATTTCAGAGCCCCTGGTTATTTATTTATTTTTTTTTTGAAAATATATCCTAAAGTGGGTGATCCCAAAGGTCTATGAGTCAGTCCATTTTACATGAAGTTCTTCCCAAGGATCCATTATAAGGGTGCAAGAATGATGTATTTGACTTTTAATCTAATCTATATTTTCAATGCCGTGTACATACAAATATGGAAGTTGACCTGCTACTTTAAATAACACCTTATCCTTAAACTAGGGGAGAGGTTCTAATACAAATATTGTGTTCTAAGCATGATTCTAGTTTTGAATATCTAAAATGCTTCTGATGAGGAGTTATTATTCTAACTTGCCCACAGGAAAACTATAGAGTTCAACCTTTTTCATTTCTGTGGAGTGTGGGAAAACCACACTCCTGTATTTGCGGTTGTGTCATAAAGAAGGCAAGGGCTCAGGCTAAACAAGTGAACAATGCCTGCAGATGAGCTGTTACTTGGCCCTCAAGAGTAACAGCCAGGAAATTTAGAAGGCTGCATTCAAATCTCCTGATCCTATTAAATGAAAGAACAAGAAAGAAATGAGTTGGCCGGAGATGCTCCCAGATCAGTGGTGGGATCCAGAGCTTCCTCAGTACCTGACATGGATCAAAAGTAGAATGATACTATTTTAAATACTCTGAGGAGACACCATTGACCATAGAATTTTTTTAAAAAATCTGAATTGACTACATTTCCTAGTCATTCCTTCCCTCTCACCAACAAAACCATATCAAAAACAAAATGATATGAGTAGATACTACCACAACTGATAGCTGTTCATAGCATAACAACATATAGCCAGCAAGCAAGCTGTTCCTGATGGATGTTGCAAATGATCTTTTTAACTTTCAGAGATTTCTGTCAAATTATTTAGTTTAAAAAGCATGAATCAGACTGACTAGAAAACTATATCTAATCAACCATTAATCAATCCTCACCTCAAATTCCCAATGCTTTGTCTATTCATGAACAGTCTTATGTTGCTGGATAAGTTTTTCATTCAGTTCCATACGAACAACCTTTTATAGGCTTGCATTTTGTTTCTTCTTGTAGGTTGATGAGGTAATGCTCACCCTGAAACAAGCCTTCAGCACAGCAGCTGCCCTTCAGAGTGCCAAAACTCAGATTAAATTGTGTGAGGCCTGTCCAATGCACTCTTTGCACAAACTCTGTGAAAGAATTGAAGGTATGTATTGACTTGATCTCCACAAAAGAAGTGTGATTTCTGCCTGGCACATAGGAGATATTTAAAAAAGATCTGTTGATTTGACTTGTATTTGCCAAACGCCCCCCCCCCCAAAAAAAAACATTTCTACTTTTATTTCTATTTTTATTAAATGACTCTTTGTTTCTGATTGAAGTATATGCTGTATTCCCTGGAGAGTCAGGTAGAGAATATAGACAGAGAAGAACTTCCCTTAGCAAAGTTCTCTGCTCCAAATATGAGCAAATATTTGTTTAAAATCTCATATCATAAAATGGTGTTACTGGTCAATGATTTCTTTTTTGTTACTGATATGTTTATTTTTCTGAATAAAAATTTAGAACTTTTTTTGATAAAGCATTCTCATTTTACAGTTGAGGAAACTGAGGCAGACTGAGATTAAATCACTGCACTGGGTCATACAGCTAATAGGTATAAGAGGCTTGATTCAAATTCAGGTCTTCCTGACATCAGGTCTAGTGCTCTATCCAATGCAACACCTAGCTAAAAGAAAGGAAGGGGAGACTATCTCTAATTCTAATCTAAAATGATAAAGCATTCTCTAGGGGAGAAAGCATGGCCAGGGTTTGAGGAAAAGAAAGAAAAGTGATTTTTATGAAAATTCAGTCGCTCATCTTTGTATAGAATAAATTTTAGTTTTTGAAGAAGATTACATTTTTATCTCATGTAACTTTGAATATGGTGAAATTTCTTAAAGGCATTTGTTGATTAAGGTTGGTTAAAAAACATTCTAATTTGAATTACTTGATCTTTCATAAAGTCATGGTTTCACGGACTACATTCCTAAATCACTTGTTGATTTGGGCTGCTGTTTAGGGGAGGGAAATAAAAATTTAAGGGTAAAACATTCTTAACACAAAAAATTAAATATCCTAATTTAGATACTGTGGGGGTCTATGGCAATTTCACTGCTAAGTAGCATATATTTTCCCCTCCCCAATTCTCATTAATGAGGATAAAACATTACAGTTTAGGTGGATGGGGCTAGTTTCATAGAAATAGTTCTTTTAATCAGTGGGTGACTTGACCAAACAGTGTTACAATAAGATTTTGTAACTTAGCAAATAAAGTTTGGTTCAAAGGTATTTAAAGATCTTATTGTAAGATGAGGTTGCTTGGGGTATATGGGGTTTATACTTGGAATTGGGTTAAAAATATGTAGACTTTTTGTTGCCATGGAGATACCTCCCAATGTCCATCAGCTAGAGATATCTTGGAAATGGAACTGCTGGAATGGCTTTCAAAGAATTCTAGGTAACAGTAACAGAAAGAAGAGAGTAAGGAGATTCATAGCTCAGGAAATGTCCTTCATCTTGGTGAAATATGGGAACAAGTTGGGCACCTACATGTTCCCCTCTTATTTTTTCTCTTCAGTAAGGCAATGTGAACTGCAGAATTGAAGGTCAGTGAAGGTATTTGCTCTACTAATAAGGATAATTTACAAAGGATAATTGCAGAACTGCTGAATTAGAGATAGTCTCCCCTTCCTTTCTTTTAGCTAGGTGTTGCATTGGATAGAACACTAGACCTGATGTCAGGAAGACCTGAATTTGAATCAAGCCTGTTACACTATTAGCTATATGACCCAGTGCAGTGATTTATCTTAGTCTGCCTCAGTTTCCTCAACTGTAAAATGAGAATAACAATTGTACTTACCAGGGTTGTTGTGAGGATCAAATGAGATATTTGTAAAGCTCTTAGCACAATGCCTGACACATAAAAGGTACTTAATAAATACCTGTCCTCCCTCTGACCCTTCCTTCCTTCCTTCCTTCCCTCCTTCCTTCCTTCCTTCCTTCCTCCTTCCTTCCTTCCTTCCTTCCTCCTTCCTTCCTTCCTCCCTCCTTCCTTCCTTCCTTCCCTCCCTCCCTCCTTCCTTCCTTCCTTCCTTCCTTCCTTCCTTCCTTCCTTCTCTCCTTTCTTCCTTCCTTCCTTCCCTCCCTCCTTCCTTCCCTCCCTTTCTCCTTCCCTCCTTTCTTCCTTCCTTCCTTCCTTCCTTTCTTCCCTCCTTCCCTCCTTCCTTCCTTCCCTCCCTCCTTCCTTCCTTCCTCCCTCCTTCCTTCCTTCCCTCCTTTCTTCCTTTCTTCCTTCCCTCCTTCCCTCCTTCCTTCCTTCCCTCCTTTCCTCCTTCCTTCCCTCCCTCCTTCCTTCCTTCCTTCCTTCCTTCCTTCCCTCCTTCCTTCCTTCCTTCCTTCCTTCCCTGCCTCCTTCCTTCCTTCCCTCCTTCCTTCCCTTTCTTCCTTCCTTCCTTCCCTCCCTCCTTCCTTCCTTCCCTCCCTCCTTCCTTCCTTCCCTCCCTCCTTCCCTCCTTCCTTCCCTCCTTCCTTCTCTCCCTCCTTCCTTCTCTCCTTCCTTCTCTCCCTCCTTCCTTCTCTCCCTCCTTCCTTCCTTCCTTCTTTCCTTCCTTCCTTCCTTCCCTCCTTCCTTCCTTCCCTCCCTCCTTCCTTCGCTCCTTCCTTTCCTCCTTCCTTCCCTCTCTCCTTCCCTTCTTCCTTTCCTTCTTTCCCTCCTTCCTTTCCTCCTTCCTTCCTTCCTTTCCTTCCTTCCTTCCTTCCTTTCTTCCTTCCTTCCTTCCTTCCTTCCA